>NC_142112.1:17583536-17893814 GCF_056152115.1 Neolamprologus brichardi | reverse complement strand
ACTGTCTTTTTGGTTTCTTCCTGGTGCGGCTACATCCGCAGCCCCAGGACACAGGGATTTCACTGCATGTTGTACTTTGTATGACTGTGTATTTGACCAATAAAATTTGATTTGAACACCAGTTCAGCACTGAATGGAATATAAACAACCCTGGACTTTTTTATTATTATTATTTTTATTGTCTTCATGTAGCTCAACATGAAGAGTCTCAGATTTGATCGCTTTCAGTAAAGGGGGAGGGGGGTATTCAATATCCAATGGATTTTAGAAATATTAGAATTCAGTAGGCTCCAGCTACTGTAAATAGTCAAAATAGCCAAAATACATACTGGGATATCAGAGAAAACACCATCAGAAATTCTGTATATAAGATTAAGAGATGAATTCATCAAAATGTGTTTTGTTTCATTTTGTTGTATTTGTTGTAAAAAATATTGTACATGAAGAAAATTCTCTTCCTTTTGTGTGAGAAACTGTGAATAAAATATTAGTTTCACCCATTCAAACTGAACTTTCTACATGTCTCCAAACCTTCTGTCAGAGACTGAACATCCAAATGTTTTAGAGACTTTAGACCTCTATCTTTCCATGTTAACTTGAGCTACAATATTCTATATTCACAATCAACGTATGAGACAGATAATCTAAAGAATCTGGAGATTTCAAATGGACAAAAAGATTTTCCCAGGAATACCTGAAATAACAACCCTACCTCAAACTTCATTTTAAGAAACCTGAGACGATACAGTGGAAAGTTTTTGCCTGTGTGATTATCTTCCTAAGACTCTAAATGTTGGGTTTTCTTTTAATTGTTAACAAGTCTGATGCTGATTACTTGGTAGTAAAGCTCCAAAAACATTTTATTGTCACCTTTTCTACTCTCTGCTCTGTGACTACAGAGTCTTGAAATGAAACATGCAATGTTATTAAATCTTTCCCTTACTGAACACCTGAAGTCAGCTCATTTAAAGTGTAGGATGCTGCTGATGGCCATGTACGTTTGTATCAGGGCTGTGTTGGGATCTGTCAAGGAATGTTACGATGGGGCATGGTGGCTGGAGGTTGCCAGGTTCTTGCTCACAGTGCCATCATGATCATGACTGGGAAGCGTACCAGCAACCAGGCGCCTTGCAGCAGGAGCACGGTGGTGTTCAGCAGAGCCTGAGTGGAGCTGTCAGAACAGAGGAGCTGCAGGAATGAAAAATCAAGTCAATAAATGAGCAGCACTTAGTCTAATAATCCATATAATGTTGTCTTTGAGAGTTTCTGCAAAGCATTATGACAAAAGGTGTTTTTCAATCTCCTGAATACAGATTAATGAATAAATCATTAACTGAGTGAATGTGGATTGATATTGTACATTCAGCTAAGTAATTTCAAAGACACAGAAGTCATATTGTTTGCAGATGACACAAAGTTATTGTGGAAGTAACTTGGAACAACTTCTGAATGAACTAGAAAATCAATTTAAGAAATTGAAGACTTTTTCTATAATCGATTAACACTGAATCTGAGCAAACAAAACTCATACTATTCAGGAGTCTGATGATAAATAACATAGAATTAAAATAAATTATCTGAAAGAACAAACTTCTTCCGTTGATAATAAATCACAAACCATCATGGTCATTATGAATATATCGATAACTCGTAAAACACACAAAAAGTGTATTAGGGATCATAAATAAAACCACGTCAACAGAACCACCAAATCCACTTTTTATTAAATACTCTTAAATTTAAAGACTTGGTTGACCTCAGAACTCTACACATAATTTATAAAGCAACAAACAAATCTTTGGCCCACAACATTTTGAACTTGATCAGGATAAAGACCAAATCAGGAAGACCTGAGAGAAATCCTTATGTTCAGCAAAGATGAGGATTTCTTCCATCTTGGTCTTGCCAAACCACATGCTGGTGGTTTTCACAAAGATTTAAAAGACTTCCACCTCATCTGCAGTTTTCAACATGGAAGCTACATGCATGTTTTATCCTGTTTTACAGGTTGTTTTTGCTTGTAAATTTTTATCTTATTGCCATTGAAATATTAAACAGAGGCTGTTTTGATGAGACTCACTGAGCCTCTGCATTATTTAAAGTTTAAAAAAATATAAAAGAATTAACATATAATCCACGCTTTTTTGCTCTTTATTGTTTTTTGTTCATTTTCCCAAAGTTGGTGTGCGTAGATTAAGGCAAGTAGGAGGGTGATGAAGTCTTCTTTTTATATATATTGTAAATGTTTCAGTCAATACCATCCATTTTCTTCCAATAAACGACAAATTTGATCCCAGCACTGCTCCAGAGAAACCTAAAGGAAAGGCCCGGGTGGTGTTCACAGAGACACAGTTGAATATTCTTGTCCATCACTTTAATGTGAAACATTACTATGACCCAAGCGAGATGAAACAGCTGACAGAGATGACAGGACTGACCTACAGACAGGTGAGTGTTTTTCAATTTACTACAACATAAGAAATTGAATTTTGGGTCCATTGTACTCATGAAATGTTTTCTGTTTTCTTCCATTTTCGGTAAAAACTTGGTTTCAAAACAGACGGAGTAAGTTTAGGAGGAGGTCACATCCTCAGCATGTGAATCAGTGCGTCCCACTTCATGTAAGTATCTCCTATTATTGAAAAGCCCTGAAATGAAAGGAACGGGGTGAATTTCTGGCCGTTTTATTGTAATAATTGGATCTTAGAAATATTTGAATTCAGTCAACTCTGGCTATTGTGAATATTTTAGTCTATCCAAAATACATCCTGGGAAATCAGAGAGAACTCCATCAGAAGTTTTGTATAGTTGCATAACATGTAGGGAACGCCTTATGTTGTCCACTGTTTGCCTTTGTTAGATGAAACCACACTGATCCAGGTCTATTATGTCAGGTAAATATTTTTCAAGTCTCCGTGCCAAAATTGCTGTAAATAGTTTATAATCCAGATTTAATACACTAATCGGTCAATAACTGCTACATTCCGTGTTATGGAACAAATAAACAGAGATGGCGTGCGGGCAGTGTTGGTGGGACTGGATGCCGAGACAGCCTTTGATTCAGTCAGATGTCTTTTTCTTTATAGGGTATTGAAGGGGCAATGCTTCCATGTTTACAATACTATTATTATGTATCTCAGGTCATACCCCTGTTGCAATGGTGTAACCCTGATTTGAAAGCAAAGTGGAAATCCATAGAATTGAATGCAACCTCTAAATTTCAACTACCAGCCGGATAAAAACAAAACAAAAACTGGCAGACCATTTACAAGCTAAAGGAACAGGGATAAGCCACACTCTAAAAATATGGAATAAGGTGATTAAAATATTTGATAGTTAACAAATACTAAAAGAATTTAGATGGTGTGCTCATGATACAGATTTGAAACCAAATGAAAGTGATAAAAGATTTCAGTCTTGGATAGAGTGGACTAACAACATTCCATTCCTTCACACATAAAAGGACACTGCAGAGCTTTCACTCTTTATAAATAAGAAATGGCTTAAGACAAGTAGATTTCTTCAGATTTTTTCAAATGCGGAATTATTTTAACAAACATTGCAATATCCCAAACTCGGTTGAGTCAGAAATTTTTAAGATGGTTAAATTAGCATATGCTGGTACTCTGAGACTATACATCAAACTATATAATTTGCTACTTCAGGCAAGGAAGGATACTACTCAAAACATTCGATTAAATGGGAATTGGAATCAGGGATCGGTATAACAAACGAGAACTGGGACAGTATTTGTAACTTTCATTGGTACAAGTTCATTATCTTGGAGAGACCACTTCTGGAAGAATGTTATTCGATTTTTTTCAAAACCCTGACCAAACCAGATATAAAAACGGGACAGGAGAATGCTGGAGAAGAAGTGGATCAGAAGAGGCACATCATTACCATATCTTTTGGGACTGCCCTAACTTAAAAAAATACTGGCTGGGAAATCATAAAACTCTGTGTGAGATTTTTAAGATAAAAATTTGATATTAATTTTGTAAATTTGTACTTGGGCCTGGTTGCTGGCTCCGGCCAGGGAGGGGACACAAAGCTCTTACAAGCGCTATTAGCGGACAGCAAAAAATCAATAACCAGAAAGTGGCTAAATCCAACTCCGCCAACACTTGAGGATTGGTTTAATGTGGTTTTTGAAACATTTAGTATGGAAAAATTAAAAAAGACAAATTCTATAAAATATGGAATAAATGAATTAGCTTTGTGTGCCCCGTCCGCCCTGAATTTAGGTAAGACCAACCCTGAATTGGTGTATCTCCCATGTATTGTACAATGTCAGGTTGACCCTCTACTTCATAATATGTATTGGATGTACTTTATGTAAATAAGTTAAACATGCTGCGTTATGTATACACTGTCAAGCCACCGAGTTCACTTTTCGTTACCTGAAGGTAAAACAAAAGGAATAAGAAAGTCGTTCTCTATTATTATTATTATTATTATTATTATTATTATTATTATTATTATTGTTATTATTATTATTATTATTATTATATTTTTGGACTAAATAAAATCAGTGCACTATTGTAATAAGTCTATTGTAATTGTCTTTTTTTCAATAAAAATTTAATAATGATAAAAGAAGTTTTGTATAAAACATTAAGACATTAATTGATGAAAATGTTTTTCTTTATTTTGTTGTATCATCCAGTATTTGTAAATAATGTACACAAAGGTTGTCCATGAAACCCCTCAAACAACAACCCTACCTCAAACTTACTTAATTTTTAGAAACATAAGAGATAAGATGCATTGGGAATTTTTTGCCTCTGTGAAATACAAAGTGAATAAAGATTAATGAATAACTCATTACCTGATTGACCGTGGATTGATATTGTACATTCAGCTATTAGCTATTGATGATGATGATAATACACCAGACGTGCCCAACCCAATCTAACACTATATATCTGAAACTATAATGTAATGTGTAATGTGTATGTGTTAGTCCCCGTAGGGAAATTACTCCTATGTATTTAACCCATTCACCCAGTGAAACAGTGGACAGCCACCAATGCAGCGTCCGGGGAGCAGTGTGTAGGGACGGTACCTTGCTCAGGGGTACCTCAGGGTAGCCGTTCAGTGGAGTCAAACCCCTGACCTTCTGATCATGGGGCAACCACTCTACCTACTGAGCTATCCCTGCCCTAATCAACCCTAATCAACAGGCAGGAAGCCATTCATGCCTGCTCAAATACGTTGAGTTTATCATCTAAATGTTACAAACAAACTTGGTAGGTTCAACTACAGTGCTGTCAACCTCTTAAGACATTACAGCCAAAATTTCTGCTGTTGATGTCTGTTACGACCCAAGATCATGCAGGTATTATGTGTTATGTTTGACCCCTCCCACCAGTGGATGTCTGTGGGATTTTTTTTGTTATTATTAATTTCATTAAATGAAACTATCTGATAGGGGCAACTGAAATCAAACCAATGCATTTTTAAAGTGTTTTAAGTGTATGTGTGCTTTTGGAAAACATTTAAAGCTGCAGTACAGAATCTTTGAAACAAGCTTAAAACATTTTTAGACACATAGCACTCTTCTCTTTACAGCTCCTCACGTACGTACTGTGGCAGTCATACAGACAACTGGACAGTCCAAATGTTGGCCTACCTGTTACTGGCTGAGGTTTTAGTAGAGTTGTGGCTGAACCACATAAAAATATATTATTAATTTTAATCTCCCCAATCAATTATAATGTTATGTTGGAATGTTGTTAAAGAGGCTCAAAAATGTTTCAAACCAGCTTGTTTTGCAGATTCTGTATAGCAGCTTTAATATAGGGAGAACACAACTTCCTGATTGTGTGAGTAAAATCAGTTTTTTTCTCTTTGTCAGTTTAACAGTTTCTGTTGTGCCTGTCACTGTTCCCTGTCTGTTTTCTTACCTGGTTCTTCCTGATCTTGTACTTTCTCCTCACGTTCCCCTCTTTCCTCTCTCCCTCTTTGGACTGACAATCATACACAAATAGATTGTATTCAATTAGTTGATAAATTACATTAATATGAAAAAATACTATTAAGATCACTAACAAAAAGTCCTCTCTCAGTGTACTTTCAACCAAAAGGCAAATAACCAAACCACATGAACATCTAATAAAAGATATAAATATTGAAACACTGATCCAACATTATTCTTGATTGACGGATCATTTGATTTTACACTTTTACCTGAATGTGGCTCCTTTTAAAAAAAACAAACAACTTCCTTATATCCATTATGAACCTGGCTGTCTGTCTGTACAAAAAAAATGGTAAATGGCCTGTATTTGTATAGCGCTTTACTAGTCCCTAAGGACCCCAAACCGCTTTACACATCCAGTCATCCACCCATTCACACACTGGTGCTGACAAACTACATTGTAGCCACAGCCACCCTGGGGCGTGGCCCCAAAACACAGACGCACACACGACAGGAGTTATAAGGTTAATGGGCATTCGGTCAGTTAGCTAGTTAGTATCGATTTAAAACAGGGTGGTAACAACAGTAGGCTACGGAATATTTTAAGTTTTAGGTTTTAAATAGGCTATATGAATTTCAATGGGAGCAACAGGACGGTCAAATGTTGCTGATTTTACTGCAGTGTAGGACGAATTGTAGGGTAGCAAACATCACCGGAAAACAAGTTTTTTTTTTTTACACCCAGGTTACCTGGTGTAATGCTTTTCAGCTAAAAAGAAACATGGTCTGACTCCTACCTAACTGAAGGTTAAATGCAGCTAATATGTCCTGTTTTAAGACAGGCACTTACACCTCCGCTTCCCTGCGTCTCAGCCAGCATCGCTCTGGCAGCAACGGCGCTACAGCCAGAGCAGGGGAGAGTGGAGCTGGAACAAACCATTTTGGGAGGGGGGGAGGGGGGTATCTATACTTTTGTTGTTAAAATGTTATGTCTCAACCAAGTACTGTATGCTTTTTATATTTTTAGCAGTGTGTCACACAAACAGCAAATATTGTCAAAAAAGTAAGAAGTCTTTGGGGGTGCTTTGATTCATTTTGGGGGTGCTTCAGCACCCCCAAAAATGGGCTAAAATCGCCCCTGGTATTAATAATGTTTCACATTGTTTGAATAAACAAATACATTTATTAATATATGAGGTTCCATTCAGTTCAAGAAATTAAATTTTAGTGTGGCTGCAACTTACTCCTTAAGTTAAAAATTATGCTGTATATTGTAGTTTATATGTTATACTACTTTCACAGTGAATCGTATTTTACAGTAATACACTCTGAATGAGAATTTAAGTAATTACTCTTAGATCTACAGTAGAAAACAACAGAAATCCGGATGGTGTAATAGTATAATCTCAGTAACATCACCAATTGTTACATTTGCTGTATTTTACAGCTGTTTCCATGAGTACGGTGAGTTACCGTAAAAATAATGTAATCTCATGGAATTTTCCCACAATTACATGCAAATTACAGTAGTAAACTGCTAACATCCTTTAGAGTTTTTTTTACTGTTGATTTTGCAGTACTAAGCTATGGAAATTACTGCAAAGGCTAACAGTGTGGTTCAAGTGAAAAAGTGCAGGTTCAAAAATGTACTCATTTTTGAACCTGCACTTTACTGTAGTAAGTAAAAAGCAGCTCTTTGTTTCTACTAGCGATTTTTGAGCAAAGTTACCTAGCAGATGGGAATACGAATAAAATTTTAGTCTAAATTTTCATTCTAATATAGGTATTCAGCTTGAATTAGGTAAGCAGAACATGAGCAAAGAAAAAGAAGGATTAAAAAGAGAAAGAAAAAAAAGCTCTGTTTTCTTTTGCCTACATTGTAGAAAGTTGACTTTTCCTCTAAACAGGAAAATGAGTCCAGAAACGGTTAAAATTGGATTGAGCATGTGTGGGAACCCTAAAACTGTCTGTAATGGCTGAGTGTAGGGAAAAGAATCACAACTCACAAAAACTTTCTATTGAGAACTCCAGTAGATTTTTGACAGGCTGTGATCAGCTGATCTGGGCTACTGCTGCTCTGTGTAGATGTACACAGCTGAATTAAAAAATAAAAAAAACGTTTGCTCCGAGGCTGCACTTGCGTTAAGTTTGGACTTTTGTTTCCAGCTGTTCTCCGCATCACTTCACCTACGGGACAGGACAATCGTTTCACCGACCCAGCGGCTGCAATAGACTTTATCAAAAAAGACTTACTACGGCCGTGAGAGGTACAGCCGAGTGAGAAGAGATAAGTTGGACTTCATATGTGCGATTGTTTGAACTCAAGGGACATAATTTTACGTCGGTGTTGGGGAGAAGTCAAGTAATTAATTGGGCCATACTCAAAAAAGGCCGGAAGGTATAATGATTTTGATTTAATTTATTATGAATACTCTGCCTTCCTCCTTTGTTCCGATTTTTCGATATGTTCGAGATATTGCTGTTATTCTGGGGCATTTGATTAGAATAAACACGGGGAAAGTGGAAAATATAAGTTTTGGAGTTTTGTTTAGTTATTAAATGTTATATATTTGCCCAGGTGAGGGGCTGTTTGAGGGTTAACAGTATGTTTAGTCACTGTGCTATCCTAGCCTGGAGGGTTGCGATCTCAGGGATAATAGTAGATCAGCATGGGGTTTTGAGGCTCGTTTTATTTATTTATTCCCCCCCCCCCCCCCCCCTTTTCTTTCTTTCTTCTCTTTCTCCCCCCCCCCTTTTTTTTGGGGGGGGGGGGGGGGGGTTCCAGAGGTTGGGACATATTTTTTTCTGCACCTGCATTTTGGTACCTGAATGGCAAGCTCGCAAAGTCATCTGCCTCTTCGTTTTATAAGCTGGAATGTTAAAGGTATAAATAATCCGGTTAAACAAGGGTTTTTACTCATTTAAAATCATTGAGATCCGACGTTGTATATCTGCAGGAAACACACCTCCGATCAAGTGAACAAATTAAACTAAAAAAAACATGGATAAGCCAAATATTTAGCTCAAAATTTGAGGATAGATCACGGGGTGTGGCTATTCTAATTAGGAAGGGGATTCCATTTATTCCACTATCAACTGTGGCGGATACCAGAGGTAGATATATTATTATACAGGGTAGGTTGTATGGGAAACAAGTAAGTTTTGCAAATGTATATGGACCAAACTGGGACGACCCAAATTTTTATTGTACCTTTTTAAAGCACCTGCCAGATTTAACAGAGTTTGATTCTGGGTGGTGACTTTAACTGCGTGCTTAATCCTCAACTTGACAGATCTAATCCTAAACCTGATAGCAAAATTTCAAAAGCGGGTAATGTTCTAAAATCCTTTATGCAATCTTATGCTTTTTTTGACCCCTGGAGGAACAAAAATCCAACATCTAAACAATTCTCTTTTTTTTCACCAGTGCACCGGTCATACTCACGGATAGATTTTTTTGTTGTAGATAATAGAATTCTTCCCAAGGTTTTAGATTGCCAATACAATTCTATTGTTATTTCAGACCATAGTCCAGTACAATTAGATGTAAATTTTTATGAACGCTCAAGTCAAAAAATGGCCTGGCGACTTGATCCTTTACTCCAAACTAAAGACTCATTTAAAAAAATGGTCTCTGAGCAAATACAGTTTTTCTTAGAGACAAATCAAACCCAAGGGATGACCGTTGTATGGGAGGCATTAAAGGCCTATCTTAGAGGCCAGATAATTTCATATGTTTCATTTCAAAAAAAGAAAAACTTACAACAAATGAACAACCTAGCCAACAGTATAAAAGAGATTGATGGCTTATATGCAGAAAATCCAACACCAGACCTCTATAAGAGAAAATTATTACTAAATTCAGAATACAAAATTCTGTCCATTCAGCAAACAGAACGTTTATGTTTCAAATCAAGGCAAAAGTTCTATGAACATGGGGAAAGAGCCGGAAAACTTTTGGCACTTCAAATTAAGCAATCCATATCAGCTAACACGATTTCTGAAATCTGTAAAACCTCTGGAGAAAAGACGTCCGATCCGAAAACCATTAATGACCAGTTTAAAATGTTCTATTCCAATCTTTATACTTCAGATCCGGTTGATGAAAAAAAGGTTGCTGAAATGCTTGATAGATTACCAATTCCACAAATATCTGTAAATGACAGAACAGAAATTGATAGAGAGATAACCATTAGTGAAATTGTCAAAGTAATTAAATCAATGCAAAGTAACAAGGCACCGGGACCTGATGGTTTCCCTATTGAACTATATAAAATGTTTATAGACAAACTAGCTCCAATACTCAAAGATGTATACCAGGAAATATTCTTTCAAGAGAAATTACCAGATACTATGAAACAAGCCATAATTTCTGTGCTGTACAAAAAGGGTAAGGATCCCTCACAATGCAGCTCCTACAGACCGGTGAGCCTCTTAAATTGCGATTACAAAATTCTCACAAAAATCTTAGCTAATAGAATTGATCTTATACTGCCAAAAATTATTAATCCTGATCAAACCGGCTTTATACCAGGGCGACAGTCATTTTATAATATGCGCCGCCTATTTAATATTTTATATGCATCAGAACCAAAAGAAAAATCAGAAATAATAATTTCTCTTGATGCAGAAAAGGCCTTCGACCGTATAGAATGGCCATATCTTCATGCGGTCCTAAATAAATTTGAATTTGGCCCATTGTTTCGAAAATGGATTAAAATACTGTATTCCTCTCCAGTTGCAGCAGTGAGGACAAATAATGTAACCTCTGACATTTTTCAGCTTGGCAGAGGCTGCAGGCAAGGCTGTAGTTTATCCCCCTATCTTCTCAACTTAGTAATTAAACCCTTAGCTATCGCTCTTAGGGAGGACAGTCAGGTTGCCGGAATCTCTAGGGACGGGACAGTGCACAAAGTATCATTGTATGCAGATGATTTATTGCTTTATATATCTAATCCAACGGCATCAATCCCTAAATTGTTTAAGATATTAGACCACTTCGGATGCATATCTGGATACAAATTGAACTATTCAAAAAGCCTACTGTTCCCTATTAATAACATAGAGCAAGATTTCTCTGCCTTCCCTTTTAAATTAGAAAAAGAAACGTTTAAATATTTGGGAATAAATATAACCCGCACAATGAACGAGTTGCGGATTTATAATTTTGACACTTTGTTAGAACAAACATTGCAAGATTTTAAAAAATGGGCAACACTTCCAATCTCATTGGCAGGCAGAATAAATATAGTTAAAATGGCAGTCTTACCAAAATTTCTCTATGTTTTCCAAATGGTTCCTGTTTTTATAACCAAATCAAGTTTCAAAGATTTAGACAGATTAATAGCAACAATTATTTGGAAAAATTCAAATCCCAGAATAGAAAAAACATATTTGGAAGTACCAAAAGAGGCTGGTGGGCTAGGGTTGCCAAATTTTATCTTTTACTACTGGGCGGCTAATATTTCCAAATTATTGCACTGGAAATATGTTTATGAGAACAGCGAGGGTGAGGCTTGGGTAAAAATGGAACTGATGTCTAATCCACTTCCCCTCCTAACCTCATCCCTAGCTTTAAATCAAAAACAGAAAATAACAAATCCAGTTGTAAGAACATCTATTAAAATATGGCTTCAATTCAGAAGGCACTTCTGTTTGCAACAAGTTAGTAATTTTTTCCCTGTTGCCCTCTACTGCATGACTTTTTAATTTTTTGGGAAAAAAATATTTCTCCCTATTTTGGGGGAGCTTTAGGGTCCCTAATAATATATCAATCATAAAATTTGACACCCTGCCCCCCCCCAAACAGATATGGGTTTGTTGCTTCAAGGCAACACTGTGCGACAAGGGTAGTAAAATTCCAAGTTATTCTATAATAAGTTGTATTAGTACAACAAGGATGAACAAATAAATAAACAACAAATAAACAATGCAAACATTTCACAGAACAATAAAACACCAAAATACATCCAACATTTGACCGTAACCCCATGCACGCATGCACGTGCGCGCGCGCGCGCACACGCACGCACACACACACACACACACACACACGTTGTGTTTCCATCACTTTTGGGGACATTACATTAACTTACATTCATTTCCTGGAGACTTATCCTGACTCTACCCATCACAAGTCCCTGCCTGAACCTTACCCTAACCCTGACTCAAGCCTTCACCCTAAAATTAAATGATTTACCTTGCAATTTGTCCCCATAAAGTAGGCGAGACCTCACAATGGGAGTGTGTAAACAAATTTGTGTCCCCACAACAATAAGTAATACACTTCCACACACACACAGCAAAATTGGTATGGCACGGATCTGGCCCACACAATGTGCTTACACATGGCCCATATACCGCAAAGAATGACGGCCCTTTGGTGCCCCAGACCTGGTTTGCCAGAGGTGGCCCACACATGGGCCAGCACAAGGCCAGTTTCAGACACACTGGTGGTCCTGTGCTGGCCCATGTGTGGATTACCTCTGGCAAACCTGATCTGGGCCACCAAAGGGCCGTCATTCATTGCAGTATGTGGGCCATCTGTAGGCGATGTGCAGCCACGGGCCAGTTGTAGACACACTGCTGGCCCTGTGCTGGCCCAGAACGGTTTCAGCTCTGGCCCCAGATGTCAGCCTAATGTGTACCTTAATCAAGCCATGCAATAACAACATGTGCCAGAACATGCAAAACAGTACAAAAGTAACATGCCGAAACTCTCTTCAGACAGTGAATGGACTGATTTTTATATAGCGCTTTTCTACTCTCCCAAATTGCTCTATACAACATGCCACATTCACCCACTTTTGCTTAACTGAGTGCTTCCTAACTACATTCATACACATTCACACTCTTGACATGCAGACTAGAGGAGCCAGGGATCGAACCACTAACCTTCCGATCAGTTTGTAACCTGCTCTACCACCTGAGATATGGTACGCCATCGCATAAACAGTGGCGTCATTGCCATACCTGGCACACATCTGGTTGGCATACACTCTGTCAAAACACCAGTCAGTCAGAAGTGCCAGCTTGATGCCAGATCTGGGCCAGACCTGTTTTCTGTAGGCCTGGGCCACATAAACCAAGCCACAATCAAGCCAGATATGGCATGCCATCACATAGACAGTGCCATCTATGCGATGGCCTGATGACATACGTCTTATCATGCCAGAAGTCGGCCAGCAGTGCCGACTTGATACCAGATCCTGGCCAGACCTGCTTGCTATGTGGGCACTAACACACACACAGACACAGTTACTTTACCAACTGACCCCTGAGCTCCTAAGTATCCCCCAAACCTCATTCAGGAATCCACTACTCTACTTCAATGTCACTCCCTGGAAGCTCACTGTCCTCACTTTCTGAGGACAGAAAGTGCACATTCCCTTGGTTTCCTTCCATAAAAGGTATTTACATCCATGTCCTGTAATTATGAGTAGATTGTAAAGTAAAAAACATTGACTATGATCATATAAATGCAGACAAACACATCTCTACACTCATATGCAAATGCATTATAATGCCTGAAAAATTTTGGGCTAACTGCGCAGTGTTGCCTTGAGGCAACGAATGAAAATTAACAGTTTTACTGTATAAATAAATTTACAAAAGTAGAACAAACAATCAAATATGCTTCTTAACATATTCATGCACATACAAGTATTTTTTAATATACATTTATTTCACTATAAACATGTAAAATAGTGATCTTTATCTTGCCTCCTAATGGAGATGTCCCTCATGCAGTGCAGCTTGCAGAAAGGGGTCCTCCCCCACCAAAATGAAAGTCACACCACCTTCAACTCATCATTTTATTGGAAAGAGATGTGCCTGGTAGCATTATTTGAAAAAAAAAGTTTTTTTTTTTTTGAAGGGCCAGTGTAATGCATGAAAATGTGGTTTGTTGCCTCAGGGCAACGCTATGCTGTAGAGGGTTAAAATATGCCAAATTATACCAATATTACTAATAAATAATGACTTAATTTAGATCTTTTTGATCACGTGGAGAACATTACTGAGTTTATAAGGTAGCAAATGGTAGTTTCACCTTCTTTGAAATGCACTTCTACATTGTAAAAGTCTCTGACACTAAAACACCCACATAAGTCAATGTAAACAATAGCAAGACTGACGATCCACACCAACGCTCGTCATAAACCCCACAGACACATGCATCTGGCCCTTTCTGGCTCATTCAGAATCAGAGACGCACCCAGTTCAGCCAGTGACCAAGTACTTTCAAACACACAGAAGTCATATTGTTTGCAGATGACACAAAGTTTAACTAGAAACAGAGAATGAATTTAAGAAATTGATGACTTTTTCTATAATTGATGAACACTGAATCTGAGCAAACAAAACTCATATTGTTCAGGAGTCTGATGATAAATAACATAAAAGTAAAATAAATTATCTGAAAAAAAAAACGTATTCCAGTGATAATGCATCACAAACTATCGTGGTCATCCCACATTACAAATATATCGATTACCTATAAAACACACACCCATTTTGTGCAACAAAGAGTAATAAGGAATTGAGGATCATAAATAAAACCACTTCAACAGAACCACCAAATCCACTTTTTAGCCTTTTTATTAAATACTCTTACATTTAAAGACTTGGTTGACCTCAGAACTCTACACATAATTTATAAAGCAAC
The DNA here is from genome assembly GCF_056152115.1 of Neolamprologus brichardi. Classification (NCBI taxonomy): domain Eukaryota; kingdom Metazoa; phylum Chordata; class Actinopteri; order Cichliformes; family Cichlidae; genus Neolamprologus; species Neolamprologus brichardi. The sequence continues at coordinate 17,879,226 of NC_142112.1, read as the reverse complement.
AAACAAATATTTGTCCCACAACATTTAGAACTTGATCAGGATAAAGACCAAATCATGATGACCTGAGAGAAATCCTTATGTTCAGCAAAGCTTCAGATGAGGATTTCTTCCACTTTGGTCTTGCCAAACCACATGCTGGTGGTTTTCAGAAAGATTTAAAAGACTTCCAACTCATCTGCAGTTTTTCAGCATGAAAGACATACATACATACATGTTTAATCCTGTTTTACAGGTTTATTTCTTGTAGATTTTATTTTCTTGCCATTTAAATATAAAACATAGGCTGTTTTGACAAGACTCAGTGAATCTCAGTTAAAGTAAAAAACAGAAAGAAAGAATTAACATGTAATGTACGTCTGTTTTTGCTTTTTTTTCCTCAGAGTTGGTGCAGTACATCAAGGCTCATGAAGGAGACTGATAACGTCAACTTTATATATGTTGGAAATGTTTCAGTCAGTGCCATTTATTTTCTTTCAACATATGACAACATTTCTAGGATTAAATACTGGCTGCATATTTTGTTTTGCTTTCATTGAGTGTCTAACATTATAATCTACAATATTTGATAGGATGTTAAAAAGTGCATGCATGTTGCACTTTGCAAGTCATAAAATCTTGTGTTTAGCCTCTGACCCAGAATGTCACAGCAGAAATGGAGACTCATCAAACCAGGAAACATTTCTCCAATCTCTTATTGTCTAATATTTGTGAGTCTGTTTCCTCAGTTTGCTGTTCTTAGCTGACAGCTGTTGTAGCCAGTGTGGTCTTCTGCTGCTTCTAGCCCATATGCTTCAAATTCTGACATGTTGTGCTCTCAGTGATGGTCTTCTGTATAGTTTGCTTTTAATGAGTAGTTATGTTTAGTCTCTGCTGCTTTCCTATCAACATGAAGCCGTCTGGTCTTTTTGCTCGGACCTCTGACATCAAGAAGCTTGTTTCATCCAGAGAAGTGCTGCTCACTGGATGTATCGCTGAGTTTTACATTCTTTTGTGCAGTTTGCATTAAGTTTATTTAATTTTTTCTCTTTGATTCACCACTCACTCTTTCAAATTGTTTTCTATCTCGGTGAATCACTGAGATTTAAAGAAGGTTCCACACAAGCCTTGATCAAGTCCTAAATGTTGTGGGTCAAAGATTTGTTTGTTGCTTTATAAATTACGTGTAGAGTTCTGAGGTCAACCAAGTCTTTAAATTTAAGAGTATTTAATAAAAAGGCAGAAAAGTGGGTTTGGTGGTTCTGTTGAAGTGGTTTTATTTATGATCTTAAGTCTGTTATTTATCATCAGTTTATCAATGATATAATTTGTACAACTCCCAAATAGTATGAGTTTTGTTTTGCTCATGTCCAGTGTTAGTTCATTATAGAAAAACCAAGCCCTAAATTTATTTTCTAGTTCATTCAGAAGTTATTCCAAGTTACTTCCACAATAACTTTGTGTCATCTGCAAACAATATGACTTCTGTGCCTTTAAAATTACTTCAAATCAAGACATGTTAACACAAACACCTTTACCCTCATTTATCTCTCATGGCCCTGGTGCCATCTGTCTGCATTGACTTGATAATTAATCAGAGGTAGCAGGGTGTGATACAGGAACTCTAAAAGACACATTAGCGTATGTTTAGTGGTCACTGGCTGAACTGGGTGCGTCTCTAATTCTGAATGAGCCAGAGGGGGCCAGATGCATGTGTCTGTGGGTTTATGACGAGCGTTGATGTGGATCGTTAGCCTTGCTTTTGTTGACATTGACTTATGTGGGTGTTTTAGTGTCAGAGACTTTTACAATGTAGAGGTGCATTTCAAAGAAGGTGAAACTACCATTTGCTATCTTATAAAATCCAAATGTTCTCCACATGATCAAAAATATCTAAATTAGAGGTGTAATTCATTATTTGTGTGTAATATTGGTATGATTTGGCTTATTTTAAAACATTTTGAACATCAGGTTTCAATACTCACTGAAATAATACAGAACGTATGCAAAAATATATTTAAAGAGCAGCTGTATTTGCTCTGATACATTTGAAATTATAAACTATGTGCACAAATCTTCTGATAATAGAAAGTAAATTAAACATCTGTGCAAAGATCAAACTGGTTGCTTGTCTGAAACAACCAGAGCAGGAAGTTAAATCAAAATCATCTAACACAGATCTAGTTGACATGAAAGCAGAACAAGCTAAACTGTTCTCAACTCACCAGTGAGTAATATCCATAAAATCATGATTTACACCAGCTGCAGCTCTCAGTCAGCAACTCAACAGGTTTTGTTTTCTTTACAAAATGAAAATTTTTCACATTATATATTCCATCATGTATTTCAAACACATGAGTAAAGATGTGTTTATTTAATTGATTTAAGTGTATTAAGTGCATTAAGTGTTTCATATTTTATAAAGTGTGAGCTGCCCACACCCACAAACGTCCTTAAAAGCCCAGGAGAATTGCTCTTAAGTCTTAATTCACCTTCCTGCTTGGTTTGGAGCTCTTTCATCAGAGATACTTTCTCCAGCTTTCCTGTTTCAATCACTGGGATTTCAAAGATGGAAGATTATGGGATGCACTTTTCTCCAGGTATGTACTCAGCATTGTTGCTTGGTGAGCTAATATGAATAGAGTTGGCTAACCTCTAAGACAACTTGCAAAAATACTCTTTTACTCTGTGTTGTGAGTCCTGATGGCAGAAGTCACCATTTCTCCCTCCACAGCTGAACAGAGTCCACTTTAAATCCTTTTTGGTTTTAAAGAATGTACAAATATCCGACTTCTTTGTTTTCTACTTTGTGGGAAACTTTTGTGTTTAAGATTCATCTTCTTGATGCTCAGTCATCAGGTAAGTAAATCCCTGAAGGTTGATTCAGTTCACCTGGATGTAATGTTTTCAATGGGAGAAATGTTTTGTGACTTCTCCAGTCTGAGACCTTTTGGGATTTAAGACTCATCAATTTAACCTTTGTTTATTTTTTCTGTTAGAAAGTCAGTCGTGCAAAAACATATCAGCAACTGACCCGTGTGGACCATAAAGACTGGTTCTTATTTGTCCTCTTGTCTCTTTACCCTCACAGACTCGTGGAGTTCAGGCAGCGGCCCTGAAGGGAGTCTTTCCTTAGAAGAACTCTCTACATGGGCAGAGACTGCTCTAAAAATGGAGATTAACAAAAAGACTACTGATACCTCTGAGGCTGTTTCCATCTCAGTCTCAGAGCAGAAACAAGATTTTGCTGTCCCAAGAAGCCAGGATGGAAACATCACTGCCACTCTGCACCATCCCAGCACTGCTCCAGAGAAACCTAAAGGAAAGGCCCGGGTGGTGTTCACAGAGAGACAGTTGGATATTCTTGTCCATCGGTTTAATGTGAAACATTACCATGAGCCAGGAGAGATGAAACAGCTGGCAGAGATGACAGGTCTGACCTACAAACAGGTGAGTGTTTTTCAGTTTACTACAACATAAGAAATTGAATTTTGGGTCCATTGTACTCATTCAATGTTTTCTGTTTTCTTCTATCTATAGGTAAAAACCTGGTTCCAAAACAAACGGAGTAAGTTTAGGAGGAGTTCACATTCTCAGTATGTGAATCAGGATGTCCCACTTCATGTAAGTATCTCCTATTATTAAACAGAATTGTTTATGATTCTGTCATTATCTGGGGAATTGACTGTATTTAAAAAAGTGTAATGCCAATAATTTAAAACAACTATTCTCGTTTTACTGACAGTCCCCTTGTCGCCGTCAGTTTCAGGGAGAGAGACAGCCCCCGTTCAGGGAGCAGTACACCCAGCACCAGGTAAATTCAATGAGAATGGGTGCAAATAATCAGGCCCACTATTCTCATGCTGTGGGCAATTCTGCGGCTGGACCTCAATGGACCCTCCCCGACTCCCCTCAGATGTTTGGCTGGTCAATTCCACCAGGCAACGGGCATCACAAATGCGACACAGCTGTTCAAAACCCAGCAAAAATGGCCAATATGATCGATGCAATGGGGCTGTGAGTACTCAGACTGTTCTCATTGAACACAAGATGGATACGATCTTGGAGAAGCTCACGGCTCTTCAAGAAGAAATAAACAGACCTGGTGACGAGTGACAGACATTTAGACTGTCTGTGAAATTGGAGGCACCAAACCCACCAAAGGCACCAAAATTTGATTTGAACACCAGTTCAGCACTGAATGGAATATAAACAACCCTGGACTTTTTTATTATTATTATTTTTATTGTGTCATGTAGCTCAACATAGAGTCTCAGATTTGTTCGCTTTCATTAAAGGGGGAGGGGGGTATTCAATATCCAATGGATTTTAGAAATATTAGAATTCAGTAGGCTCCAGCTACTGTAAATAGTCAAAATAGCCAAAATACATACTGGGATATCAGAGAAAACACCATCAGAATATAAGATTAAGAGATGAATTCATCAAAATGTGTTTTGTTTCATTTTGTCGTATTTGTTGTAAAAAATATTGTACATGAAGAAAATTCTCTTCCTTGTGTTTGAGAAACTGTGAATAAAATATTAGTTTCACCCATTCAAACTGAACTTTCTACATGTCTCCAAACCTTCTGTGAGAGACTGAACATCCAAATGTTTTAGAGACTTTAGACCTCTATCTTTCCATGTTAACTTGAGCTACAATCCTCTATATTCACAATCAAAGTATGAGACAGTCAAGCTAAAGAATCTGGAGCTTTCAAATGGACCTCAAAGATTTTCCCAGGAATACCTCAAATAACAACCCTACCTCAGACTTTGAATACTTAGTTTTAAGAAACCTGAGATGATACAGTGGAAAGTTTCTGTCTCTGTGATTATCTTCCTTAGACTCTAAATGTTGGGTTTGCTTTTAATTGTTAACAAGTCTGATGCTGGTTACTTGGTAGTAAAGCTCCAAAAACATTTTATTGTCACCTTTTCTACTCTCTGCTCTGTGACTACAGAGTCTTGAAATGAAACGTGCAATGTTATTAAATCTTCCCCTTACTGAACACCTGAAGTCAGCTCAATTAAAGTGTAGGATGCTGCTGATGGCCATGTATGTTTGTATCAGGGCTGTGTTGGGATCTGTCAGGGAATGTTACGATGGGGCATGGTGGCTGGAGGTTGCCAGGTTCTTGACTGGGAAGCGTACCAGCAACCGGGTGTCTTGCAGCAGGAGCACGGTGGTGTCCAGCAGAGCCTGAGTGGAGCTGTCAGTACAGCGAAGCTGCAGGAATGAAAAATCAAGTCAGTAAATGAGCAGCACTGAGTCTAATAATCCCTGTAATGTTGCCTTTGAGAGTTTCTGCAAAGCATTATGCCATGAGGTGTTTTTTTTACTCTCCTGAATTTCAGCAAGCAAATACAAAATTAACACAGATTAATGAATAAATCATTAACTGAGTGAACATTCAGCTATTGAATAAAACAATAATACACCAGATGTGCCCGACACATAATAATACTCTGTATCTGAAACTATGACAGGCAGGAAGTCATTCATGCCTGCTGAAATACTTTGAGTTTACAACCTAAATATTACAGTAAATATTGGTGTGTTCAACTACAGTGCCGTCAGCCACTGAAGAAATTACAGCCAGATTTCCTGCTGATGATGTCACATTTTCAAGAAAATAACTTTTATTCAGAACATGGTCTGGCAACCTTATTAGTCACACTTTGGTAGCACCAGGTTGGATCTTCTTTTGTCTTCAAATCTTGGACACTCGTCACACCAGAAAACATTTGTTCAATCTTCAGTCTGTGTGAACTGTAGCTTCAGCTTCCTGTGTTTAGCTGACAGGAGTGATACTTGGTGTGGTCTTCTGCTGCATCTTGTTGATGTGCATTCAATAATGCTCTCCTGCACACCTCCGTTATAAAAAGTGGTTATTGTAGTTTCTGTTGCCTGTTGTAGTTTCAGAGAGCTTGGATCAACATGCACACACTTCTGAACCTGCACTGCTGAACTAAAACAAAGACAGTTACAATATCTACACAGTGCTCATCTATATAAGACAATGTAGAGATCGGAGGCTGACTTTGTGCTTCTAGCTCGAGTCCAGCCTGATTAATCAGAAGAAGACTGACTTTGGAAATAATGAACAGTAGATGGCAGTAACAACCCACTGATGCAGCTAGCCTGCCAAACCCAAAGAAGAAGAACATGGCAGCAAGATTTCAGAAAGATTCACTCACTTTTTAACAATCCCATCAAATACTGTAGATCATGATTGTAAGAGGCCTGTCTGAACTTAATATTCAGATTTCATGCTGTTGTTAACTGTGTGGTTTCTGATGGTTATGTTTAAGAGGTTTGTATTGAAAGTATTTTGTGATAGTTTATGGTGGGTCACGTGATTTGGGCGGTATTGATTGCTTATTTGAGGCACCTGTTCATGCAGTGTCAGTTGGAGCAGAGAGCATTGATGTGTGGCTTTGTATTTTTGGATTGCTGAATTTTTGGTTCTTTTGTGTGCTTTGCTTGAGATTTATTTCCCTTAGTTTTCTTTTGTTGCCAAACATTTATGTTCTTGGTGATTCGCTGTTTTGGGGAAGGCGTCACACAAGTATTCAGGTCCAGTCTCACCTTATGAGCAGCTTTTCATTTGTTTCTGAAGTTGCAGAAATTTGCCAACAAAAATCCATCTATGGAAGAATCTCTACATGGAGCATGGCATCAAGGATGCAGAGGAATAAAGTCAGCAGATATGGATCCAGACACGGAGGTAGGCCCTGGCTGTTAAATGATTGCTGAAGTGAAGTTAGAAGCTTCATTTACTGGTGGATGTGCACAATAAGCTGCCCTGTTATTAATAGATGAGATTCTGCATACATGTCATGTTTGGGGCTGTTTGTCTGCAGGAGGATTCTTTGATGCTGAGAGTTGAATGTGCGTTTGCACAGATTGTTTGTACTGAAATCTTGACACTGCTGTCTCTCTCCACAGTTGAAAAGTGAGTCCAGTTTGAATAAACTGATTTAAGCTGTTGGGAAGCATGAAGCAGATGGAATGTGAATGTGCGTTTGTATTTAAAAGGAATATTTTAATAATTCACATCTGTGGTCTCATCTATTTGTGTTACCTTTTATTTTTTTTGAGCAGTCTATATTCACATTGGTTTTTAGGAGGGTTGTTTTCTTAAAGCCTACTTTTTTTTTTTTGTCAATTTCTTTCTTTCTCTCCACAGCACCTCACAAGGAAGGCACACACCCACATCAAGAGCTGCTCTACAGCCACAGACTCTGGTCAGGAGAAGAGATTTTCCAGTGCCTACTCTCCTGGGTGAAGTGGGTGAAGTGGAACAGGTACATCCTAATGCAGTTTATGAACACATGACTGGTTATCATGTCTTCAACTCTCACTGAGCCTGACATCAGTGTGGTTGTTGATGCTGCAAAACAGGATGGTTTAATCAGATGCTTAAAGCCTCAGCAACAAACCACCTGCTCCAGCAGAGATGCTTAAACCAGTTTTGTCTTTTTAGTCTGCGGAGCTGCAAAAATGGCAGACTGGAAGACTCGGCTGGATTTCATCAATCTGAATCTCTCAGAATCTCAACAGGTATGTACTCAGCATTGTTGCCCAGTGAGCAATGTTCAAGTGAAATCTGGTGGCAAATTTTAGGAATGCAGCCAAAATGCAGAGTGTTTGTATGATGCTATTCTGTATAAGAGTGAGCAATTTAGCCATTATTTAATTACTGTTTTGGTATCATTCAATGTTCTAAAGTGACTTGTGCCAAAACATAACAGTAAATATGCTGACCCATGTGGACCATATAGATATAATCATTCCTCCTTTTTCTCTTGTATTTTGTTTAGGTGAAGACTTGTTTTCAGAACTGAAGGAGGAAGTTTAGGAAAACCAGCACATGATGTAGAGAAATGTCAGCACTGTGGCTCGACAGGAGCAGGTCCTGCCTTACCTGAACACCTTTGTCAGTGATGGAGCTTCCTGTTTGTATCCAAACACTGGGTCAGTAAAAGAGGGTGGGGGAGTAAAGAAAGGCCACTTCCTCCCTTGTGTTGGTGTAGCTGAAGTTGTAGAAGTTAAATATTGCACAGTACTGTGTCAATATTTTCTCCTCTTGCCTTTGGTGCAGTTTATCCATCTAGATTATTTTGGTATGGACAACCCACTTTTGTAGTTTTCTCTGAGCTCTGTGTCTCTGAAAAGTAATTTTTCCATTCTAAAGAAATCCAGACTGTGTTACAGATCTACTGACCTGATAGGAATTCTTTTCTTTCCACTGAACTACATCTGCTAACGATATCAGTGTCCTGGAGGAAGCACGTAAAGGCTTTGAACAAGAAGCTTGACTTCATGACAGGCTTCATGCTTCTTTGTAGTTGGCAGGTGTAGAAACTGCACCAGATTTGTTTTAACAAATTCATGCATTTCAATAATATTTGGGATTAGAAAAGGTGGCAGTCGAGAAACAGGCAGTGCTTCATTTAACAAAGTCAATATTTATAGCAGATCACTGGTCTTTAAAATATTTATTAAAAACCCTGGACTAACCTCCAGCCTTAAAACACGTTTAGCATAAAAAGTTTAACAGATGTAATTAAGACATGTGTGCACAAAGTCTTTCAAATACAGCCTCTGTCATGTCAAGAAACATGAACAGAACATTTAAAATGGCCGTCAGATAAAATCCACAGCAAACCTGATATGCTGCCAGTGCCAGCTAGCTTCCATGTTGGAAAAACACAGATGATGTGGAAGTGCTTTAAATTTCTCTGGAAACCACCAGCATGTGGTTTCACAATCAGACCTCCACGCATCATATTTCTGCCATGTTGTTTTTGAGACCAGTATGGCAAAAATCCCCATCTTGAGGCTCCAGAATGAGAATTCAAAAATAAAAGGGGCAGTAACAGCAGCTACAGCCATCTTTATGCTGTTAGCAAGGCTCTCCACTTTCTGTGTAGAAACAAAATGAAACAAAACACATTTTCATCTCTTAATGTTATATATAAATCTCTGATTTTCCATTTTGTGTTTTGGATAGACTAAAATGTATTTACAATAGCCAGAGTCGACTGAATCCAAATATTTCTATAATCCAATGGATTAAAAATAAAGGACCTAAAATTTACCCTCACTTTTATTTACTGAAAGAGATCAAATCTGAGACTGTTATGTTGAGCTACATGAAAAACAGAATAAAATTTAATACAAAAAAACTGATATACATTACAATATCTGTAATAAAAGGAGCATTAGCTCAACCCAAATCTTCACTTAAGTATGGAAGAAAATGGACAATACTTAATTAGTAGAATAGACCCAAACTTCAAAATGAATTCAGCTTCGTTCTAGTAACCTTGAAAAAGAGTCACCTGTTTGTAGGTCAGTGGACAAGAGTTTTTTATCTGGCTGTCTGAGAACAGCCCCCGGGTCCTTCCTTTGACCACCTTGGTCTTTCCTTCAGTCTCACACGTAGTGCTTGTGGCAGTGTTGTTGTCATCCTGGTTTCTTGGGACAGCAAAACCCTGTTGTTCCTCTGTGACTGAGCTGGAAACGGCATCAGAAGTATCAAAGGTTTTGTTGGTCATCTCCATTTGTAGAGCACTCTCTGCCCATGTAGGAGTTCTTCCAAGGGAAGACTCCCTTCAAGGCTGCTGCCAGAACTCCACAAGTCTGTGAGGACAGAAAGACGTACTGCTTTTGACTACATGTGAGTGTTTTTGACATTCTGGTTTCTTGGGACAGCAAAACCCTGTTCCTCCTCCATGACAGAGCTGGAAACAGCTTCAGCCGTCTCAAAGATGTTGTTCCTCGTCTCCTTATTAAGAGCACTCTCCATCCATGCAGTGAGCTCTGCCATGGGGAGACTTCCTTCAAGGCCGCTGCCAGAACTCCACAAGTCTATATGGTCCACATGGCTCAGCTCATCTGTGGTGCCATGAGTCACTTTAGAAAAGCCAATTATACCAGGGTAAACTGCTGAGTGGATTTTAAAGCCTAGAGGTGGTGTAGGCAAGAATCCTTTTCCCCTCATTGATCCCCATTCATTAATTCATCGTTTAGAAAGAAAGTAAATGAGCTCTACTAAAACTTTCCACCTTATCTTTCTGAATAGTCATCATTGTTTGCAATTTATCATTTTAACCACTGATGTCTGAAGAAAAGAAAGTGTAATCTCACAGATAATGACCTGTTTGTAGTATTGGGCGGCAGGTTCTCCATTTCTTTATACCAGTGATATCAAAGTGAGGCTGCAAGAGGTTGTTTATAAATTTGTAATCAGCTGTGTAAGATGGTAGACTGGTATCACCTGCATATTAACTCACCTCCACATTTACTGTGGGAAATGGCCACTAATGTGTGAGTGGGTTTGTTTCACAACTGCTGTGAGCCAGTGGCTGTGATTGGGCTGGGTTCACTGAAGGCAGGTGTATTTGATTGCACTCTAGTCTACTTATACTCCAGACTACAAGTACTGCTGTTGGTGATGGCCAAATGAAGCTTTCTGAAGTGATGAAGCTTGTATTGGCCAAAGGTATGAAGAGCAGCTTGAATCTACAACTTGAAATGAACTGCTTCATTATCATTGCCCAGTCATAGCTTCTGTTTAACATCATGTGATAATTCTGTCTGATGTCAGGCTAACGTTGTGGTGCTTTGAACCTGTATTTTTCTGTGTGACACAATGTTATGTCTGTTTCATTAATAAATTTGATGAATAAACTTGTTTAAACATGATTCATGGTGTGGTCTCTCTTCACTTGTGATTTAACATTTATAAACATAACAGACCAAAAAAATACATTATATGTAATAGTGAATGACACAATCATATTATAGGTTGGGAGTATGCTTCTGCTGTGGGGCTGCTTCCCCACGTGCTTATTTAATTCACCAATGGACCAGCTTGTTTATACAAAATACACTTTATGTTATGATATATTCCTTATGTGTATTTTAGAAAATGGAGACTGAATTGCTCATATAGTGAAAATTCGAATGAACTGGTGACATGTGAACAAAGCATATAAAGTTCTATTTTAATTGGGAATAGGCAGAACATCCTCTCTTCCTCCATATCTGTCTGTCACAGTTCTGGGTCATTTCACCCAGCATCTTCAGTTTCTTGTATTTTGGCATTTATCGGTTTATGTTCTGATTCTTTAGTTATCCTGTTTTGAATTTGATAATTCTGTGTTTCAGTTTATGGTTTTGTTCTCAGGTTTTGTGTCTTGTGCCCTCGTGTTTAGTGTAGGTTTGGTTCAGTGTTCAATTTTGCGGCTGGACCTCAATGGACCTTCCCCACCTAACCCCAGTTGTTTGGCTGGTCGATGCCACCAGCCAAAGGACATTATGAATTCAACCCTGTTGCTGGTATGAATGTACGACACAGCAACTCCGGACTTCACAACACAAGCTTTGAAGGAGCGAATTAGAGTCTTGCCAGCAGCTAATGCTCCTTTAATTACAAATATTTGAATGTATATCAGCTTTTGTATTAAGTTTTAATCTTCTTGTCTTCATGTAGCTCAACATACCAGAGTCTCAGATTTGATCTCTTCCAGTAAATAAAAGGAACTGGGTGAATTTTTGGCCCTTTATTTTTAATTCAGTCGACTCTGGCTATTTTAAATACAGTTTGTTCGATCCAAAATACTTACTAAGAGACAGAACACCATCGAAGTTTTGTAAGAGATGAATTCATGAAAATGTGTTTGTTTCAGGTTGTTGTATCTTCCAGTATTTGTAAAAATAATGTACATGAAGAATATTATCTTCCTTGTGTATGAGAAACTGTAAATAAAATATTTGTTTCACCAATTCAAAACTGAACTTTCTACATGTCTCCAAACCTTCTTCAGAGACTGAACATCCAAATGTTTTAGAGACCTTAGACGTCTATCTTTCCACGTTAACTTGAGCTACAGTCCTCTATATTCACAATCAAAGTATGAGACCCCGTGTCAAGCTCGTGTTGTCACAGTCTACATCTCACTACGTCTGCTGATTTATTGGGTTTTTTTTTTTACAAAGAACCGCTGCACATGAAGATAAATCCACAGATGCATAAACCAGCAATCATCTTGTGGTGTGTCTGTTAGAGAGAGTATGTGTGTTTCTTTGTCACAATTGTACTTGATGAGGGTGGGAAGCTGCAATAACGGCCCCCAGGAGCCAGAGGCAGACAGAGATGGATCCAGAAGAACCGGGCCATCCAGCACCTCCAACAGTGACAAAGACCTGAGGCTGTGGATGAACACATCAGTGGAATTCAATGGTTAATTAATCAATTGATTATATTCATATCTGTGATTCCCAAAGAGTATAAGGACATAACAGGATGTGGGGAATATAGACCAACATGAAATAAAAAACTATTGTGCTGATGAAAAGAAGCATTACATTTGTTTAGTTTGGGGTCAAAACAAATGAAAGAAAAATCATTTTCTTCCAAACGTTTGTTGGAGAATTCTTATTGTAAAAAGTGACAGTTATACAATCTGTAAAGGAGAATTAATTGGATGAGATTTTTGGAAAGTTCTTATCAAATCAATTAGTTGCCTCCACAAAGCAGGTGCAGACTTATTGTTAAAGAGTTGAATGTGGTTCAAATGGCACCTGGCCAAGAAATATGTAAGATCTAATGTTCATAGAGTTTATATAACACCACATGGGCTCGTCCGGGAGTTGAACCCGGGACCTCTCACACCTGAAGCGAGAATCATTCCCCTAGAACAGGGGTCGGCAACCTCGGCTCCACGTGGTTTGGGAAAATAAAGTATAAGGATTTAGCTGAAGTGTATTTTGTTTATGTTTGTTCTTTTTTCAACTTGTAGTTGTAAATTGGAAGATTATTGTGACACTGAAATGAAAAATTAAAATTATATTTTATTACTTTTTCATCGTTCAAAATAAGCGTCACACTCGCGGAAACCGGAGACTTTCAACCCCAATTATGGATATTTGGATCCACATTATGTCAACAGCTGTTCTCCACTGTGAACTATGTTAAAAACAAACACTGCTCACGCCTCACAGATGACAGCTTACAGTCCTGCGTAAAGATGAAAGTGACTTCGTTCAGCCCCGATTTGCAGATGCTGTGCGCAGAAGTTCAAGAGCAGAAGTCCCATTGTAAACATATCACGGCAGACCTGAGGATGTTTCCATGAACACGTTTTTCAGCATCTCTTTATTGACCACTTTTCACACACGTTGCTGTACGCATACAGTCGGCTGTAGCTTTTCAGCTCACAGCCCGACATATACCAACAACAACACAACAGCATAGATGGCACAGATGTTAAGGCAGCGAGGCGTGATTGCGGGTCCCGCACAGGTGCGTTTACCTCCCCTGCAGCGACGCTGCAGACCACGCCCTGCCACACACATTTACCTGGTAAGATACATATTTAGGCAGAATTTTTTAAATATCTATTTTTCATATTTCAGCAGCATAGTGCTTTTTTTCCAGATATTTTTTAAAAGTCAGGTCAAGGCTCCAAAAGCCCAAAGGTGACATGAGGGTGGCGGCTCACAACAGTTTTTGTTTGCTACATGGATCATTTTAGTTCAGCTGGGTGTCTTTCCTTTTGTTGTATTTCTTTAAGAATTCAAAATGTGTTAATTACATAAATAAAATGTAATTTTGTTCTGTAGCACTTCATGGATTTCATAAGCAAAACACCTTGGTTGTTCACACAAAGCATAAAGGTAAAAAACAATATATACAGTGTTATCTTCATTTTAGATGTCAAAAAGTATTTGCTGCTCCCAGTGTTTTCTTTTACGTGGAACCCGGGTCCAAATGGCTCTTTGGATCTTAAAGGTTGCTGACCTAGACCAAAATGCAACACGGGAGAAGAATGCATGAAAGGTTGTGTTGAAAGCTGACTGAATGTCCTGCAGCTGTATGTGAGGCATTCAGGGAACACTGCTCATTTAGAAATTTGTTTCAAAAGTGTTACAAATGCACATAGTATGATCCACAAGTGCAAACTAAGATTTTAAAAAGTCTTCATCTTCAGTGAATGTTGTGTAACTTTTGAGGACTCACAAGCATGCGCTTGAATCAAAACAATGTGACCACACGTAAAACTGTTTGACAAATTCTATAAAACATTCACGCTCCAGTGGATGCATCAGAAAGCAACTTGGAATTAGTATCTTGGCCAAGGATATGTGGCTTGCAGACTGGAGCAGCCAGGGATCAAACCACAAAGCTTCTGATCAGAAGGTGACTTGTGCTAAATCTTGAGCAACAACAACCACACTGGGATGAGCCAGTTTAGACATCCAAGATAAAATGTCACATTGGTTAATTACAGAGTTAGGGATTGTTACATGGAAGACAAAAGAAATGTTCCTGTCTCGTGTGTCTTTGTTATTCAGAGATTTCATGGCTTCATGGTGCAGATGAAAATGGTAAATGGCCTGTATTTGTATAGCGCTTGACTAGTCCCTAAGGACCCCAAAGCGTTTATACACATTTAGTCATCCACCCATTCACACACTGGTGAAGGCAAGCTACATTGTAGCCACAGGCACCCTGGTGCGCACTGACAGAGGCAAGGCTGCAGGACACTGGTGCCACCGGGCCCCTCTGACCACCACCAGGAGGCAACAGGTGAAGTGTCTTGCCCAAGGACACAACGACCAGGACAGAGAGCCCAGGGATTGAACCGGTCACAGATGCACTTCCCAACCCCCTGAGCCACGGTTGCCAAAGTACCCTCCTGGGAAATTATGGCTAATGTCACACTTGGATCTGATGATAGAGAAGTGAGTCAGTGTAACCTTTATTATATCAGGCAAAACAACACATTCTTGTATACTGTGGTGGCCTGCAGAAAGCAAAACCTCTTAAAGAAATGGAGCCAATGGTAAGCTGAAGCCATCTGATGTTTATGTTAATGAATAAAACACACTGAAACATTTTGTCTAATTTTTTATTGTTTATTAAAATACTTTTAAATCTCTAGTTTTAGCTCACAAAGAGTGAGACTCAATTAGTTTTTTTCTTTCATGAGAAATAGTTTAAGCCATAAAAAAGGAATGATGACATTTAGGATATTAACCATCTAGTCCAGCAGGTGGCGGTAATGCACCTTAAAGCTTAAACCGCCAAAGAAAAACCCAAAAGAAGAAGAAGAAGCTACACAGTTCCCACTTGATTGCGTTTGTGTTTTAGTTTATTGTTCTGGCTCATCTAAAGAGAAGCACTAAGGTAACTTTGATGTGAGTTCAGTTAATCTTGAGTTTAGCTCCTGAGTGAAGTTTTCTGTTGCTCTCCTCGGTCTCTGTTGTCAGTCATTTGTGAACCCTGTGAAAGAAAAAGCCTCTACATCAAGTCAAGCTGCTATAAGCTAATTTACAAGAAAATATCAACAAATGCTAATGAAACACACAGAAGAAAACAGTGTTATTATTAGAAGACAGCTTTAAAATGAGCTAAGTGTAATCAGAGTTTCTATTATTTTTTTGGTTTGTTACTAAGCGCTAGTTAGCATCTCTGTGGCACCTGCACAGTTTTTGAATGCAGCTAGCTAACCAAGCTAGCTAGCGCCACCCTTCATCCATTTAAGGTAACTTAAATTCCAAAAATTCCAATATGTTGGCGTTAAAAGTGCTATAATAAATCACATTTATGAGAAATATAAAAATAAATGTATTCCAGGCTAAAACACAGCTGCCTTTGTCTTATCAGCGCAAAGTTGTGTCGGCCCACAGGGCATTTGACTGTAAAAACTGGCCTCATTCTGAGAGGCCTGTTATTAGAATCATTTCAAAGATTATTTGATATATTCTGATCAGTATTCAGCGAGTGAGTCTGCTTAACTGTTAGCAAAATAATAATGATAGGCCAGAGATACCAGAGATGCATTTTAAAAACAAATACAGCCTCGGCCCCTAAGAGGGGATCTGTGCTCTAATTTGATCACATTTAGAAGTACTGCTGATTTTTTTAAGCTCCATAATTTTTTGGAGGGTGAGATAATTTTTCATGTTTGCAAACAAAACTGAAATGGAGGAACAAAGATAAATGGAATAGAATACAATAGAGTAGTTTTTTTATTTTCATTGTACATATTCAACTAAATTGTGAGTGCTCCATACCAACTGTGCTTGGAAAACATTATAAATAGTAAGAGAGCTAGAATAAATGACAGAGAAGAGGAGTAAATACAAAGAGGAGGAAGGCACACATTAGAGGACAGGTTTCAGAATGCTTGAAAGTAGTGCAGTGGACTTGATCCATGTATAGAATCCACGTGTGAGTGGACTGAGTGATGAGGGTTATTCAGATCATGGCTCAGATTTCTACACCCACTCAGACAGGATAATCTTGTACGGCACACCTGATCATTTCTCACGGCACACGTATGTGCCACACGGCACACGTATGTGCCACGACACAGTGGTTTGGAAACACTCTACTAGTTTTTGCAGCTCCATTGATTGTTTTGTGTTTGTTTTTGGCCAGGGCATTCTTTGAACAGGAATTGCTGTCCTGGTACTGGTGTGCCATACTGCTAAATTTGGTATTGGTGCTCAAACCTTTTGTGTTTATTTTTACCAAGTTGCCCACCCAGAGAAGCTAAATATTTGTTCTTTGTGTTCTCAAATGAACATATCGGACACTTCAGTGCAGTGTGGAGTCTAACAAAGATCTGTTTTGTGTCCCAGCTGATCAGCAGGAGGAGAAGAGTCTGACGAGCAGCAGAGGAACAACAGCTACTTGGACTCAGCTCAGCCACTGCAGAGAAAACAATGAGCTCAACACAGAAGGTGGCAGATACTAGTGTTAAGAAATACTCCATTAAAAGCTGAAGTACCGATATATGTTTTATGCTAAACTAACTGAACCTTGTGCTATATTAATGTAATGTAATAATAATGTAATAATACAATGCAGTAAACAGTAAACTTACCTGCTTATCCTGCACTAACCTGCAGAGGATTTTTACAGTAGTCTTTAAATCACACTGTGAGACAAAATGCACATAAAGAGTTGTGTGTTTGCTGATGTTTGTTGAGCTGATAGAAACGCTGCATTTGAAATTACCTGCCACATAAAAAATATTACTCCATTTTTTCTTTGTTGTCTTTGTATTGCTAGATGTTGAAATACCGCGACTGCACCTTATCAGCACCTGCAGTCGTTCAGGTTCTGTGCCAAAAAACATAAACATCGGCCCAATTTAACCCCTGACTAAAGCACACAGTTTTGCCTCTTTCATCTCTCATGATTAGTACATGATCATGAATGGATTTCACATGTTACTGTTTAGGCTCAAATCAATTTGATCTTGGATACCTGCAGTGATGAAATAACTCCTCTCAAATGCCTTAAACCAAAAGTAACAAGCCTGTTTTGAAAATGTAAGGAGTAGAAAATACAGATATAATTTTTTTAATGTAGAGAGTAAAAGTAAAAAAAACGTCAGGTTACAATCAGACTCTGACATCATCCTTCACTGAACCAAGCTAGTAACTGTTACATTTGACTCATTATCATTGAATAAATTAGACAAATACAGAAATATATAACAAGAATCAGCAACAGGAAATATAAAAAAGTACAGACCTGGTAAACATTTATTATTATTCTGAGTGTGTTAGCATTAATATTTGTGTTCAAGCAGGAGGGATGGGCATGATTTTAGAGTGTTTACAGTCATTAATTATCTTTAGCAGTAGGTTGGATGTAATGTGTTACTACTACCAGTAGGTGGGGATAAGAGACCTTTAAGGTGTTTGGTGCCACACTCCAACTTCAGGTTTAAAACAACTGTTAATGGAGGGAGTTTGAAGCTTCAGTTTGTTCAATGAATGCATTTCACTCACTGCCTCTGTTTGTATCTCTGTCACTGCAGGACCAACATGGACCGAGAAGTCAGCGCTCTCAGGAGGCCGACAAACCTCACAGAAGAAAGAGAGAGAAAAAATACACCTGTGACGAGTGTGGGAAGGATTTTACTGTGAAGTCTACACTAAAACAACATCAGCTCATCCACACTGGAGAGAGACCGTTCAGCTGTGACTTGTGTGGAAAGTCGTTTTCCTGGAAGAAAAAAAAAGAAAAAGCGTACAGCTGTGATCAGTGCGGCAGAGCTTTTACTCAAAGTAGCCACTTACAGAGACATCTAGTTACCCACTCTGGAAATAAGGCATACAGCTGTGACATCTGTGGAAAAACCTTCAGCCACCTAGGGTACAGAAATATACACCTACACATTCACACCGGAGAAGATGTGTACTGGTGTGATCAGTGTGGCAAATACTTTACAACAGACGCACACTTACAAAGCCACATGTTTACCCACACTGAGGAGAGACCTTATCAATGTGACCTGTGTGAGAAGACTTTTAAAGCTTCGCATCACCTGAGACGACACCAACAGATCCACACCAGAAAGAGACTCTACAAGTGCAGTTACTGTGAGGTATGTATTTTTATTTTTATCTTGTAAGTTCAGCCTGACTGTTTGGAACAAGTCTGCTCATTAAATTGTGTTAGCATGTTAGCACTTCTACTGCACCGAAGAGTAGCTCTGAGCCATTATTCAGATTTTCATTTCAGTTATCATTTTTGTTTACACGATCATGAAAAACTAAAAGTGCTAAAAACTGATATGTTGCTGTTATTGAATCTACAGGCAGTTTCATGGTATATCATGGTGTTGTTATTTCTGCATTAATGGCCTTTGGTTTACAGCAGCTCATTCCTCTGTCAGGTGTAAATGGAATAATATAAAACTTAAATTAAGTACAAAACCAAACCATTCATTAATCTTCTCATATGGTTAACAAAGTTGTATCGTTACGTAATGTTTTGTAGTATTGTAGCTGTAGTATCATTGCTTTCATATAGCTTTGTACTTTTAGTGTTAAAATACCCATTTAATGTTATAATTACAGTGTCATTGGGGGTAATAGTGTTTTTCTTGTGTCCCAGTCAGCTGAGTGTTATAACTGCACAATTACAGTGTTTTTAATGCAGTATTAAATTAGTATTATTGCAGTGTTACAGTAGTTTAGCACTATGTGGATACCCTAAAAACATTAGTGTGGTAGTACTTAAGTGTAAGTCAGATGTTACTATAATATTAAATAAGTATTACTGTAGTATTATGGTGGTAGTATTGAAGTTATTGTAGCCCAGTAAACTGAGTGTGTTAATCGAAACAGTAAAATGTAACTGGACGTCTGCAGAGATGCTCTTTATTTCAGGCGACGTTCAGGATAAAAGTGTTGAAGGACTGACTTACACTGTCTTTGTGTCTTTGTTTAGAAGCAGAGCGACACAGATGGATCCACTTCTCAACCCTGTCATTGCTGTGGTGGTGGGAAAGACTTTCGTTGTGACATCTGTGGAAAAACTTTCAGTCAGCAAGCCGGCCTAAAAATACATCAACGTAAACACACTGGAGACAAACTGAAATACTGCAAAGAATGTGGGAGAAGTTTCCCCACATCAGGTGAATTAAAATGACATGAACTCTTTCACAGTGGTGTCAAAAAGCACCTGTGTGATCAGTGTGGGTCATCCTTCACCACTGCAGGTCACCTTAAAAGACACAAACGAGTCCACACAGGAGAGAAACCATACAAGTGCAGAGACTGTGACAAAAGCTTCTCACGTTCAGGTAATCGTAACAAGCATGAACGTACACACATGGAAGGAAACTACAGCTGTGAGCAGTGTGACAAGAGCTTCAGTAATCTCAGTTCATACTCTGCACACAAACAATCCCACGTTACTAATAAACTGTTTCACTGTTACCAATGTGCCAAAACATTCACTTCATTATCTGCTCTGTGCAAACATCAGTGTGATTACGCAGGGCTGGAATCGTTCCCATCACAGGATGACAGTGAATCTGAAGAGAGAGAAACATCCTCTTCTGGTTTCAGGGTCCAACTTAAAACCCTGGAGATCAGGCTCCACAGAGTTCAGATAAACTCTGCTGTAAAGATCTAATGAGGCAGCTCTGAATGAAAATGTTCCCGTAGTTCCATTTGAATCTTTGTAAACTGTTCTTCTGTGGTGTTTGTGTTCAGTAGTTACCTTTTTTTCAGTGATTTCCGTTTTCTTTCTCAACAGTTCAATGAAAAATCAGTTCCCTGTTCTTAAGTTTTTATTGAATTAATTTTGTTAAATAAAGTTAAATGAAGTTAAAAAATGTTAAATAAAGAAAAAGTTTAATGACAAGGATTTTGAGCCATGATGTCATTTCCTGTATTTCAGAGTAAAGACTGAAGTGACAAATGGAAACATGTTTACAGTCAGAGTCTGATGATCTATTTTCAGTGGCACAGATGTATCAGAGGAGGAGACTTGGCTGTTCTCTACTCACATTGAACAGGGTTCCTGAAAGTTATGAAAAATAAGATCTTTAAAATCTTTAATTTTTTTTTTTTATCAAACTTGCTGTAGGTATGAAAACTTCTGATTTTCTGTTTAAGCTGTCAAAAAGATTCATTTTGGAGAATAATCTTTTAAAGTTGTGGTTTCACTTGCTCAGAGTTTATCAGCATTTCCTGATACAAGGCAGGATGGATCCATGCTTTTGTTGTTTAAGAAAAATTCTGGAGCTAAAATCTGAGTGTTGCAGAAATTGAGACCCATCAGACCAGGCAGCATTTTTCAATCTTCTATCGTCCACTTTAGTTCCAGAGTCATTTTCTATAAGGACGTCATTAAAAACCTGTGAGAGTGCTGTTTCAGTGGAATGTAAATGTTTAAAACTAGATACCATCAATATCAAAATTGTATTGAATTGGGTAAATACTATGTTCTGGGAGTTTTGAGATTTGTCTATAATTTGAGCAAGCTGAGGGTCAAGGCCAGTTCTTTGTAATAAAGGATGTACAATTGCATGTTTAAAACCACCGGAACCACACTGGAAGTCATAATGCTATTTGTAATGGCAAGGACTGAGGTTCCAATCGAGGGAAAAACCTCTTTAAAGAGCCATGCAGGGATAACATCCGCAGGAGAATCAGAGGGTTTCATTTGTCTAACCAGCTCATTAAGAACTGTGAATGAAACAGGCTCAAACGAATGTAAAACAGCTGAGCAGAGAATAAACACTGATGGGTCATTTGTAGGAAGTACTATTGCTGACCTGAGAGACTCGACCTTGTTTACAAAGATAGAAAGGAACTGATTACATGTGTCAGCAGAGACTTCAGGGTTGTTTAGAGTAGAGCTGATAGTGTTAAAAAGAACACGGGAATTATGACAATTTAACACAATGATCTGAGAAAAATATCTGTTTCTCTCATTTTCACTGTATTCTGATCAAATTTCCAACATTCTTTTAACATTTCAAAAGAAACCTGCAATCTGTCTTTCTTCCACTTTCACTCTGCTCTCCTACACTGACGCCTGACTGCTCGGGTGGATTCATTTAGCCAGGGCTGTGGAATACGTTTTGGGCGCCTTGTTTTTAATGGGTTCACAGTGTTTAGGGTCTGAGTACAGGTTTCCTCGAACTGCAAAAGCAGCTCATCTGGGGTGGGTCCAATAAGTAATCTCAGGGTCTGTAAAGATCTTCTTTATAAAAGTGGAGGAGAAGAGAGCAGCGGCGGGGTGGAGCGCGAGCTTTAAACTCATGCACAAGAGAAATGTCAAATAAAACAGGTTTGCGATGAGAGAACACTGAATCCCACATTTCCAAATATAAAACAGATAAACCATATGATAACACCAGGTCAAGAGTGTGCTCCTGCTGATGTGTAGGGCCTTCTACAGACTGTACAAGGTCAAAACACTGAATAAGATTTAAAAACTCTTGAGCAAGCAGTCCATCAGGGCAACAGACATGAATATTAACCTCTTAAGCCCCAAGTCTAACTGATCTCCTGCCTTTTGCCCCCGTATCAGGGGGCGTTGGGGCTTAAGAGGTTAAACTCACCAACTATTATAATCAGATCCTGTTTCGGCACAATTTCAGCCAAAAAACATGAAAAGTCATTTAAAAATCTTTGTTAAAGTTAGGCGCTGATAGATTACTGCACACACAACCGGTTGAGAGCGTCAAAGGTCAGATATGAGAAGTTCAAAGCTGGAGGGGAAACCAGTACATGGAGTTGTTTGTAGTGAAAGTGTTTTTCTTAAAAACAGCCAATATTCCTCCTCCTCTACCTGATCTCATTGGAGCATTAAGAAATGAGCAGTCAGAGGGTAAAAGTTCAGAAATAAAGCTAGGCTCACCGACTCTCGTCTGTGTCTCAGTCATAAACAGGAGATCCAATCCACTGGAAGAAAAAAAATTGTTTATAATGAACGTTTTATTTGCTAAAACCTCACATTTATCAGAGCCGTCCTTGTTGGAGCTGGAGCCTGGGTAGAAGTTGTGTGTGTAGCCCACGTTAATGCATACAAATTCAAAAAGTTTATTCCACAACTCCCAAGACGCAAAAAACAGTGGCGAGCAGGGTTATGGACACCTCAGCTCACAACAGAAACCAGACAGGAGAAAACAGGATCCAGGAGACGCCTTTGGATGCGACAGAACGGACTATAACAATCTGGCATTGAAGAAAAGGTAAGGCAGCTTTAAGCTTCATGTTTGTGTTTATGCCTGTGTCTTTCAGAGGAGGCTGGAGGCACTGAAAGGCTTTTTTATCAGTTCCTGTTGAATCAAAGAAGAACCATAAAGGCTGCTGGACTGCATGATGGCCTTACCCCCGAGAAGCCTTCCTGTTAAAGGAGGAACCAGTTAGAAGCTATTTCATCTCAAGTAAGTGAGGAACTGTTTGTTCATTTGTTCTGCCACTTAAAGCACATTTAAGGACGTATTTTGTCTTGTGTGTCTAGTTGAATTTATTCTGGTGACTCTCAAGAAGATTTGCAATGATGGACATGTTTTTCATGTTCATCCAGCTATTTAGTAATTTCAATATCTGAAATTATAAACATAATAAAAATATAAAAACCACCTGCTGTTTATATTTTAATGACTTACAACAAAATGTCTGTCATCATATCAGATAAGTATTCCTCACATGTCAGCCATATGCTGTACAGTAAAGTCATACTGACACAGGAGAGGGATAACTATTGCTATAACACCATTACACGACACATTCAAGCTGCACGATGCAGATAAAGTCACTAAATTGTCTTTTTTATTGTCTTCAAACCAGCAGACAAAGCCGATGGAAGAAGTCAGGGAAGGAATTTAGGCCGTGTACTGAAAAGATATTTTTTCTTGTTATCTGAAGACATTTGGAGTGATGCTTCTACAACTCAGTTTTTGGTTGCGCTGAAGTAAAGTTTACACTCTGAAAGTCACAGTGTTGATATTCAACACAAAGAGAAAGCTCACATGTTTGAATTTGTTTACGATTACAGTTTTTATAAATTCTGACTGTAAACAGCTTGTACAGCTTTGATATTCTTTGACACTCGATATGAGGTGATGGGATTGAATTTAAAGGTTTCTATGTCCCAATGAGCCATTTACACTAACCAGTGACAGTATAACTGTAACACGTTTGTAATTTAGATCCACAATTTCTTAGAGAACTAACTAAATTTAAAAAATGGCAGACCTGAAGCCAGATTTAATTGATAGAGATCTTTGCATGCATCATTAAATGTATGTATCCCAGATAATTGGTTCTCATCTTGTCCTGGGAGACCCACCCCTTCCTCCCAAGTTAACTGCAGTCAAAGCTAACTAGTGGGGGTATTTACACACTCACAACCAGTGGGGTAAAAACAGCAACCAAGAAACCTGCAGCCTGCAGGGCCACTGATGTGCTAGAAGAGCTAGAAGCTCTGGTCATGGAGAAACTAAGAAGGGACACGAAGTTAAATGACTACAAAGATCAAATCATAAAAGCCACCAGTACCCACACTGGAGTTCCCTGACACAAGAGCTCAATGACCATTAATGTGTACGTCCTCATCACTGAAAGAGTGGCCACTGACCTGTACGTGTTTCTGTAAACGTTTGTTGTACTGAAAATGCTACGTTTAGATGAACAGAATTGACTTTTTGGGATGTCCTTACCTGGATGATTGAGCACACATGAAGGTATTTCCAGAAGCCACAGATTCTATTGAATTCTAATATTTCTCAAATCAACAGGTTTTAAGATAAAGGGCCTAATATCAGTGATGGGAATGATGGCGTTACTTTTTTCAGTAACGAGTAATCTAACTAATTACTATTCCTATCGTTACAACGCCGTTACAGCTACTAACAAGAAAATGCGGTCCGTTACTATTTTTCAACAAACAGACGGTTGAAGCTGTGTTCAGCTTACCGCATCTTATATCAGTTGCACAGAAGTAGCCTAATCTGGATGCTACAGTTTTAAGCAGCTACGCGCTCCCGCGGACGGCAATCACGATCACTGTCTAGCACAACACCTGGAGCTAAGGGGGCAAAACAATCGCATGAGTGCTGCTGTTTGACTGAGGAAGAATAAAGTAGTCGTGATAAGTCAATCACATGACCACTTAAAGACAAAGCAACAAGGTGATATATACCAGTTTTAAATTGTGTTGATAGGCCACGTATAACCAGAGTCATGATAAACAATATATACGCGGCGTTTTTTCCTCAATAGTTTCGTCACATTGGTGCTAGCAAGCACTCTCTGCTTATGAGCAAAAAACCCCCAAAAAACCAGGGGAAGTTTTAGGAGTGATGGCGAGAGAAAGAGAGACAGAGAGAGAGAGCAGAAAAAGAGAGAGCCCGAGATTTGAGATGTGAGAGATTTGTGACGTTTAGCATGTTTGGAGTGTGTAGTTAATGTGTTGTCTTGTGTAGTTAGTGGTCGTGTCCAAATTCATGGGCTGCATCCTCCTGAGGCTGCATTTGTAGACCGATTACGTCACAGCAACGCGCCGAAGGCTGTCCAAATTTGTAGACTACTCCGAATGCAGCCGACAAATACGTCCTCCTTTTCCCCGAATTTGAAGGATGGGTCGGGTGTGTCCTTTGTGGCCCACTATATCCCAGAATTCATAGCGCAGCCCAGCCAAACTCCAGTTTCCAACAATGGCGGCCGCTACTAAGTTTTAAAATTACTCTTACTAATCTTTCTGGGTCACAAAATAAACTTTTAACATATTTTCAGGTGAGAAAGTAGCTGTGTAAACATCAAATATCTGCTAAGTAAGCTAAGTAATGCAATAGTTACTTTTGAAGTAATTAATTACTTTTAGAATATTGTAACTCAGTTACTAACCCAATTACTTTTTTGAAGAAGTAACTAGTAACTATAATTGAATTACTTTTTCAAAGTAACTTGCCCAACACTGCCTAATATTCACCCCATGCCCATCATTTACTAAAAGTACAGAAAACAGAACAGATCAGAATCCTGATATCCTGTCAGCTCAGTCATTGATACTAGCTACTATTTACAATATCTGTGATATTGAACATTAGCTGTTGTAAGGCTCTCCACCTTGGCTGATGTGTGTAGGAGAAAGCACACACCCACCTGTGATGAGAAACCAAACATGAGATTTCATTACACTTTTTAACACCAAATATGTTTGAGACTCAATAAAAATGACACATGGAGAAAGTACTTTGTTTTAGCAAAGTCCTCATTTATTGGAAGAAAAATCATTACAGATTCATGTTGACTTTACAACAGTTACACCATATAAAAAGTGGACTTTATCAGTCACTGACACAAGCCTTAATCTACCCCACCAACTATGACCAAGCTTATTTTTCCTTGTTTTGTAAAAGTGTAAATGACGAAGAAGTTCACTGAGTTTTATCAAACCTGCCTCTGCGTTAACTTAAATAACTTTACATTAAAATGAAATCATAAAAAAATAAAATTTGCATCCAGTATATCAGAAATGCCTATCTTAAGGCTTCAGAATGATAGTTGAGAAATGAAAGAGATGTAACAGTAGTTACAGCCATCTTTAGCTGTTAGCAAGGCTCTCCGCTTTCTCTATAAAAACTGTGAAGTCCGGGGTTGTTCATAGTCCATGCAGTGCTAAAGACACCAGTGTTGCAATCATAATGTCCGTTGCCTGGTGGGATCGACCAGCCAAACATCTGGGGTGAGTTGTGGAGGGTCAATTGAGGTCCAGGAACAACATTGCCCACAGCATCAGGATAGTGGGCCTGATTATTTGCACCCTTTCTCATGAAGCTGATGTCCAGTTGTTCGCTGAGTGAGGACGCTCCCTGAAACTGAATCACAGACAGATGCACAGTCAGTAAAACCACAATACAGAGTTCTTGTTTTAAATTATAAACAATACGCTTCATCTGAATAAATAAATTCCCCAGATAATGACTGAATTAAAAACAGTTCTGTTTAATAATTGGAGATACTTACATGAAGTGGGACGCCCTGATTGAGATGCTGAGAATCTGGAATCCTCCTAAACTTTCTTCTTCGGTTTTGAAACCAAGTCTTCACCTAAAGATGGAGGAAAACGGGAGAAATTTAATGAGTACAATAGACCAAAAATTCAAAACAAATTCAGTTCCTTATGTTCTAGTAATCTTGAAAAACACTCACCTGTTTGTAGGTCAGTCCTGTCAGCTCTGCCAACTCTGTCATCTCTTGTGGTTCAGGGTAAATTTTCTGATTAAAGTGATGGGCAAGAGTTTTTAACTGGCTGTCTGAGAACAGCCCTCGGGTCCTTCCTTTGAGCACCTTGGCCTTTTCTTCCTTCACACACATAGTACGTGTGACAGTGTTGCTGCCCTCCTGGTTTCTTGGGGCACCAAAAACCAGTTCCTCCTCCGTGACGGAGCTGGAAACAGCTTCAGCAGTCTCAGACATGTTGTTGCTCATCTCCTTAGCGAGAGCTGCCTCAGCCCATGCTGCAAGTTCTTCCAAGGGAAGACTCCCTTGCAGGCTGCTACCAGAAATCCACAAGTCTGTGAGGACAGAAAGACAGAGGCTAAGTAAGCACAAGTATATATGGTCCACATGGGTCTACTGATGTGTTTTGGCACAGTTGAGTTCTTTAACAGAAAATAATACAAAAGGGATCAACTGATGAGCCTTAATCAATTTCCCACACACACAATTTCACTTGATTTTACTTGCTGAATTATTAAAATGTGAAAGAAAGTTAGAATAAGAAATTTTAAAAAGTGACTCAAAGCCCAGATGGTCCTGAAGTGGACTCTGTTCATCTGTGGAGGGAGAAATGGTGACTTCTGCCATCAGGACTTACAAAACAGAGTGAAAGGGTATTTTTGCCCAAAGATGTCTTCGAGGTTAGCCAACTCTGTTCATATTAGCTCACTAGACAACAATGCTGAGGACATACCTGGAGAAAAGTGCATCCTATAATCTTCCATCTTTGAAATCCCAGTGATTTAAACAGGAAAGCTGGAATAAGTATCTCTGCTGAAAGAGCTCCAAACCAAGCAGGAAGGTGAATTAAGACTTAAGAGCAATTCTCCTGGGCTTTTAAGGACGTTTGTGGGTGTGGGCAGGAATGTTGGGGGTTGAGCTTCATCTTTTGTGAGTCTCTTTACAACCAGTCCGGCTGTTTCTACCAACTGGCATCATTTACATTTGTTTAAAATGCTGTTTCTCAGGTCTGAAAAAAGAAAGTACAGTTAGAAAGCAGCCATACAAATGAGCTTTACCAAATCCTTTCAGCTCACACTTTATAAAATATGAAACACTTAATGCACTTAATACACTTAAATCAATGAAATAAACACATCTTTACTCATGTGTTTGAAATACATGATGGACTATATAATGTGAAAAATTCTCATTTTGTAAAGAAAACGAAACCTGTTGAGTTGCTGACTGAGAGCTGCAGCTGGTGTAAATCATGATTTTATGGATATTTCTCACTGGTGAGAAATATCCATAAAATCTGTGTTAGATGATTTTGATTTAACTTCCTGCTCTGGTTGTTTCAGACAAGCAACCAGTTTGATCTTTGCACCGATGTTTAATTTACTTTCTATTATCAGAAGATTTGTGCACATAGTTTATAATTTCAAATGTATCAGAGCAAATACAGCTGCTCTTTAAATATATTTTTGCATACGTTCTGCATTATTTCAGTGAGTATTGAAACCTGATGTTCAAAATGTTTTAAAATAAGCCAAATTATACCAATATTACATACAAACAATGACTTACACCTCTAATTTAGATCTTTGTGATCATGTAGAGAACATTACTGAATTTATAAGGTAGCAAATGGTAGTTTCACCTCTACATTGTAAAACAATAGCAAGGCTAATGAGCCACACCAACACCCATCATAAACCCACAGACACATGCATCTGGCCCCCTCTGGCTTATTCAGAATTAGAGACGCACCCAGTTCAGCCAGTTACCACTAAACATACGCTAATGTGTCTTTTAGCATTCCTGTATCACACCCTGCTACCTTTGATTAATTATCAAGTCAATGCAGACAGTTGGCACCAGGGCCATGAGAGATAAGTGAGGGTAAAGGTGTTTGTGTTAACATGTCTTAATTTGAAGTAACTGCAAAGACACAGAAGTCATATTGTTTGCAGATGATACAAAGTTATTGTGGAAGTAACTTCTGAATGAACTAGAAAATCAATTTAAGAAATTGAAGACTTTTCTTTAGTCAATTAACACTGAATCTGAGCAAAACAAAACTCATACTATTTGGAAGACGTACAAATTTTGTCATTAATAAACTCATGATAAATAACAGACTTAGGATCATAAATAAAACCACTTCAAATGAACCACCAAATCCACTTTTTAGCCTTTTTTATTAAATACACCTAAATTTAAAGACTTGGTTGACCTCAGAACTCTACACATAATTTATAAAGTAACACAAATCTTTGACACATAACATTTAGAACTTGATCAGAACAAGACCTGAAAGGAATCCTTATGTTCAGCAAGCTTGTAGTAAGGTCTAATGTAACATATCAAGTCTTTGACGTTGATGAATTGATGTAGTTTAAAAAGTCATGAAAGAGAACATCATCAGAGTTTTGGATATAACATTAAGAGATGAATTAATGAAATTGTGTTTTGTTTAATTTTGTTGTTCCAATATTTGTAAAAAAATAATGTACATGAAGAATATTATTTGCCTTGTGTTTGAGAAACTGTGAATAAAATATTAGTTTCACCAATTCAAAACTTTCTATGTGTCTCCAAACCTTCTGTCGAGTACAAATGTCTCTGAACATTTGTACTAGCAAGCTAGTAGAACTGGGCCTTTCAGAAGTTGTCCATTCAGAGACACTCCCTGAAATGAAGCACCACAATCAAAGACAACTCGCAACTTCTTCTGTGGGTGATGCACCCCATGATGTGGAATGTACCACAATCCTCCATCACAGCGATCAAATTCTTCAGCAGGCACCTTCTCTGCATACCCTTTAGAAATGATTTTAGTCATAAAACTGGTGTAATCGACATGAAATGAAAAATCCCTAATAAACTTCCGTTTAAGGCTCATAGCTCGCTGTTCTACACCCTTCCTATTATTTGGCATTTTTATCCGATTGCATCTAAAAGGTAAACCAATGGTGTAATGACCATCAACCAACTTAACAGAGTCCATCACTGACTTCATAAACTGCTGATCTTCTCTAGACAAAGCAAACTGCTCATCCTGAATACATTCTGGAAAATCAGCCTTCATTTGACATTCCCACAGCTCATCCAATCTTGCCACGGAAATGCTTGTCAGTCTTACAATCCTCTCTGAGAGGACCATTCACCATCCAACCCAGCATAGTTTTTACTGCATAGAGACCTCCATCCTGACTTCTAACAACATCCCATGGCTCTAAAGCCTTGGGCACATTGGTCCCGATCAACAGGTCTACCCCGAAATTTATCTCCAGTATCTTAATATGGCGCAAATGTGGCCATCTATCGAGATCTTCCTGTCGGGGAATATTACATTGATGAACAGGCATGCTTTTCTGAGTAAATAAGTCAGGGAAGTCACAGTAGTGATCTAAATCCAAACCAGCTACTTCCAAATCTGAAACAACATAACTACTGACCATTTTCTCCTGACCCATTGTCCGCAAAAGAATGCCAGTTTTCCTTCCTGAAAGATTCAGCCTATTCATGAGCCCTTGAGTACAAAATGAAGCTGAACTCCCAGGATCTAGAAAAGCATAGGTTATCAGTGACCGATTACCTTTCTTGGACTTCACTCTAACTGGTATTACGGATAGAGCACTATTTTGCTCACCGGCCCCAGTAACACCACTGCTTTGCACTGCACATGAAGGACCTTCATCTGGTGGTTCTCCCCCTCCTATAGTTTGCACTAAAAGACTTTCCCTCTGCTTGGAGTGGATATGTAAGTGTGTGGGGTGTTTCTGTTTACAGACTTTACACAAGAGACGTTTCCTACAGTCTTGCTTCTGTGCCCAATTTGGAGAAAACCAAAACACACCATTCTCTTTCAAAAAAGATAATCTTTCACAGTGCAACTTTCTTTCAAATGAAGGACACAAATCCAACATATGCCCTGCTCCACAAAACAAGCAAACCTTTGTCACAACTGAACCACTCTCTCGCCTCAACACTGGCTCAATCTTCCCTTCCACCTTGGCCACTGTAGTAGCAAAACTACTCTGCTTAGCCTTAGGGTAAAACTGAGCCACTTTTCTGATGGCTGTTGGAGGATCCCGTATATCTCCAAACAATGGGTCACTTGCGATCTTAACTTGCCTTTCAACAAACTAAACAACATCGCAAAAAAACACTTTACGTTGAACGTTGATCATGTGGAGAAAATTTGGAGTTTATAAGATAGCAAATGGTAGCTTTCACCTTCTTTGAAATGCACCTCTACATTGTAAAAGTCTCTGACACTAAAACACCCACATAAGTCAATGTCAACAAAAGCAAGGCTAACGATCCACATCAACGCTCGTCATAAACCCACAGACACATGCATCTGGCCCCCTCTGGCTTATTCAGAATTAGAGACACACCCAGTTCACCCAGTGACCACTAAACATACGCTAATGTGTCTTTTAGAGTTTCTGTATCACACCCTGCTACCTCTGATTAATTATCAAGTCAATGCAGACAGATGGCACCAGGGCCATGAGAGATAAATGAGGGTAAAGGTGTTTGTGTTAACATGTCTTAATTTGAAGTAATTTTAAAGACACAGAAGTCATATTGTTTGCAGATGACACAAAGTTATTGTGGAAGTAGCTTGGAACAACTTCTGAATGAACTAGAAAATCAATTTAGGACTTGTTTTTTCTATAATGAACTAACACTGGAGATGAGCAAAACAAATTTCATACTATTTGGGAGTTGTACAAATTCTATCATTGATAAACTGATGATAAATAACAGACTTAGGATCATAAATAAAACCACTTCAACAGAACCACCAAACCCACTTTTCTGCCTTTTTATTAAATACTCTTAAATTTAAAGACTTGGTTGACCTCAGAACTCTACACGTAATTTATAAAGCAACAAACAAATATTTGACCCACAACATTTAGGACTTGATCAGGGCATGCTTGTGTGGAACCTTCTTTAAATCTCAGTGATTCACCGAGATAGAAAACAACTTGAAACAGTGAGTGGTGAATCAAAGAGAAGAAATTAAATAAACTTAATGCAAACTGCACAAAACAATGTAAAACTCAGCGATACATCCAGTGAGCAGCATTTCTCTGGATGAAACAAGCTTCTTGATGTCAGAGGTCAGAGCAAAAAGACCAGATGGCTTCATGCTGATAGGAAAGCAGCAGAGACTAAACATAACTACTCGTTAAAAGCAAACTATACAGAAGACCATCACTGAGAGCACAACATGTCAGAATTTGAAGCACATGGTCTAGAAGCAGCAGAGGACCACACTGGCTACAACAGCTGTCAGCTAAGAACAGCAAACTGAGGAAACAGACTCACAAATATTAGACAATAAGAGATTGGAGAAATGTTTCCTGGTCTGACGAGTCTCCATTTCTTCTGTGACATTCTGGGTCAGAGGCTAAACACAAGATTTTATGACTTGCAAAGTGTAACATGCATGCACTTTTTAACATCCTATCAAATATTGTAGATTATAATGTTAGACACTCAATGAAAGCAAAACAAAATATGCAGCCAGTATTTAATCCTAGAAATGTCGTCATATGTTGGAAGAAAATAAATGGCACTGACTGAAACATTTCCAACATATATAAAGTTGACATTATCAGTCTCCTGCATGAGCCTTGATGTACTGCACCAACTCTGAGGAAAAAAGCAAAAACAGACGTACATTACATGTTAATTCTTTCTTTCTTTTTTTTTACTTTAACTGAGATTCACTGAGTCTTGTCAAAACAGCCTATGTTTTATATTTAAATGGCAAGAAAATAAAATCTACAAGAAATAAACCTGTAAAACAGGATAAAACATGTATGTATGTCTTTCATGTTGAAAAACTGCAGATGAGTTGGAAGTCTTTTAAATCTTTGTGAAAACCACCAGCATGTGGTTTGGCAAGACCAAGGTGGAAGAAATCCTCATCTGAAGCTTTGCTAAACATAAGGATTTCTCTCAGGTCATCATTGAGTCCTAAATGTTGTGGGACAAATATTTGTTTGTTGCTTTATAAATTATGTGTAGAGTTCTGAGGTCAACCAAGTCTTTAAATGTAAGAGTATTTAATAAAAAGGCTAAAAAGTGGATTTGGTGGTTCTGTTGAAGTGGTTTTATTTATGATCCTTAATTCCTTATTACTCTTTGTTGCACAAAATGGGTGTGTGTTTTATAGGTCATCGATATATTTGTAATGTGGGATGACCACGATAGTTTGTGATGCATTATCACTGGAATAAGTTTTTTTTTTCAGATAATTTATTTTACTTTTATGTTATTTATCATCAGACTCCTGAACAGTATGAGTTTTGTTTGCTCAGATTCAGTGTTCATCAATTATAGAAAAAGTCATCCATTTCTTAAATTCATTCTCTGTTTCTAGTTAAACTTTGTGTCATCTGCAAACAATATGACTTCTGTGTGTTTGAAAGTACTTGGTCACTGGCTGAACTGGGTGCGTCTCTGATTCTGAATGAGCCAGAAGGGGCCAGATGCATGTGTCTGTGGGGTTTATGACGAGCGTTGGTGTGGATCGTTAGCCTTGCTATTGTTTACATTGACTTATGTGAGTGTTTTAGTGTCAGAGACTTTTACAATGTAGAAGTGCATTTCAAAGAAGGTGAAACTACCATTTGCTACCTTATAAACACAGTAATGTTCTCCACATGATCAAAAAGATCTAAATTAAGTCATTATTTATTAGTAATATTGGTATAATTTGGCATATTTTAAAACACTTTAAAAATGCGTTGGTTTGATTTCAGTTGCCCCTATCAGATAGTTTCATTTAATGAAATTAATAATAATAATAAAAAAAATCCCACACACATCCTCTGGTGGGAGGGGTCAAACATAACACATAATACCTGCATGATCTTGGGTCGTAACAGACATCAACAGCAGAAATTTTGGCTGTAATGTCTTAAGAGGTTGACAGCACTGTAGTTGAACCTACCAAGTTTGTTTGTAACATTTAGATGAAAAACTCAACGTATTTGAGCAGGCATGAATGGCTTCCTGCCTGTTGATTAGGGTTGATTAGGGCAGGGATAGCTCAGTAGGTAGAGTGGTTGCCCCATGATCAGAAGGTCAGGGGTTTGACTCCACTGAACGGCTACCCTGAGGTACCGCGGGGCAAGGTACCATCCCTACACACTGCATTGGTGGCTGCCCACTGTTTCACTGGGTGAATGGGTTAAATGCAGAGGAGTAATTTCCCTACGGGGACTAACACATACACATTACATTATAGTTTCAGATATATAGTGTTAGATTGGGTTGGGCACGTCTGGTGTATTATCATCATCATCAATAGCTAATAGCTGAATGTACAATATCAATCCACGGTCAATCAGGTAATGAGTTATTCATTAATCTTTATTCACTTTGTATTTCACAGAGGCAAAAAATTCCCAATGCATCT
This sequence comes from Neolamprologus brichardi, assembly GCF_056152115.1. Lineage (NCBI taxonomy): Eukaryota > Metazoa > Chordata > Actinopteri > Cichliformes > Cichlidae > Neolamprologus > Neolamprologus brichardi. The sequence continues at coordinate 17,845,283 of NC_142112.1, read as the reverse complement.
TATCTCTTATGTTTCTAAAAATTAAGTAAGTTTGAGGTAGGGTTGTTGTTTGAGGGGTTTCATGGACAACCTTTGTGTACATCATTTACAAATACTGGATGATACAACAAAATAAAGAAAAACATTTTCATCAATTAATGTCTTAATGTTTTATACAAAACCTATTTTATCATTATTAAATTTTTATTGAAAAAAAGACAATTACAATAGACTTATTACAATAGTGCACTGATTTTATTTAGTCAAAAATAATAATAATAATAATAATAATAATAATAATAATAAAGAACGACTTTCTTATTCCTTTTGTTTTACCTTCAGGTAACGAAAAGTGAACTCGGTGGCTTGACAGTGTATACATAACACAGCATGTTTAACTTATTTACATAAAGTACATCCAATACATATTATGAAGTAGAGGGTCGACCTGACATTGTACAATACATGGGAGATACACTAATTCAGGGTTGGTCTTACCTAAATTCAGGGCAGAGGGGGGACACAAACCTAATTCATTTATTCCATATTTTATAGAATTTGTCTTTTTTAATTTTTCCATATTAAATATTTCGAAAATCACATTAAACCAATCCTCAAGTGTTGGCGGAGTTGGATTTAGCCACTTTCTGGTTATTGATTTTTTTGCTGTCCGCTAATAGCGCTTGTAAGAGCTTTGTGTCCCCTCCCCGGCCCGAGCCAGCAACCAGGCCCAAGTACAAATTTACAAAATTAATATCACATTTTTATCTTAAAAACCTCACACAGAGTTTTATGATTTCCCAGCCAGTATTCTTTTAAGTTAGGGCAGTCCCAAAAGATATGGTAATGATGTGCCTCTTCTGATCCACTTCTTCTCCAGCATTCTCCTGTCCCGTTTTTATATCTGGATGGATCAGGGTTTTGAAAAAAATCGAATAATATTCTTCCAGAAGTAGTCTCTCCAAGATAATGAACTTGTACCAATGAAAGTTACAAATACTCTCCCAGTTCTCGTTTGTTATACCGATCCCTGATTCCAATTCCCGTTTAATCTAATGTTTTGAGCAGTATCCTTCCTTGCCTTAAGTAGCACACTGTTAGACTTTGCAGTAATTTCCATAGCTTAGTACTGCAAAATCAACAGTAAAAAACTCTAAAGGATGTTAGCAGTGTAGTACTGTATTTTCTATGTAATTGTGGGAAAATTCCATGAGATTACATTATTTTTACGGTAACTCACCGTACTCATGGAAACAGCTGTAAAATACAGCAAATGTAACAATTGGCGATGTTACTGAGATTATACTATTACACCATCCAGATTTCTGTTGTTTTCTACTGTAGATCTAAGAGTAATTATTTAAATCCTCATTCAGAGTGTATTACTATAAAATGCAATTCACTGTGAAAGTAGTATAACATATAAACTACAATATACAGCATAATTTTCAACTTAAGGAGTAAGTTGCAGCCACACTAAAATTTAATTCCTTGAACTGAATGGAACCTCATATATTAATAAATGTATTTGTTTATTCAAACAATGTGAAACATTATTAATACTATTAATTAATAGTATACTTGTAAGGTTAGTATTGTGATAGAGTCGAGTATATTTTAATTATACTCTTGTAGACATTATGACATTATGCTAGTACAATTATGGTGAACAAAAAGTACATCTAAAAGTTAATTTCAAGAATACTGTTATGTACTAAAACGGGGGCCAATATAGTCCCAAGAAGCATTATTAGTATACGTACTAGGTAAGGTATACTTGGGAAATATAATTGAAGTATACTTATTTGTTGAATGGCCAGCAACAAAAACTAATGGCTACATTTAGAGTAATGTTTAAAAATGACTTCATTTAGGTATTCACTTTCAAAACAACAATGGGGATAGAAAATATTGCTCGAGGTTGTTAATGCTCCTTTCGCTGGTTGCCAACCACCATTAAATAACAACAAGAAGAAAATATTGATCTGCTTCTCTTAGTTTTGCACGTTTAAGCCGCAAGTCAGACTCAAACAAAGCTGCAAAGCAGGAGAACAACATGGCCATCAACTATTCTGTGCCACAGATCCAGTTCGCTGCAGCACAGAGTGATGATGAGACCGTTAACATGTGCAACTTAGAAGTAGTCAGAGGTAACTGGATGTTCAATTGGGTTAAATGCAAGGTTGATTGGATTATATCTGAAGATCATATGCTATTCGTGATAACTCTGCTAGACTCCAAATTGCTCGTCCATGCGGGAGTATCTCAAAATTAAATGAAACCACTTAACACTTTTTCCATAAAATGGACTGACATGGGACACATTAAAGTTGGATCGGAACCAGCTAATCAGTCTGAAGGTAAGTGTGTTTTTTTCACTTATTCGAGAGAAGTCCGAAATGCGTTCTTATTACTGTTTTTTTTTTACTTTTAAGCTACCCTACCAGGATATTTTCATTCAAATGCTAAGACAAAATGTCAATATCTATGAATGCGGTGACTCAAAAGACTAGTTAGGTAATAGTTGCCGATGGATTTATGAGACTTGATAGAAACTTGGACGTTTGCAATAGGTGAATCGGTGAGCTACCGAGGTTGCGCCCAAATGCTTAAAGCTGTTAGCTGGCCAGTGTTTTCAGGTGTGCTTGTACTACCTGTACGGTGCGGAGTGCTGACTAAGTCATGTTAAACCCATTAAAGCGTCGAGCGTCATTTTTGTGCACTGTTCTCTTGTCGGCACACATTTTCTGTTTATTGAAGCCTTTTGTGAATCATTTTGATCATGTAAAAACTGGGAATTGGTCCCTATTGACAATACTCTTATTTTTTGCATTGCATATGTCATTTAGGAAAGGTAATTGGTCACTGAACTGTTTGCAACCATGTGTATTTCTAAATTTTGTGGCTTCAGTGCAAGCAAATTTATATTGTTCAGTTTGCATGTTAAAAGCCTGCCAAGCACCCCAAGGCTGATTATGCTTGGTAAGAAGTCATTTATGAAATAGAGCTGATTAGACCATATTACAATTTCTGTTTGGCACAGGAGCTTTTCGTGGACACAGGTATCCAGTCTCTGTTTTGTTAGCTCCAATTTCTGTAATTTCCTTTATAAACCAAGGTTGTTGGACATGTGTCTCAGTGAATCCAGCAAAGTAACAATATCAAATTTCACATTACATATTACTGATCAACATAGTAGTCTAGCTACATTAACAGCAGAAATACTGAAGTCAATACTGTAAAGTTTAACAGCAGCACAAACTATAAACTCCAAAATAACCATACAGTTGATTCATCTCCGGTAATTTAATTGGGCTGTCTCTTTGTTAGGTGTGTTTAATGTGCAGAATAATTCCCAATTATGTACAATTATAATATGTTAAGACAGACTTGTGTACATAAGGCCATTAATAATTAACTGTACGTAGCTATTTGCTTTATGGCTATCTAGACAGTGTGAAGAAGTGAAGTATTGAAATTATTTTATGTTGCATAATGACAATGACAATGTTGCCCCTATACATTTAAGGACAAAGTTCAATGACCACCACCTGCTGGATGGTGAGTACAGAGGGGCGTGTAATTGTCGAGCTGGACAAAGAGAACACCTTTGCTCATGCACTGTCAGTCTTCTTTGGTTCATTCTATGTATTGAACCTGGAATACCAGGAGTCAGCGTGTGCAACATTGGAACTAATTCAGAGGTATGTTTGAACAGTTATAGATGATGAATAAATTATCCCTAAGTAACTCATTATTTCAAATCACAACTCAATGTTACTGTATGTTACTATTTATTATGGCATGTTTTAAGGTTTTTTGTAAGGATAAACCCTGAAGAGGGAACAAAATGTACCTCCAAGGTTGGGACAAGCAGAAAGACTGGGACCACTGTGAAGCGATTAACCCTCATGTCACAACTTTCCTCCAACGGCTTACTGAATTTGAGTGGAGAACTTCAAATTAGGTAACTGTTTTTGCCATTTTTAGTGAATTTCTTGTATAATTTAAGTGAACAATGTGTTGCTACCTGTGTCTCCACAGATGATCCATGGCCCATGCTTTCTGGACATTTATACAAGATGAACAACAATGAAGACAAGCTCTCTTGCCATCTTGCAAGACGCTGTCTCTGTCCAATAGGTTTTTTTGAGTGCAACAGTTTTGATTTTTTTTCCTTCTTTTACCCGTTTGTTAAAAATTATTTCAGCTACTTACACTTTAATTGTCACATGCATTGGCTCACCCTACAAATCAATGAACTCAGTCCACAAAGCAAGATCAGGGTTCAGTGCAGGTCAGTCAAGTTCTTTCACACCACACACGCTCATCCATGTCCTTGTGGACCCTGTTTTGTGCATTGATTTGGTGGTGTGAGACAGTATTTTGGACAAAGTGTATATAAAGGCAGACGTGTGGGGCTTGATATTATATTCATTACAATTCAGTTTATATGTATGGTGCCAACATAATGAATGCCAAGGCACTTCACATTGTAGGTTTAAGACCCTACAAAATATAACTAAGAAAACCCAACACTTGAGCATATGTTATCTGCCATGATATGGATATGACATAATATCGTTATTGTTTGTACAACCATCTGAGAAAATAATGGATTACAGGGTTTAGTAAAAACGAATGCTTCCTCAATGAAAATATGTTTTCAGTTCTTTTCAGTTTTTGATTTTGATTGCAGAGGAAAATCAGAACTGAAATAAAGTGGTGTAAAGCACATGAATTATATTTTGTGTGTGTGTCTATCTATCTATCTATCTATCTATCTATCTATCTATCTATCTATCTATCTATCTATCTATCTATCTATCTATCCAATTTTTTTGGAACCCTCCAGTCTCTTACAGTATGTTACTGTTAACTGAAATTACGGTCAATTACGACCTGTTAAACAGTAAATGACCGCCTGTTGGGACACGGTGTCCTCTAGCAGAGATGAATATTTTTGGTGCTGATGATGCGTGATAACGGTAAGTTACTGGTTAATATATTGCAGTTTATTACCTTGCAGCGGGCTTACAGTGACATACCGTGAATAAACGGTAGTATACCAATTTCTTAATCACAGAATGTTGTTACTTTGTTGCCGTAATTTACGACATAACGACATAAGGGTATCTCACTGGCGTCACTGTCGCCAGTGAGATACCGTAAAAAAGGCTACGGTGCGTTACCATAATTTGTCCAAGAGTATTATACCACACCAGCAAAAAACGGTATCATGCAGAACGGTAAGCTACCGTAACACGGCGTCACGGTATGACGCTGGCAACAGTGACGCCAGTATGTTACCGTAAAGTGGCGATGAAAAGTCTAACAGTGCACATTATATAGTTTGATGTATAGTCTCAGAGTACCAGCATATGCTAATTTAACCATCTTAAAAATTTCTGACTCAACCGAGTTTGGGATATTGCAATGTTTGTTAAAATATTTGAAAAAACCTGAAGAAATCTACTTGTCTTAAGCCATTTCTTATTTATAAAGAGTGAAAGCTCTGCAGTGTCCCTTTATGTGTGAAGGAATGGGATGTTGTTAGTCCACTCTATCCAAGACTGAAATCTTTTATCACTTTCATTTGGTTTCAAATCTGTATCGTGAGCACACCATGTAAATTCTTTTAGTATTTGTTCACTACCACATATTTTAATCACCTTATTCCATATTTTTAGAGTGTGGCTTATCCCTGTTCCTTTAGCTTCTAAATGGTCTGCCAGTTTTTGTTTTGTTTTTATCCGGAATTGAGGCTGGTAGTTGAAATTTAGAGGTTGCATTAAATTCTATGGATTTCCACTTAGCTTTCAAATCAGGGTTACACCATTGCAACAGGGGTATGACCTGAGATACATAATAATAGTATTGTAAACATGGAAGCATTGCCCCTTCAATACCCTATAAAGAAAAAGCCATCTGACTGAATCAAAGGCTTTCTCAGCATCCAGTCCCACCAACACTGCCCGCACGCCATCTCTGTTTATTTGTTCCATAACACGGAATGTAGCAGTTATTGACCAATTAGTGTATTAAATCTGGATTATAAACTATTTACAGCAATTTTGGCACAGAGACTTGAAAAATATTTACCTGACATAATAGACCTGGATCAGTGTGGTTTCATCTAACAAAGGCAAACAGTGGAAGACATAAGGCGTTCCCTATATGTTATGCAACTATACAAAACTTCTGATGGCGTTCTCTCTGATTTCCCAGGATGTATTTTGGATAGACTAAAATATTCACAATAGCCAGAGTTGACTGAATTCAAATATTTCTAAGATCCAATTATTACAATAAAACGGCCAGAAATTCACCCCGTTCCTTTCATTTCAGGGCTTTTCAATAATAGGAGATACTTACATGAAGTGGGACGCACTGATTCACATGCTGAGGATGTGACCTCCTCCTAAACTTACTCCGTCTGTTTTGAAACCAAGTTTTTACCGAAAATGGAAGAAAACAGAAAACATTTCATGAGTACAATGGACCCAAAATTCAATTTCTTATGTTGTAGTAAATTGAAAAACACTCACCTGTTTGTAGGTCAGTCCTGTCATCTCTGTCAGCTGTTTCATCTCTCTTGGGTCATAGTAATGTTTCACATTAAAGTGATGGACAAGAATATTCAACTGTCTCTCTGTGAACACCACCCGGGCCTTTCCTTTAGGTTTCTCAGGAGCAGTGCTGGAATCAAATTTGTCATTTATTGGAAGAAAATGGATGGTATTGACTGAAACATTTACAATATATATAAAAAGAAAACTTCATCACCCTCGTACTTGCCTTAATCTACGCACACCAACTTTGAGAAAATGAACAAAAAACAAAAAAGAGCAAAAAAGCGTGGATTATATGTTAATTCTTTTATATTTTTTAAAATTTTAAATAATGCAGAGGTTCAGTGAGTCTCATCAAAACAGCCTCTGTTTAATATTTCAATGGCAATAAGATAAAAATTTACAAGCAAAAACAACCTGTAAAACAGGATAAAACATGCATGTAGCTTCCATGTTGAAAACTGCAGATGAGGTGGAAGTCTTTTAAATCTTTGTGAAAACCACCAGCATGTGGTTTGGCAAGACCAAGATGGAAGAAATCCTCATCTGAAGCTTTGCTGAACATAAGGATTTCTCTCAGGTCATCATGATTTGGTCTTTATCCTGATCAAGTTCAAAATGTTGCGGGCCAAAGATTTGTTTGTTGCTTTATAAATTATGTGTAGAGTTCTGAGGTCAACCAAGTCTTTAAATTTAAGAGTATTTAATAAAAAGTGGATTTGGTGGTTCTGTTGACGTGGTTTTATTTATGATCCCTATTACACTTTGTGTGTGTTTTACGGGTTATCGATATATTCATAATGATCATGATGGTTTGTGATTTATTATCACCGGAAGAAGTTTGTTCTTTCAGATAATTTATTTTAATTCTATGTTTTTTATCATCAGACTCCTGAATAGTATGAGTTTTGTTTGCTCAGATTCAGTGTTAATCGATTATAGAAAAAGTCTTCAATTTCTTAAATTCATTTTCTAGTTCATTTAGAAGTTGTTCCAAGTTACTTCAACAATAACTTTGTGTCATCTGCAAACAATATGACTTCTGTGTCTTTGAAATTACTTAGCTGAATGTACAATATCAATCCACATTCACTCAGTTAATTATTTATTCATTAATCTGTATTCAGGAGATTGAAAAACACCTTTTGTCATAATGCTTTTCAGAAACTCTCAAAGACAACATTACATGGATTATTAGACTCAGTGCTGCTCATTTATTGACTTGCTTTTTCATTCCTGCAGCTCCTCTGTTCTGACAGCTCCACTCAGGCTCTGCTGAACACCACCGTGCTCCTGCTGCAAGGCGCCTGGTTGCTGGTACGCTTCCCAGTCATGATCATGGTGGCACTGTGAGCAAGAACCTGGCAACCTCCAGCCACCATGCCCCATCGTAACATTCCTTGACAGATCCCAACACAGCCCTGATACAAACATACATGGCCATCAGCAGCATCCTACACTTTAATTGAGCTGACTTCAGGTGTTCAGTAAGGGAAAGATTTAATAACATTGCATGTTTCATTTCAAGACTCTGTAGTCACAGAGCAGAGAGTAGAAAAGGTGACAATAAAATGTTTTTTGAGCTTTACTACCAAGTAATCAGCATCAGACTTGTTAACAATTAAAAGAAAACCCAACATTTAGAGTCTTAGGAAGATAATCACAGAGACAGAAACTTTCCACTGTATCGTCTCAGGTTTCTTAAAATGAAGTTTGAGGTAGGGTTGTTATTTCAGGTATTCCTGGGAAAATCTTTTTGTCCATTTGAAAGCTCCAGATTCTTTAGATTATCTGTCTCATACGTTGATTGTGGATATAGAGGATTGTAGCTCAAGTTAACATGGAAAGATAGAGGTCTAAAGACTCTAAAACATTTGGATGTTCAGTCTCTGACAGAAGGTTTGGAGACATGTAGAAAGTTCAGTTTGAATGGGTGAAACTAATATTTTATTTACACTTTCTCTCACACAAGGAAGAGAATTTTCTTCATGTACAATATTTTTTTTACAACAAATACAACAAAATGAAACAAAACACATTTTGGTGAATTCATCTCTTAATCTTATATACAGAATTTCTGATGGTGTTTTCTCTGATATCCCAGTATGTATTTTGGCTATTTTGACTATTTACAGTAGCTGGAGCCTACTGAATTCTAATATTTCTAAAATCCATTGGATATTGAATACCCCCCTCCCCCTTTACTTAAAGCGATCAAATCTGAGACTCTTCATGTTGAGCTACATGAAGACAATAAAAATAATAATAAAAAAGTCCAGGGTTGTTTATATTCCATTCAGTGCTGAACTGGTGTTCAAATCAAATTTTATTAGTCAAATACACAGTCATACAAAGTACAACATGCAGTGAAATTCCTGTGTCCTGGGGCTGCGGATGTAGCCGCACCAGGAAGAAACCAAAAAGACAAAAAGACAGTGAAAATACGTACATCAGGGACAAGAGGAAAAAAAGGTAACAGGTATGCAGGGGAGAGACGATGTTTGGGTTTGGTGCCTCCAATTTCACAGACAGTCTAAATGTCTGTCAATCGTCACCAGGTCTGTTTATTTCTTGTTGAAGAGACGTGAGCTTCTCCAAGATCGTATACATCTTGTGTTCAATGAGAACAGTCTGAGTACTCACAGCTCTTCCCATTGCATCGATCATAGTGGCCATTTTTGCTGGGTTTTGAACAGCTGTGTCGTATTCGTGATGCCCGTTGCCTGGTGGAATTGACCAGCCAAACATCTGAGGGGAGTCGGGGAGGGTCCATTGAGGTCCAGCCGCAGAATTGCCCACAGCATGAGAATAGTGGGCCTGATTATTTGCACCCATTCTCATTGAATTTACCTGGTGCTGGGTGTACTGCTCCCTGAACGGGGGCTGTCTCTCTCCCTGAAACTGAAGGGGACAAGGGGACTGTCAGTAAAACGAGAATAGTTGTTTTAAATTATTGGCATTACACTTTTTTAAATACAGTCAATTCCCCAGATAATGACAGAATCATAAACAATTCTGTTTAATAATAGGAGATACTTACATGAAGTGGGACATCCTGATTCACATACTGAGAATGTGAACTCCTCCTAAACTTTCTCCGTTTGTTTTGGAACCAGGTTTTTACCTATAGATAGAAGAAAACAGAAAACATTTAATGAGTACAATGGACCCAAAATTCAATTTCTTATGTTGTAGTAAATTGAAAAACACTCACCTGTTTGTAGGTCAGTCCTGTCATCTCTGCCAGCTGTTTCATCTCTCCTGGCTCATGGTAATGTTTCACATTAAAGTGATGGACAATAATATCCAACTGTCTCTCTGTGAACACCACCCGGGCCTTTCCTTTAGGTTTCTCTGGAGCAGTGCTGGGATGGTCCAGAGTGGCAGTGATGTTGCCATCCTGGCTTCTTGGGACAGCAAAATCTTGTTTCTCTTCTGAGACAGCAGGAAAAAAAAGTTTTTAAAAAGGTAAATTGCTGAGCCTGAAACACAAGTTTCCCAAAAAAGGGGGATATTTGTACATTATTCAGAACCAAGAGTGACTTCTGCCATTAGGATTTACAACACAGAATGAAAGAGTATTTTTGCAAGTTGTCTTAGAGGTTAGCCAACTCTGTTCATGTAGCTCACCAGGCAACAATGCTGAGTACATACCTGGAGAAAAGTGCATCCCATAATCTTCCATCTTTGAAATCCCAGTGATTAAAACAGGAAAGCTGGAATAAGTATCTCCGATGAAAGGGCTCCAAACCAGGCAGGAAGGTGCTGTGTATCCTAAGGCTGATTTAAGAGCAATTCTGGGCTTTTAAAGAGGTTTGTGGGTGTGGGCAGGAATGTGGGGGGTTGAGCTTCTTCCTTTGTGAGCCACTTTACCCTACCAAGTTTCTACCAACTGGCATCATTTACATTTGTTGAAATTGCTGTTTCTGTGGTCTGAAAACAGAAAGTACAGTTAGAAAGCAGCCATACAAATGAGCTTCACCAAATCCTTTCAGCTCACACTTTATAAAATCTCAAAACTGCAATGCCTAAAATTACTATTTTACTTTAAATTAAACCTCCTACCCATTACTTTAGTGTCCGTTTTAACTGCTCTTAAATTAGCAAAAAAAAAAAAAAAAAAAAAAAAATTCAACACCAAATTCAGTTCGGTGGGTCGTTCAATGGGTCGTTCAGTGCGTTGTTCAGTAGGTTGTTCAGTGAGTTGTTCAGTGGGTCTTTCATTTGGTCGTTCTTTGGGTTGTTCAGTCAGTGGGTGAGTAATAGCAAGATTAAGTGGAAAGTGTCTATGTGAGTGGAAAGTTCTTTCCACTCACATAGATCATTTTTGCAAATGCATCCTCACACTAATTTGAACTCCAGGCGTTCAGTTGCACCTTTGTGTAAACCCCCAAAGCAGCTTTTTAAGGTCAAAATAAGTTTTTCAAACTCTGACAAACCATTAAAAAAATCTGACACTGAATATCACGATGACCAATGACCACTCGTTTTGTCTTCATTAACTTTATTAAATGAAACAGTTTAAAAGTGGCAACTGAAATTACATCAATTGAACTCGGCATCTTTGAAAATGTTTTAAAATAAGCAAAATTATACCAATATTACATACAACTAATGACTTACATAATCAAGATCTTTGTGATCATGTGGAGAACATTTGGAGTTTATAAGGTAGCACATGGTAGCTTTCACCTTTGAAATGCACCTCTACATTGTAAAAGTCTCTGACACTAAAACACCCACATAAGTCAATGTAAACAATACCAAGGCTAACGATCCACAACAACGCTCGTCATAAGCCCACGGAAACATGCATCTGGCCTCCTCTGGCTCATTCAGAATTAAAGAGACGCACCCAGTTCAGCCAGTGACCACTAAACATACGCTAATGTGTCTTTTAGAGTTCCTGTATCACACCCTGCTACCTCTGATTAATTATCAAGTCAATGCAGACAGATGGCACCAGGGCCATGAGAAATAAATAAAGGTTTCTGTGTTAACATGTCTTGATTTGAAGTAATTTCAAAGACACAGAAGTCATATTATGTGCAGATGACACAAAGTTATTGTGGAAGTAACTTGGAACAACTTCTGAATGAACTAGAAAATGAATTTAACTGAATTCTCGGTTATTTCTATAATCATTTAACACTGAGTCTGAGCAAAACAAAACTCATACTATTCAGGAGTCTGATAAATAACAAAGAATTAAAAAAGTAATTATGTTGAGGTTCATTAAAAGTAACTTGTTAAATGTACATATGTTTTGAAATCTCATGTTGTTATCTGGCTGTGCCATTACCATGGTGACGTGGACGCCATGGCAGGAAATACTTGGTGGACGCCTCTCCTTATATGTTCACTTTAACAAAAAAAAAAAAGTTGCAGCTCGACGCTCCTGTTAAAATAGAGGAAGTTTTTGGCTCAATCAAGCGTATGCGAGCGGTAAGGCCCCAGGCTCAGACAGATTTCCCGCTGAGTTGTTAAAAAAATTAAAAGACAAGCTAGCCCCTCTCCTTCTTGATCTATATAATGAATCTCTGAGAAAAGGCTGGCTGCCCCCCACTTTAACGAAGGCATCTATTTCAGTTTTACTGAAGAAAGGCAAAGAGCCTACGGCTCGTGAGTCCTACAGGCCCCTGTCTCTCCTAAATGTAGATTTTAAGATTTTGGCAAAACTACTTGCAATTCGGCTCGAGGCCGTTCTCCCACAGATTATCTCAAAGGAACAGAATGCACACGTACGGTGCTAAGCACAATTTTTTCTGCTCATTGTCCCACGTCTCCTGAGGTGATCATTTCCCTAGATGCAGAAAAGGCCTTTGATGGGGTTGAATGGGATTTAACTTTTTGCTGTACTGAATAGGTTTGGGTTTGGAGAAAGGTTTGTGTCTTGGACCAAACTTCTTTATACATCCCCTCAGGCTTCTGTCATCACCAACTCAGTTCGATCTGAGTATATCCCACTATGCTGTGGCACTCGACAGGGATGTCCTCTCTCTCCCCTTCTCTTTGCTTTAGCCATAGAACCTCTTTCTGTTGCTCTGAAATCCCTCTCTTCCTTTCATGGAATTATCCGTGCAGGTGTTGAACTTAAGGTATCCCTGTACGCAGATGACCTTCTTTTGTATGTAGTTGACCCCATATGTAGTCTTCCTCCAATTTTATCTGTCTTGGAAAAATTCAGCTCTTTTTCTGGCTATAAAATTAATTTACTCAAGAGTGAATGTTACCCTGTAAACTCTTTAGCGTTAACACTTGAGCAGTCTGACATTCCTTTTAAGCTCAGCCCCTCGGGGTTTAGGTACTTTGGAATTAACATTACACAAACTTTGCCTTTACTGTTTTCTGAGAATTTTGCCCCCCTGGTCTCACAATTTGCATTAGATTTCCAGAGGTAGAATTCACTCCCACTGTCACTAATTGGCAGGATTAATATTATCAAAATGAATGTGCTACCCAGATTTCTCTTTTTATGTCAGTGTATCCCCCTTTTTCTGCCCAAACAGTTTTTAAGTCCCTGGACCAGATGGTTTCTTCTTTTTTGTGGAATGGAAGAGCCCCTAGACTGAGGCTCTCTTTATTACAACAGTTTACCTCTAATGGAGGTCTTTCCCTACCAATTTTTTTAATGTACTACTGGTCTTCACATATTCATAAGCTGACCTACTGGCTAAATTCACCTGACCTGATTTGGTGTAAATTCCTGATTGCTGCCTTTGCTCTTTTAGTCAGTAATTGATTTAAAGCTTAGCGGGCTGCTTCTAACTTCTTAAGTATAGTTTTGGACCTGGAGATTTTAAACTGCACTTCTAGTTTTTGTATTATGTGCTCTAAATCGAGTTGTTCTTTCATTGACGCCTTTTTCTGCGCTGTGGTGTATGAGATAATACTACCCCTAAGATAGGCTTTAGCAGTTTCCCACAATAAAGATGGGCTTACATCTTCCGTTTTATTAGTGGTCATAAAAACATTCTACTGTTTAGTGATATACTCAATAAATACGGGGTTACTCAATAAATAAGGATTCATCCTCCAGGAATATGGCTCAAAATAAGGTGGGTGAATATTTATACTTACTACTGAATGATCAGATAATGGACAAGAACTTATTGAGCAGCCTTCCATCCTATCCATCACCATCCTGGATGACAGGAGCAAATCTATTCTTGAGAAACTCTGATGGGGGCAAGAAAAAAAAGTGAAATCCCTATCTGTGGGGTGAGCTACTCGCCAGGAGTCAAAAATTTCTAGAGCAGAACAAAACTCTATCAACCTAATGCTTTTTGGCGACAATTCACCCCCTGGTGGAGATTTATCAACCCTAGGATCAGGAACACAATTAAAATCACCTCCCAAAACCAAATATGGGGAAGCTATGGCTGAAACATGGGTTAAGAGATCGAGGAAAAAAGAGACATCTTCTGAATTTGGACCATAAACACATCCTATAAAAATAGATTCTCTAAATAAGAAACCAGATATAAGAATGTAGCATCCTTCCTTATCTTTTATGACTTTTTCTATGGTTAAAGGCAGATTACGATGGATAAGGATGTCTACTCCTCTGCTTTTTGTATTATATGATGAGTAAAAAACTTGGCCAACCCAACTTCTTTTTAGTTTTGAGTGATCCAAATCATTTAAATGAGTTTCTGAAAGTAAGGCAATTTTTGTTTTTTTCCTTTTTCAAGAATGAAAGAGGTTTTTGTCTTTTAACAACATTATTCAGCCCTTTAACATTTAAAGAACTTATTTTAAGGTCAGTCATATCAGCTCAACCTTTTTTGTTATAGTTTCTTTTCCCCCTCTATTATAACATGATGTGTGGGAAACCATTTCTCGGAGTGCGCTACTGCAAATAAGCAAACAGATGTTTCCATAAAAGGGAATGCGGGTAATTTTAGATACATTATATAGACACAAACATGAAAAAAAAATAAAATAAATAAACAACAGAAACAATAGCCACGCATATTAATGATAAAAAAAAGGAGAAAGACAAACCCTAAAACCCCCCTTCCCTTCCCCCAAAAAACGATCCTGCGATCCATCAAAAAAGAAAACTTGGTCTCGTGAAACCGAGCAAGAGTCACTGACAGAGAGGCAAAAAGAAAAGAAAAAAGAAACAAAAATTCCTCTCCAAACTCCCGCATGACACCGAGAGAACCAGCCAACCTCATTTATATTTCTAAGCTGAACATGTTTTACTTAATAAAGTCCGTAAGAAAAGACAAATAAGAAGGGACGGGACAATTGAGTCATTCCTTAATAAGTGTACAACTTCCAGTTCCAATACACCTTAGCATGGGCTGGGTATCCTTAAATTAAGAGTATGTCTAATATTTAAGTGCCATAATAGAACTAATCATATTCAATCAATTGCTGTCGGTGTTCAATTTAACTCAAATTGTCCAAAAAAAGCAAGAGCATCTTCAGATTTACAGAAGGAGTAATTTTTCCCTCCGTGGGAAAACTTTAGTATAGCAGGATAGCGTATATAAAAGCGCATATTTTTCTGGATACGTTTTTGGCACAAACGCACGTCGCATCTCTTTTACTCCTGTTGCCAAATCTTGTCGAATATGAATGATCTGTCCATCATAAGTCAGGGGGCCATTATCTTTAGCTGCAGTGAGGATCCTAATCTTGTCTACCGGATTATGCACCTTAATAATCATTGCACGAGGGTGATTAGGTCTTGATAATCCAATGGACCGATGGGCTCTGTCGATTTTGATTTTCCCCTGTTTAGTTTGAATACTCAGCAAAGTTGGTAGCCAGCCTTCGAGGAATTTCACTGGTTCACAACCTTCAGTGCCTTCCTTTAAGTTCAGAATTACAATGTTGTCTCTTTGGCTCCGGCCCTCCAAGTCTAGACATTTTTCCATAAGAATATTCACTTCGTCTTTCTTAATCATTTATGGTTGTGGTGTGATCTTCTCCTGGTTCCTTGTTTCCCTGTGTGTGTTGCTGTGTCAGTTGTGCTGCCCCACCAGGCCTGGAGAGTCCCTGCCTTGGAGCCAGCTACACCTGTGATAATCACTCACCTGTTGCTGATCTGCTAATAAAAAGAGCTCTGCTTAAGAGGGCAGTGGAGCAGCAGTTGGCGTGGGATTGTTAGACTAGAAGTATGGTTAGTGTTCAGCTTGTATTTCCTATAGTTGTGCAATTTATTATTTTTAAACAATCGTATGAATTTTTGTATTGATGTACTTTTGTTAATTTCATACGTACAGGTGTTCCACACACTAACTCTTGTGATTGTAATGCTGTGATATTTTACATTAGTCTTTACCATTGGCTTGGCTCATCTACTCCCGCTGAGTTTGCTACAGTAATAGTTAATGTTTTATTTTTAGAAGGGTGTCCAGTTTTTACAATTTCTTTAGGTAAGCCAGGACCAACATTAAGAAAAAAAGTCATTAAAACCATTTGCAAATTGTTTCATGTCACTGATCAGTGTATTTTGTGTTTGAAAGTTATTGGGATATTCCAATCTTTTAGTTCCTTTATTTACAATATCATTTAGTACTGTCCACACTTTTCATATTTTTTTATCTAAAAGTTTACTGTAGTAATTTATTTTACTCATTCTCATAATTATTATAAATTTATCTTATACGTTTCATAAGTTTGTTCAGCATCTATTGTTCTTCTTGTACAACAGATTATTTTTCTTACATGCGTTTGTTAGCCATGTTTTCAGTTTTCTGTGCTATATTCACCAGGGGATAGCGTTTATTGTAAAGAGTTAATATTATAGATAAGAAGTTTACATATGCCACGTCAACATCTTGAACATAGATCTTTCTCTAGTCTTGGTTGTTAAACTGTTCTTTAAGGTAGCTGATTTCTTAAGCCTAAATTATAGTATTTACACAATTTTCATTTCATTTACTCCCTGCTGCTTTCCACCTCTTCTCCCTCTTTTGTCTCTTTCTTCCTGCAAGTCTCTCCATTCCCTCAATCTGGTCCACATCTCATCACTCACTATACTTTTCTACTCCCTCTCTATCACTTCCTCCGTTCCCTTTATCTCTCACTCACAAACGCATGCATCCATACATGCAAGAAAACATAATTTATTAGCTCACCTGGATAAGAACCATGCAAAAAAAAAACTGAAAAAGGTTTTTGTCCGGAAACCCACCATCAAAGTACCCATTGTCTCTAATGTCTGCAAATAAGAATAACCAGAACTCCAGACACTGGCTGCGAAGAAAATGCCACCAGTATTCAATTCTTTCATTGGAAGTACTTCCTCCCTCCAGGTAACTCTCAAAGGTGTCGTAAAGAGCCACGGGCACAAGGAAACACTGAAAGCCTATAACATGGCCATTTTCAGTTCCAAGATCACCTCTTGCAACTCTACACCGCTGCACCGCTTCTACGTAACACTCCCCGATCAATTTCAGATTACCAGTTGTTGTGTATACATTAAGACAGATTATTTTTCTCGACAAACCATCAACACTCTCATTGATTCAGATGCCATATGGTTTCAGTTTGCCGTAGGAGTACAGGTGCCAGATGAAGTTCAGCCCTTTTGAAAAATAGTTTGCCTTCACCTGAGATGTCTTGTGTGCCTCAATGCCACCCCTCAGGGATCCAGCTCATTCAACACCAAGCGCACATCCTCTTTCCTCATGCGTAGTCAATGTTCTCTGCATTTAGCATATATCCATCGGTACGCGTGAAGCTAACAGAGTACTGCAACTGGTTGTCAATGAATTCAACCAAGACTTCCAGGTCAGAGTACGCTTTTGTGACGAGTGTGTCCCCTAATAACCTGCGCTAAGAACTCTCTTCAGATGTCTCTCACTTTTGTAAAACTTGTGTGTACTGCCAAGCACTGTTTTAATATATTTATATATTAAAACAGTGCTTGGCAGTACACACAAGTTTTATAAAAGTGATAGTCCAATCTCAAAATTAAAATCTACTTACTTTTTAGCCTTTTTATTAAATACTCTTAAATTCAAAGACTTTGTTGACCTCAGAACTCTACACATAATTTATAAAGCAACAAAAAAATCTTTGGCCCACAACATTTAAAACTTGATCAGGATAAAGACCAAATCGTGATGACCTGAGAGAAATCCTTATGTTCAGCAAAGCTTCAGATGAGGATTTCTTCCATCTTGGTCTTGCCAAACCGCATGCTGGTGGTTTTCACAAAGATTTAAAAGACTTCAATACCATCTACAGGTTTTCAACATGGAAGCTACATGCATGTTTTATCCTGTTTAACTGTTTTATTTCTTGTAGATTTTATCTTCTTGCCATTGAAATATAAAACAGAGGCTGCTTTGATAAGACTCAGAGAATCTCAGTTAAAATAAAACAATAAAAAAACATTAACATGTAATGTTCATCTTTTTTTCCCTTCTTTTCCCCAGAGTTGGTGGGGCAGATGAACCCATTTGGAAAAGATATATATAAATCTTATAAAGTTTGTATCTCTCTTGTGTGAAACTTGTATGAAAAGCATACAAGAGTAAAAACAGATATAAGATCCCTTGAAAAATGATATAACTTGTATGTTTTGGATACTTACTAAAAAAATATATGAAAGTAATGAGAAAGTGGCCACTTTCATGAGTAAATCATGTAAGCCTTATATGATTTACTCATGAAAGTGGCCACTTTCATGAGTTAAGTCACATGGGTTTTTACTATTTCTTTTCCATATGGGAAGGCTCGAGTAGGAGACTGATAAAGTCAACTTTTTAAATATATTGTAAATATTGCAGTCAGTGCCATCCATTTTCTTCCAACAAATGACGACTTTGCTATGATTAAATACTGTCTGCATTTTTGTTTTGCTTTCATTGAGTCTCTAACATCATAATTTACAATATTTGATAGGATGTTAAAAAGTGAAAGTCATGAAATCTTGTGTTTAGCCTCTGACCCAGAATGTCACAGCAGAAATGGAGACTCATCAAACCAGGAAACATTTCTCCAATCTCTTATTGTCTAATATTTGTGAGTCTGTTTCCTCAGTTTGCTGTTCTTAGCTGACAGCTGTTGTAGCCAGTGTGGTCCTCTGCTGCTTCTAGCCCATGTGCTTCAAATTCTGACACGTTGTGCTCTCAGTGATGGTCTTCTGTATAGTTTGCTTTTAATGAGTAGTTATTTTTAGTCTCTGCTGCTTTCCTATCAGCATGAAGCCGTCTGGTCTTTTTGCTCTGACCTCTGACATCAAGAAGCTTGTTTCATCCAGAGAAGTGCTGCTCACTGGATGTATCGCTGAGTTTTACATTCTTTTGTGCAGTTTGCATTAAGTTTATTTAATTTCTTCTCTTTGATTCACCACTCACTCTTTCAAGTTGTTTTCTATCTCGGTGAATCACTGAGATTTAAAGAAGGTTCCACACAAGCATGCCCTGATCAAGTCCTAAATGTTGTGGGTCAAAGATTTGTTTGTTGCTTTAAAAATTACGTGTAGAGTTCTGAGGTCAACCACGTCTTTAAATTTAAGAGTATTTAATAAAAGGCAGAAAAGTGGGTTTGGTGGTTCTGTTGAAGTGGTTTTATTTATGATCTTAAGTCTGTTATTTATCATCAGTTTATCAATGATAGAATTTGTACATCTCCCAAATAGTATGAGTTTTGTTTTGCTCATGTCCAGTGTTAGTTCATTATAGAAAAACCAAGCCCTAAATTTATTTTCTAGTTCATTCAGAAGTTGTTCCAAGTTACTTCCACAATAACTTTGTGTCATCTGTAAACAATATGACTTCTGTGCCTTTAAAATTACTTCAAATCAAGACATGTTAACACAAACACCTTTACCCTCATTTATCTCTCATGGCCCTGGTGCCATCTGTCTGCATTGACTTGATAATTAATCAGAGGTAGCAGGGTGTGATACAGGAACTCTAAAAGACACATTAGCGTATGTTTAGTGGTCACTGGCTGAACTGGGTGCGTCTCTAATTCTGAATAAGCCAGAGGGGGCCAGATGCATGTGTCTGTGGGTTTATGACGAGCGTTGATGTGGATCGTTAGCCTTGCTTTTGTTGACATTGACTTATGTGGGTGTTTTAGTGTCAGAGACTTTTACAATGTAGAGGTGAATTTCAAAGAAGGTGAAAGCTACCATTTGCTATCTTATAAACTCCAAATGTTCTCCACATGATCAAAAATTTCTAAATTAGAGGTGTAATTCATTATTTGTGTGTAATATTGGTATGATTTGGCTTATTTTAAAACATTTTGAACATCAGTTTTCAATACTCAATGAAATAATACAGAACGTATGCCAAAATATATTTAAAGAGCAGCTGTATTTGCTCTGATACATTTGAAATTATAAACTATGTGCACAAATCTTCTGATAATAGAAAGTAAATTAAACATCGGTGCAAAGATCAAACTGGTTGCTTGTCTGAAACAACCAGAGCAGGAAGTTAAATCAAAATCATCTAACACAAATCTAGTTGACATGAAAGCAGAACAAGCAAAACTGTTCTCAACTCACCAGTGAGAAATATCCATAAAATCATGATTTACACCAGCTGCAGCTCTCAGTCAGCAACTCAACAGGTTTGGCTTTCTTTACAAAATGAGAATTTTTCACATTATATAGTCCATCATGTATTTCAAACACATGAGTAAAGATGTGTTTATTTATTTGATTTAAGTGTATTAAGTGCATTAAGTGTTTCATATTTCATAAAGTGTGAGCTGAAAGGATTTGGTAAAGCTCATTTGTACGGCTGCTTTCTAACTGTACTTTCTTTTTTCAGACCTGAGAAACAGCATTTTAAACAAATGTAAATGATGCCAGTTGGTAGAAACAGCCTGACTGGTTGTAAAGAGACTCACAAAAGATGAAGCTCAACACCCCACATTCCTGCCCACACCCACAAACGTCCTTAAAAGCCCAGGAGAATTGCTCTTAAGTCTTAATTCACCTTCCTGCTTGGTTTGGAGCTCTTTCATCAGAGATACTTTCTCCAGCTTTCCTGTTTCAATCACTGGGATTTCAAAGATGGAAAATTATGGGATGCACTTTTCTCCAGGTATGTACTCAGCATTGTTGCCTAGTGAGCTAATATGAATAGAGTTGGCTAACCTCTAAGACAACTTGCAAAAATACTCTTTTACTCTGTGTTGTGAGTCCTGATGGCAGAAGTCACCATTTCTCCCTCCACAGCTGAACAGAGTCCACTTTAAATCCTTTTTGGTTTTAAAGAATGTACAAATATCCGACTTCTTTTTTTTCTACTTTGTGGGAAACTTTTGTGTTTAAGACTCATTGTGTTGATGCTCAGTCATCAGGTAAGTAAATCCCTGAAGGTTGATTCAGTTCACCTGGATGTAATGTTTTCAATGGGAGAAATGTTTTGTGACTTCTTCAGTCTGAGACCTTTTGGGATTTAAGACTCATCAATTTAACCTTTGTTTATTTTTTCTTTTAGAAAGTCAGTCGTGCAAAAACATATCAGCAACTGACCCGTGTGGACCATATAGACTGGTTCTTACTTGTCCTCTTGTCTCTTTACCCTCACAGACTCGTGGAGTTCAGGCAGCGGCCCTGAAGGGAGTCTTTCCTTGGAAGAACTCTCTACATGGGCAGAGACTGCTCTAAAAATGGAGATTAACAAAAAGACTACTGATACCTCTGAGGCTGTTTCCATCTCAGTCTCAGAGCAGAAACAAGATTTTGCTGTCCCAAGAAGCCAGGATGGCAACACTACTGCCACTCTGCACCATCCCAGCACTGCTCCAGAGAAACCTAAAGGAAAGGCCCGGGTGGTGTTCACAGAGAGACAGTTGGATATTCTTGTCCATCAGTTTAATGTGAAACATTACCATGAGCCAGGAGAGATGAAACAGCTGGCAGAGATGACAGGACTGACCTACAAACAGGTGAGTGTTTTTCAATTTACTACAACATAAGAAATTGAATTTTGGGTCCATTGTACTCATTAAATGTTTTCTGTTTTCTTCTATCTATAGGTAAAAACCTGGTTCCAAAACAAACGGAGAAAGTTTAGGAGGAGTTCACATTCTCAGTATGTGAATCAGGATGTCCCACTTCATGTAAGTATCTCCTATTATTAAACAGAATTGTTTATGATTCTGTCATTATCTGGGGAATTGACTGTATTTAAAAAAGTGTAATGCCAATAATTTAAAACAACTATTCTCGTTTTACTGACAGTCCCCTTGTCCCCTTCAGTTTCAGGGAGAGAGACAGCCCCCATTCAGGGAGCAGTACACCCAGCACCAGGTAAATTCAATGAGAATGGGTGCAAATAATCAGGCCCACTATTCTCATGCTGTGGGCAATTCTGCGGCTGGACCTCAATGGACCCTCCCCGACTCCCCTCAGATGTTTGGCTGGTCAATTCCACCAGGCAACGGGCATCACGAATACGACACAGCTGTTCAAAACCCAGCAAAAATGGCCACTAAAATCGATGTAATGGGGCTGTGAGTACTCAGACTGTTCTCATTGAACACAAGATGGATACGATCTTGGAGAAGCTCACGGCTCTTCAACAAGAAATTGACAGACCTGGTGACGAGTGACAGACATTTAGACTGTCTGTGAAATTGGAGGCACCAAACCCAAACATCGTCTCTCCCCTGCATACCTGTTACCTTTTTTTCCTCTTGTCCCTGATGTACGTATTTTCACTGTCTTTTTGTCTTTTTGGTTTCTTCCTGGTGCGGCTACATCCGCAGCCCCAGGACACAGGGATTTCACTGCATGTTGTACTTTGTATGACTGTGTATTTGACTAATAAAATTTGATTTGAACACCAGTTCAGCACTGAATGGAATATAAACAACCCTGGACTTTTTTATTATTATTTTTATTGTCTTCATGTAGCTCAACATGAAGAGTCTCAGATTTGATCGCTTTAAGTAAAGGGGGAGGGGGGTATTCAATATCCAATGGATTTTAGAAATATTAGAATTCAGTAGGCTCCAGCTACTGTAAATAGTCAAAATAGCCAAAATACATACTGGGATATCAGAGAAAACACCATCAGAAATTCTGTATATAAGATTAAGAGATGAATTCATCAAAATGTGTTTTGTTTCATTTTGTTGTATTTGTTGTAAAAAATATTGTACATGAAGAAAATTCTCTTCCTTTTGTGTGAGAAACTGTGAATAAAATATTAGTTTCACCCATTCAAACTGAACTTTCTACATGTCTCCAAACCTTCTTTCAGAGACTGAACATCCAAATGTTTTAGAGACTTTAGACCTCTATCTTTCCATGTTAACTTGAGCTACAATCTTCTATATTCACGATCAACGTATGAGACAGATAATCTAAAGAATCTGGAGCTTTCAAGTTGACAAAAAGATTTTCCCAGGAATACCTCAAATAACAACCCT
Organism: Neolamprologus brichardi; assembly: GCF_056152115.1. Classification (NCBI taxonomy): domain Eukaryota; kingdom Metazoa; phylum Chordata; class Actinopteri; order Cichliformes; family Cichlidae; genus Neolamprologus; species Neolamprologus brichardi. The sequence continues at coordinate 17,822,361 of NC_142112.1, read as the reverse complement.
ACCTCAAACTTCATTTTAAGAAACCTGAGACGATACAGTGGAAAGTTTTTGCCTGTGTGATTATCTTTCTAAGACTCTAAATCTTGGGTTTTCTTTTAATTGTTAACAAGTCTGATGCTGATTACTTGGTAGTAAAGCTCCAAAAACATTTTATTGTCACCTTTTCTACTCTCTGCTCTGTGACTACAGAGTCTTGAAATGAAACATGCAATGTTATTAAATCTTTCCCTTACTGAACACCTGAAGTCAGCTCATTTAAAGTGTAGGATGCTGCTGATGGCCATGTATGTTTGTATCAGGGCTGTGTTGGGATCTGTCAAGGAATGTTACGATGGGGCATGGTGGCTGGAGGTTGCCAGGTTCTTGCTCACAGTGCCACCATGATCATGACTGGGATGGGTACCAGCAACCAGGCGCCTTGCAGCAGGAGCACGGTGGTGTTCAGCAGAGCCTGAGTGGAGCTGTCAGAACAGAGGAGCTGCAGGAATGAAAAATCAAGTCAATAAATGAGCAGCACTGAGTCTAATAATCCATGTAATGTTGTCTTTGAGAGTTTCTGCAAAGCATTATGACAAAAGGTGTTTTTCAATCTCCTGAATACAGATTAATGAATAAATCATTAACTGAGTGAATGTGGATTGATATTGTACATTCAGCTAAGTAATTTCAAAGACACAGAAGTCATATTGTTTGCAGATGACACAAAGTTATTGTGGAAGTAACTTGGAACAACTTCTGAATGAACTAGAAAATTAATTTAAGAAATTGAAGACTTTTTCTATAATCGATTAACACTGAATCTGAGCAAACAAAACTCATACTATTCAGGAGTCAGATGATAAATAACATAGAATTAAAATAAATTATCTGAAAGAACAAACTTCTTCCGGTGATAATAAATCACAAACCATCATGATCATTATGAATATATCGATAACCCGTAAAACACACACAAAGTGTAATAGGGATCATAAATAAAACCACGTCAACAGAACCACCAAATCCACTTTTTGGTGTTTTTTTTTGACGTGTTGAGCTTCAGATGAGGATTTCTTCCATCTTGGTCTTGCCAAACCACATGCTGGTGGTTTTCACAAAGATTTAAAAGACTTCCACCTCATCTACAGTTTTCAACATGGAAGCTACACACATGTTTTATCCTGTTTAACAGGTTGTTTTTGCTTGTAAATTCTTATCTTATTGCCATTGAAATATTAAACAGAGGCTGTTTTGATGAGACTCACTGAACCTCTGCATTATTTAAAGTTTAAAAAATATAAAAGAATTAACATATAATCCACGCTTTTTTGCTCTCTTTTGTTTTTTGTTCATTTTCCCAAAGTTGGTGTGCGTAGATTAAGGAAAGTAGGAGAGTGATGAAGTTTTCTTTTTATATATATTGTAAATGTTTCAGTCAATACCATCCATTTTCTTCCAATAAATGACAAATTTGATCCCTGCACTGCTCCAGAGAAACCTAAAGGAAAGGCCCGGGTGGTGTTCACAGAGACACAGTTGAATATTCTTGTCCATCACTTTAATGTGAAACATTACTATGACCCAAGAGAGATGAAACAGCTGACAGAGATGACAGGACTGACCTATAAACAGGTGAGTGTTTTTCAATTTACTACAACATAAGAAATTGAATTTTGGGTCCATTGTACTCATTCAAATGTTTTCTGTTTTCTTCCATTTTAGGTAAAAACTTGGTTTCAAAACAGACGGAGTAAGTTTAGGAGGAGGTCACATCCTCAGCATGTGAATCAGTGCGTCCCACTTCATGTAAGTATCTCCTATTATTGAAAAGCCCTGAAATGAAAGGAACGGTGTGAATTTCTGGCTGTTTTATTGTAATAATTGGATCTTAGAAATATTTGAATTCAGTCAACTCTGGCTATTGTGAATATTTTAGTGTATCCAAAATACATCCTGGGAAATCAATGAGAACTCCATCAGAAGTTTTGTATAGTTGCATAACATGTAGGGAACGCCTTATGTTATCCACTGTTTGCCTTTGTTAGATGAAACCACACTGATCCAGGTCTATTATGTCAGGTAAATGTTTTTCAAGTCTCCGTGCCAAAATTGCTGTAAATAGTTTATAATCCAGATTTAATACACTAATTGGTCAATAACTGCTACATTCCGTGTTATGGAACAAATAAACAGAGATGGCGTGCGGGCAGTGTTGGTGGGACTGGATGCTGAGAAAGCCTTTGATTCAGTCAGATGGCTTTTTCTTTATAGGGTATTGAAGGGGCAATGCTTCCATGTTTACAATACTATTATTGTGTATCTCAGGTCATACCCCTGTTGCAATGGTGTAACCCTGATTTGAAAGCTAAATGGAAACCCATAGAATTTAATACAACCTCTAAATTTCAACTACCAGCCGGATAAAAACAAAACAAAAACTGGCAGACCATCTCGAAGCTAAAGGAACAGGGATAAGCCACACTCTAAAAATAATCCTGCATTTGAAAAAACCTGAAGAAATCTACTTGTCTTAAGCCATTTCTTATTTATAAAGAGTGAAAGCTCTGCAGTGTCCCTTTATGTGTGAAGGAATGGAATGTTGTTAGTCCACTCTATCCAAGACTGAAATCTTTTATCACTTTCATTTGGTTTCAAATCTGTATCGTGAGCACACCATCTAAATTCTTTTAGTATTTGTTCACTACCACATATTTTAATCACTTTATTCCATATTTTTAGAGTGTGGCTTATCCCTGTTCCTTTAGCTTGTAAATGGTCTGCCAGTTTTTGTTTTGTTTTTATCCGGAATTGAGGCTGGTAGTTGAAATTTAGAGGTTGTATTAAATTCTATAGATTTTCACTTAGCTTTCAAATCAGGGTTACACCATTGCAACAGGGGTATGACCTGAGATACATAATAATAGTATTGTAAACATGGAAGCATTGCCCCTTCAATACCCTATAAAGAAAAAGCCATCTGACTGAATCAAAGGCTTTCTCAGCATCCAGTCCCACCAACACTGCCCGCACGCCATCTCTGTTTATTTGTTCCATAACACGGAATGTAGCAGTTATTGTCAGGCTCAGGAGAGACTCGGAGGCAGACCGTCACTTAAGTTCACAATTTATTTACACTCAGACACCAGGTGCGGATATATACAGGTGAGGGGGCACAGGAAGAGGGTCTCCGGGGAACACAGGCACGGGAAGGGGACGGGCTATGTACACAATCCTTCACTGAAGCTCAGGTAGCTCGGACTCCGGCTTTTAGCTCACCAAACGGCGGTCCTCAGGCTGGTGAGAAATCTGGCACAGGGAGGAAGAACAGGTAAGTTGCGGACACGAAAGAAACTCGGGAAAAAGCTCAGACTTGTAATGACACTGACGAGTGTTACACAATAATCCAGCGAAGAAGCACTCTCAGCAGCCGCCTTAAGAAGTGAATGAGATGAGATGATTGCTTGCAGGTGTCCGAGCCAGGGGCTGGAGCCGCCATGACTCCGCCCCGGTAGAGCGCAGTGGGAGGGGAGAGAGAGACGCAGCACAACAAAAACACTTGTAGCCATACAGAGTCAGCCGAGAAGGCAAAGGGTCATGACAGTTATTAGTGTATTAAATCTGGATTATAAACTATTTACAGCAATTTTGGCACGGAGACTTGAAAAATATTTACCTGACATAATAGACCTGGATCAGTGTGGTTTCACCTAACAAAGGCAAACAGTGGACAACATAAGGCGTTCCCTACACGTTATGCAACTATACAAAACTTCTGATGGAGTTCTCTCTGATTTCCCAGGATGTATTTTGGATAGACTAAAATATTCACAATAGCCAGAGTTGACTGAATTCAAATATTTCTAAGATCCAATTATTACAATAAAACGGCCAGAAATTCACCCCGTTCCTTTCATTTCAGGGCTTTTCAATAATAGGAGATACTTACATGAAGTGGGACGCACTGATTCACATGCTGAGGATGTGACCTCCTCCTAAACTTACTCCGTCTGTTTTGAAACCAAGTTTTTACCGAAAATGGAAGAAAACAGAAAACATTTCATGAGTACAATGGACCCAAAATTCAATTTCTTATGTTGTAGTAAATTGAAAAACACTCACCTGTTTGTAGGTCAGTCCTGTCATCTCTGTCAGATGTTTCATCTCTCTTGGGTCATAGTAATGTTTCACATTAAAGTGATGGACAAGAATATTCAACTGTCTCTCTGTGAACACCACCCGGGCCTTTTCTTTAGGTTTCTCAGGAGCAGTGCTGGGATCAAATTTGTCGTTTATTGGAAGAAAATGGATGGTATTGACTGAAACATTTACAATATATATAAAAAGAAGACTTCATCACCCTCCTACTTGCCTTAATCTACGCACACCAACTTTGGGAAAATGAACAAAAAACAAAAGAGAGCAAAAAAGCGTGGATTATATGTTAATTCTTTTATATTTTTTTAAACTTTAAATAATGCAGAGGTTCAGGGAGTCTCATCAAAACAGCCTTCCAACTCACTGCAGATGAGTTGGAAGTCTTTTAAATCTTTGTGAAAACCACCAGCATGTGGTTTGGCAAGACCAAGATGGAAGAAATCCTCATCTGAAGCTTTGCTGAACATAAGGATTTCTCTCAGGTCTTCCTGATTTGGTCTTTATCCTGATCAAGTTCAAAATGTTGTGGGCCAAAGATTTTTTTGTTGCTTTATAAATTATGTGTAGAGTTCTGAGGTCAACCAAGTCTTTAAATTTAAGAGTATTTAATAAAAAGTGGATTTGGTGGTTCTGTTGACGTGGTTTTATTTGTGATCCCTATTACACTTTTTGTGTGTTTTACGAGTTATCGATATATTCATAATGACCATGATGGTTTGTGATTTATTATCACCGGAAGAAGTTTGTTCTTTCAGATAATTTATTTTAATTCTATGTTATTTATCATCAGACTCCTGAATAGTATGAGTTTTGTTTGCTCAGATTCAGTGTTAATCGATTATAGAAAAAGTCTTCAATTTCTTAAATTAATTTTCTAGTTCATTCAGAAGTTGTTCCAAGTTACTTCCACAATAACTTTGTGTCATCTGCAAACAATATGACTTCTGTGTCTTTGAAATTACTTAGCTGAATGTACAATATCAATCCACATTCACTCAGTTAATGATTTATTCATTAATCTGTATTCAGGAGATTGAAAAACACCTTTTGTCATAATGCTTTGCAGAAACTCTCAAAGACAACATTACATGGATTATTAGACTCAGTGCTGCTCATTTATTGACTTGATTTTTCATTCCTGCAGCTCCTCTGTTCTGACAGCTCCACTCAGGCTCTGCTGAACACCACCGTGCTCCTGCTGCAAGGCGCCTGGTTGCTGGTACGCTTCCCAGTCATGATCATGGTGGCACTGTGAGCAAGAACCTGGCAACCTCCAGCCACCATGCCCCATCGTAACATTCCTTGACAGATCCCAACACAGCCCTGATACAAACGTACATGGCCATCAGCAGCATCCTACACTTTAAATGAGCTGACTTCAGGTGTTCAGTAAGGGAAAGATTTAATAACATTGCACGTTTCATTTCAAGACTCTGTAGTCAAAGAGCAGAGAGTAGAAAAGGTGACAATAAAATGTTTTTGGAGCTTTACTACCAAGTAATCAGCATCAGACTTGTTAACAATGAAAAGAAAACCCAACATTTAGAGTCTTAGGAAGATAATCACAGAGGCAAAAACTTTCCACTGTATCGTCTCAGGTTTCTTAAAATGAAGTTTGAGCTAGGGTTGTTATTTCAGGTATTCCTGGGAAAATCTTTTTGTCCATTTGAAATCTCCAGATTCTTTAGATTATCTGTCTCATACGTTGATTGTGAATATAGAGGATTGTAGCTCAAGTTAACATGGAAAGATAGAGGTCTAAAGACTCTAAAACATTTGGATGTTCAGTCTCTGACAGAAGGTTTGGAGACATGTAGAAAGTTCAGTTTGAATGGGTGAAACTAATATTTTATTCACAGTTTTTCACACAAAAGGAAGAGAATTTTCTTCATGTACAATATTTTTTTTACAACAAATACAACAAAATGAAACAAAACATATTTTGATGAATTCATCTCTTAATCTTATATACAGAATTTCTGATGGTGTTTTCTCTGATATCCCAGTATGTATTTTGGCTATTTTGACTATTTACAGTAGCTGGAGCATACTGAATTCTAATATTTCTAAAATCCATTGGATATTGAATACCCCCCTCCCCCTTTAATGAAAGCGATCAAATCTGAGACTCTTCATGTTGAGCTACATGAAGACAATAAAAATAATAATAAAAAAGTCCAGGGTTGTTTATATTCCATTCAGTGCTGAACTGGTGTTCAAATCAAATTTTATTAGTCAAATACACAGTCATACAAAGTACAACATGCAGTGAAATTCCTGTGTCCTGGGGCTGCGGATGTAGCCGCACCAGGAAGCAACCAAAAAAACAAAAAGACAGTGAAAATACGTACATCAGGGACAAGAGGAAAAAAAGGTAACAGGTATGCAGGGGAGAGACGATGTTTGGGTTTGGTGCCTCCAATTTCACAGACAGTCTAAATGTCTGTCACTCGTCACCAGGTCTGTCAATTTTTTGTTGAAGAGACGTGAGCTTCTCCATGATCGTATACATCTTGTGTTCAATGAGAACAGTCTGAGTACTCACAGCCCCATTGCATCGATCATAGTGGCCATTTTTGCTGGGTTTTGAACAGCTGTGTCGTATTCGTGATGCCCGTTGCCTGGTGGAATTGACCAGCCAAACATCTGAGGGGAGTCGGGGAGGGTCCATTGAGGTCCAGTCGCAGAATTGCCCACAGCATGAGAATAGTGGGCCTGATTATTTGCACCCATTCTCATTGAATTTACCTGGTGCTGGGTGTACTGCTCCCTGAACGGGGGCTGTCTCTCTCCCTGAAACTGAAGGGGACAAGGGGACTGTCAGTAAAACGAGAATAGTTGTTTTAAATTATTGGCATTACACTTTTTTAAATACAGTCAATTCCCCAGATAATGACAGAATCATAAACAATTCTGTTTAATAATAGGAGATACTTACATGAAGTGAGACATCCTGATTCACATACTGAGAATGTGAACTCCTCCTAAACTTACTCCGTTTGTTTTGGAACCAGGTTTTTACCTATAGATAGAAGAAAACAGAAAACATTGAATGAATACAATGGACCCAAAATTCAATTTATGATACTTTATACTTATGTTGTAGTAAATTGAAAAACACTCACCTGTTTGTAGGTCAGTCCTGTCATCTCTGCCAGCTGTTTCATCTCCCCTGGCTCATGGTAATGTTTCACATTAAAGTGATGGACAAGAATATCCAACTGTCTCTCTGTGAACACCACCCGGGCCTTTCCTTTAGGTTTCTCTGGAGCAGTGCTAGGATGGTGCAGAGTGGCAGTAGTGTTGCCATCCTGGCTTCTTGGGACAGCAAAATCTTGTTTCTGCTCTGAGACTGAGATGGAAACAGCCTCAGAGGTATCAATAGTCTTTTTGTTAATCTCCATTTTTAGAGCAGTCTCTGCCCATGTAGAGAGTTCTTCCAAGGAAAGACTCCCTTCAGGGCCGCTGCCTGAACTCCACGAGTCTGTGAGGGTAAAGAGACAAGAGGACAAGTAAGAACCAGTCTATATGGTCCACACGGGTCAGTTGCTGATATGTTTTTGCACGACTGACTTTCTAACAGAAAAAATAAACAAAGGTTAAATTGATGAGTCTTAAATCCCAAAAGGTCTCAGACTGAAGAAGTCACAAAACATTTCTCCCATTGAAAACATTACATCCAGGTGAACTGAATCAACCTTCAGGGATTTACTTACCTGATGACTGAGCATCAACACAATGAATCTTAAACACAAAAGTTTCCCACAAAGTAGAAAAAAAAGAAGTCGGATATTTGTACATTCTTTAAAACCAAAAAGGATTTAAAGTGGACTCTGTTCAGCTGTGGAGGGAGAAATGGTGACTTCTGCCATCAGGACTCACAACACAGAGTAAAAGAGTATTTTTGCAAGTTGTCTTAGAGGTTAGCCAACTCTATTCATATTAGCTCACTACGCAACAATGCTGAGTACATACCTGGAGAAAAGTGCATCCCATAATTTTCCATCTTTGAAATCCCAGTGATTGAAACAGGAAAGCTGGAGAAAGTATCTCTGATGAAAGAGCTCCAAACCAAGCAGGAAGGTGAATTAAGACTTAAGAGCAATTCTCCTGGGCTTTTAAGGACGTTTGTGGGTGTGGGCAGGAATGTGGGGTGTTGAGCTTCATCTTTTGTGAGTCTCTTTACAACCAGTCAGGCTGTTTCTACCAACTGGCATCATTTACATTTGTTTAAAATGCTGTTTCTCAGGTCTGAAAAAAGAAAGTACAGTTAGAAAGCAGCCATAAAAAATGAGCTTTACCAAATCCTTTCAGCTCACACTTTATGAAATATGAAACACTTAATGCACTTAATACACTTAAATCAATTAAATAAACACATCTTTACTCATGTGTTTGAAATACATGATGGACTATATAATGTGAACAATTCTCATTTTGTAAAGAAAGCCAAACCTGTTGAGTTGCTGACTGACAGCTGCAGCTGGTGTAAATCATGATTTTATGGATATTTCTCACTGGTGAGTTGAGAACAGTTTAGCTTGTTCTGCTTTCATGTCAACTAGATCTGTGTTAGATGATTTTGATTTAACTTCCTGCTCTGGTTGTTTCAGACAAGCAACCAGTTTGATCTTTGCACCAATGTTTAATTTACTTTCTATTATCAGAAGATTTGTGCACATAGTTTATAATTTCAAATGTATCAGAGCAAATACAGCTGCTCTTTAAATATATTTTTGCATACGTTCTGTATTATTTCATTGAGTATTGAAAACTGATGTTCAAAATGTTTTAAAATAAGCCAAATCATACCAATATTACACACAAATAATGAATTACACCTCTAATTTAGAAATTTTTGATCATGTGGAGAACATTTGGAGTTTATAAGATAGCAAATGGTAGCTTTCACCTTCTTTGAAATTCACCTCTACATTGTAAAAGTCTCTGACACTAAAACACCCACATAAGTCAATGTCAACAAAAGCAAGGCTAACGATCCACATCGACGCTCGTCATAAACCCACAGACACATGCATCTGGCCCCCTCTGGCTCATTCAGAATTAGAGACGCACCCAGTTCAGTCAGTGACCACTAAACATACGCTAATGTGTCTTTTAGAGTTCCTGTATCACACCCTGCTACCTCTGATTAATTATCAAGTCAATGCAGACAGATGGCACCAGGGCCATGAGAGATAAATGAGGGTAAAGGTGTTTGTGTCAACATGTCTTAATTTGAAGTAATTTTAAAGGCACAGAAGTCATATTGTTTGCAGATGACACAAAGTTATTGTGGAAGTAACTTGGAACAACTTCTGAATGAACTAGAAAATAAATTTAGGGCTTGGTTTTTCTATAATAAACTAACACTGGACATGAGCAAAACAAAACTCATACTATTTGGGAGTTGTACAAATTATATCATTGATAAACTGATGATAAATAACAGACTTAAGATCATAAATAAAACCACTTCAACAGAACCACCAAACCCACTTTTCTGCCTTTTTATTAAATACTCTTAAATTTAAAGACGTGGTTGACCTCAGAACTCTACACGTAATTTATAAAGCAACAAACAAATCTTTGACCCACAACATTTAGGACTTGATCAGGGCATGCTTGTGTGGAACCTTCTTTAAATCTCAGTGATTCACCGAGATAGAAAACAACTTGAAAGAGTGAGTGGTGAATCAAAGAGAAGAAATTAAATAAACTTAATGCAAACTGCACAAAAGAATGTAAAACTCAGCGATACATCCAGTGAGCAGCACTTCTCTGGATGAAACAAGCTTCTTGATGTCAGAGGTCAGAGCAAAAAGACTAGACGGCTTCATGCTGATAGGAAAGCAGCAGAGACTAAAAATAACTACTCATTAAAAGCAAACTATACAGAAGACCATCACTGAGAGCACAACATGTCAGAATTTGAAGCACATGGACTAGAAGCAGCAGAAGACCACACTGGCTACAACAGCTGTCAGCTAAGAACAGCAAACTGAGGAAACAGACTCACAAATATTAGACAATAAGAGATTGGAGAAATGTTTCCTGGTTTGATGAGTCTCCATTTCTGCTGTGACATTCTGGGTCAGAGGCTAAACACAAGATTTCATGACTTTCACTTTTTAACATCCTATCAAATATTGTAAATTATGATGTTAGAGACTCAATGAAAGCAAAACAAAAATGCAGACAGTATTTAATCATAGCAAAGTCGTCATTTGTTGGAAGAAAATGGATGGCACTGACTGCAACATTTACAATATATTTAAAAAGTTGACTTTATCAGTCTCCTACTCGAGCCTTCATCTGCCCCACCAACTCTGGGGAAAAGAAGGGAAAAAAAGATGAACATTACATGTTAATGTTTTTCTTATTGTTTTATTTTAACTGAGATTCTCTGAGTCTTATCAAAGCAGCCTCTGTTTTATATTTAAATGGCAAGAAGATAAAATCTACAAGAAATAAAACAGTTAAACAGGATAAAACATGCATGTAGCTTCCATGTTGAAAAACTGTAGATGGTATTGAAGTCTTTTAAATCTTTGTGAAAACCACCAGCATGTGGTTTGGCAAGACCAAGATGGAAGAAATCCTCATCTGAAGCTTTGCTGAACATAAGGATTTCTCTCAGGTCATCACGATTTGGTCTTTATCCTGATCAAGTTTTAAATGTTGTGGGCCAAAGATTTTTTTGTTGCTTTATAAATTATGTGTAGAGTTCTGAGGTCAACAAAGTCTTTAAATTTAAGAGTATTTAATAAAAAGGCTAAAAAGTAAGTAGATTTTAATTTTGAGATTGGACTATCACTTTTATAAAACTTGTGTGTACTGCCAAGCACTGTTTTAATATATAAATATATTAAAACAGTGCTTGGCAGTACACACAAGTTTTATAAAAGTGAGAGACATCTGAAGAGAGTTCTTAGCGCAGGTTATTAGGGGACACACTCGTCACAAAAGCGTACTCTGACCTGGAAGTCTTGGTTGAATTCATTGACAACCAGTTGCAGTACTCTGTTAGCTTCACGCGTACCGATGGATATATGCTAAATGCAGAGAACATTGACTACGCATGAGGAAAGAGGATGTGCGCTTGGTGTTGAATGAGCTGGATCCCTGAGGGGTGGCATTGAGGCACACAAGACGTCTCAGGCGAAGGCAAACTATTTTTCAAAAGGGCTGAACTTCATCTGGCACCTGTACTCCTACGGCAAACTGAAACCATATGGCATCTGAATCAATGAGAGTGTTGATGGTTTGTCGAGAACAATAATCTGTCTTAATGTATACACAACAACTGGTAATCTGAAATTGATCGGGGAGTGTTACGTAGAAGCGGTGTAGAGTTGCAAGAGGTGATCTTGGAACTGAAAATGGCCATGTTATAGGCTTTCAGTGTTTCCTTGTGCCCATGGCTCTTTACGACACCTTTGAGAGGTACCTGGAGGGAGGAAGTACTTCCAATGAAAGAATTGAATACTGGTGGCATTTTCTTCGTAGCCAGTGTCTGGAGTTCTGGTTATTCTTATTTGCAGACATTAGAGACAATGGGTACTTTGATGGTGGGTTTCCGGACAAAAACCTTTTTCAGTTTTTTTTTTGCATGGTTCTTATCCAGGTGAGCTAATAAATTATGTTTTCTGCATGCGTTTGTGAGTGAGAGATAAAGGGAACGGAGGAAGTGATAGAGAGGGAGTAGAAAAAGTATAGTGAGTGATGAGATGTGGACCAGATTGAGGGAATGGAGAGACTTGCAGGAAGAAAGAGACAAAAGAGGGAGAAGAGGTGGAAAGCAGCAGGGAGTAAATGAAATGAAAATTGTGTAAATACTATAATTTAGGCTTAAGAAATCAGCTACCTTAAAGAACAGTTTAACAACCAAGACTAGAGAAAGATCTATGTTCAAGATGTTGACGTGGCATATGTAAACTTCTTATCTATAATATTAACTCTTTACAATAAACGCTATCCCCTGGTGAATATAGCAAAGAAAACTGAAAACATGGCTAACAAACGCATGTAAGAAAAATAATCTGTTGTACAAGAAGAACAATAGATGCTGAACAAACTTATGAAACGTATAAGATAAATTTATAATAATTATGAGAATGAGTAAAATAAATTACTACAGTAAACTTTTAGATAAAAAAATATGAAAAGTGTGGACAGTACTAAATGATATTGTAAATAAAGGAACTAAAAGATTGGAATATCCCAATAACTTTCAAACACAAAATACACTGATCAGTGACATGAAACAATTTGCAAATGGTTTTAATTACTTTTTTTTTCTTGGTCCTGGCTTACCTAAAGAAATTGTAAAAACTGGACACCCTTCTAAAAATAAAACATTAACTATTACTGTAGCAAACTCAGCGGGAGTAGATGAGCCAAGCCAATGGTAAAGACTAATGTAAAATATCACAGCATTACAATCACAGGAGTTGGTGTGTGGAACACCTGTACGTATGAAATTAACAAAAGTAGGGGAGACCGGGGATAGTTGTAACATTTTTGACATTTCTGTCTGTAAATTGGAGCTCTTTTAAGGTAGTGGATTCAAAATGTAATGCAAAGTATTTACATGTCTCGGCTATTAAATAGTGCAGCTATTTTCTCTGCAGCACAATTAACCATTGCATGGTATGGTCTCAAACACAAAGAGTGAAATGTTACAATTAACCCCATAGTCTGGGTTAGTTGTAACATATCCTGGGGTGAAATGTAACACAATGAAATAAGGGTACTAACAAAACATTAACATGTAATCTTTGTTTATTCAACAGATGAATGCACTTAGAGCCATTTATGTAGCTATGTGTGTGTGTGACAGAATGCAGAAATCTAGCTTTTGAACATATGCCAACCCCCCAAAAAAGGCAAATTATGGAATTTTCTGCAACTGAATATTTCATTAATTTTGGTTGGTCTTCCTTGAGTTTGGCCTCATTGGCTCAGTGGGCATTATAACCTACAACTCTTGCACCAATGAACATAACAATGAAGCTGAAAAAATGTAGTTGTTCACCAGCATCGCAATTCCATTACTTTTTATTATGGCTTACCTTGGTGTGGTTTGCAAAGTGCTTCAGAAAGATGAGGAATGTTTCTCGCACCCATCCTGATTTATTTCCACTACCAGTACTTCCTACTGGTCCATCTCTGACACAGTGGTCTGCATAACGAATGTGTGGGAACACAAACAGTGGAGGAATTGTGTTGCCAATGGCATTAACCGCATATACAAAGGTGACCAGTGAACCTCTCTCTGCTGATTTCGTTGCCCAAACTTGTTTAATATAAGTTAAAGTAATAGTGTGGTAAGTTGTAACATCTGCATTATTGTTACAACTAACCCAGACTGTTGCTGTTACAACTGACCCAGACTCCTATAGCCATGAACTAGCTAACATTACAGCCAACGGCTAAAACATTAGCACTAAAGACCTACACAGAATATATCCGCGTAGACATACAAATAACATAATTTAAGTTTGATGAGTTTAACTGCAAAGCAGATAATGCTATTAGAAATTGAAATAAAGTAGAAAAACTTACTTTTTGGTATACAAATTACTTTTTTTCATGTTAAATTGTCTGTGTTTGACCAAATGTGCTGATTTTTCACATGTGATAGCAGAAATGAATTGGGCATGCACAGGATGAGTCACATCATTTGAAACTTAGCCCTGATTGGAGATATTGGAAGTGTTACAACTAAGCCACGTTACAACTATCCCCGGTCTCCCCTACATCAATACAAAAATTCATACGATTGTTTAAAAATAATAAATTGCACAACTATAGGAAATACAAGCTGACCACTAACCATACTTCTAGTCTAACAATCCCACGCCAACTGCTGCTCCACTGCCCTCTTAAGCAGAGCTCTTTTTATTAGCAGATCAGCAACAGGTGAGTGATTATCACAGGTGTAGCTGGCTCCAAGGCAGGGACTCTCCAGGCCTGGTGGGGCAGCACAACTGACACAGCAACACACACGGGGAAACAAGGAACCAGGAGAAGATCACACCACAACCATAAATGATTAAGAAAGATGAAGTGAATATTCTTATGGAAAAATGTCTAGACTTGGAGGGCCGGAGCCAAAGAGACAACATTGTAATTCTGAACTTAAAGGAAGGCACTGAAGGTCGTGAACCGGTGAAATTCCTCGAAGGCTGGCTACCAACTTTGCTGAGTATTCAAACTAAACAGGGGAAAATCAAAATCGACAGAGCCCATCGGTCCATTGGATTATCAAGACCTAATCAACCTCGTGCAATGATTATTAAGGTGCATTATCCGGTAGACAAGATTAGGATCCTCACTGCAGCTAAAGATAATGGCCCCCTGACTTATGATGGACAGATCATTCATATTCGACAAGATTTGGCAACAGGAGTATCCAGAAAAGTATGCGCTTATATATACGCTATCCTGCTATACTAAAGTTTTCCCACGGAGGGAAAAATTACTCCTTCTGTAAATCTGAAGATGCTCTTGCTTTTTTTGGACAATTTGAGTTAAATTGAACACCGACAGCAATTGATTGAATATGATTAGTTCTATTATGGCACTTAAATATTAGACATACTCTTAATTTAAGGATACCCAGCCCATGCTAAGGTGTATTGGAACTGGAAGTTGTACACTTATTAAGGAATGATTCAATTGTCCCGTCCCTTCTTATTTGTCTTTTCTTATGGACTTTATTAAGTAAAACATGTTTAACTTAGAAATATAAATGAGGTTGGCTGGTTCTCTCGGTGGCATGCGGGAGTTTGGAGGGGAATTTTTGTTTCTTTTTTCTTTTCTTTTTGCTTCTCTGTCAGTGACTCTTGCTCAGTTTCACGAGACCAAGTTTTCTTTTTTGATGGATCGCAGGATCGTTTTTTGAGGGGAGGGAAGCGGGGTTTTAGGGGTTGTCTTTCTCCTTTTTTATCATTAATATGCGTGGCTATTGTTTCTGTTGTTTATTTATTTATTTATTTTTTCATGTTTGTGTCTATATAATGTATCTAAAATTACCCGCATTCCCTTTTATGGAAACATCTGTTTGCTTATTTGCAGTAGCGCACTCCGAGAAATGGTTTCCCACACATCATGTTATAATAGAGGGGGAAAAGAAACTATAACAAAAAAGGTTGAGCTGATATGACTGACCTTAAAATAAGTTCTTTAAATGTTAAAGGGCTGAATAATGTTGTTAAAAGACAAAAACCTCTTTCATTCTTGAAAAAGGAAAAAACAAAAATTGCCTTACTTTCAGAAACTCATTTAAATGATTTGGATCACTCAAAACTAAAAAGAAGTTGGGTTGGCCAAGTTTTTTACTCATCATATAATACAAAAAGCAGAGGAGTAGACATCCTTATCCATCGTAATCTGCCTTTAACCATAGAAAAAGTCATAAAAGATAAGGAAGGATGCTACATTCTTATATCTGGTTTCTTATTTAGACAATCTATTTTTATAGGATGTGTTTATGGTCCGAATTCAGAAGATGTCTCTTTTTTTCCCAATCTCTTAACCCATGTTTCAGCCATAGGTTCCCCATATTTGGTTTTGGGGGGTGATTTTAATTGTGTTCCTGATCCTAGGGTTGATAAATCTCCACCAGGGGGTGAATTGTCGCCAAAAAGCATTAGGTTGATAGAGTTTTGTTCTGCTCTAGAAATTTTTGACTCCTGGCGAGTAGCTCACCCCACAGATAGGGATTTCACTTTTTTTTCTTGCCCCCATCAGAGTTTCTCAAGAATAGATTTGCTCCTGTCATCCAGGATGGTGATGGATAGGATGGAAGGCTGCTCAATAAGTTCTTGTCCATTATCTGATCATTCAGTAGTAAGTATAAATATTCACCCACCTTATTTTGAGCCACACACAGCGCAGAAAAAGGCGTCAATGAAAGAACAACTCGATTTAGAGCACATAATACAAAAACTAGAAGTGCAGTTTAAAATCTCCAGGTCCAAAACTATACTTAAGAAGTTAGAAGCAGCCCACTCAGCTTTAAATCAATTACTGACTAAAAATTATATGAATCTGGGAACAAACCTGGCCGTCTCTTAGCAAAAATAGCAAAAGGCAGGACCGATACAAACGTTATACCATCACTGTTTGATAATAAACATGTCAAGCATTATAAAACAACGGATATCAATCGAATTATGAAGCAGTTCTATATACACTTGTACTCATCAGAGTATAGTAATACAGATGGGAAGATGCGGGAATTTCTAGAGAAGGTGCCTGTTGTATCGTTATCAGAAAGTCACAGGAAAGAGTTAAATAACCCTGTGACAGAGGAGGAAGTGCGACTTGCTATTAACTCCCTTAAAGTAGGAAAAGCACCGGGGCCCGATGGTTTCTGCCCAGAGTTGTATAAAAAACTAAGTCACCTTCTTGTAGGACCATTGACTGATATGTTTTTAGACTCTTTTAAGAATGAACACCTGCCCTCAACACTCAGACAGGCTAATATTTTGTTAATTTTAAAGAAAAATAAATCCTCAGATAGGTGTGAATCATACAGACCGATCAGCCTCATCAATGTCGATGCTAAATTACTCTCCAAGCTATTAGTAAGGAGGCTTGAGGGCATTCTCCCACTGCTTATAAACCCCGATCAAACAGGCTTTATCCAAAATCGTTTCTCATCTACAAATATTAGATGACTATTAAATATTATACAATACTCGAATCAGACAAATCATAAAGCCTATGTTATATCTTTAGATGCTGAAAAGGCATTTGACAGAATCGAGTGGACATATCTATTTAATGTATTAGAGAGATTTGGCTTAGGTGAGGGTTTTATTGCATGGATTAAAACTATCTACAAACTTCCAGAAGCTTGTGTCATAACTAATGGTGTACAATCATCAGAGTTTCCACTGCAAAGAGGTACGAGGCAAGCCTGTCCCCTGTCCCCTCTCCTCTTTGCATTAGCACTTGAACCTCTAGCTGAGGCCATTCGCCAGCACCAAGATGTGCATGGTATAACAGTGGGTGGACCAAATCATAAGATAGCACTGTATGCTGACGATATTCTGCTGTTCTTATCAAAACCAGAACAATCAATACCAGCCATTATGTCTACTATACATGAGTTCAGCTCATTCCCTGGTTACAGAATTAATTTTGGGAAATCAGAAGTCATGCCGCTGGGTGATCAGATTAACTCTTTGCCAGATATTTCTAATCCCTTTCAATGGTCCCCCAGTGGCTTTACATACCTTGGGCTAAACATTCCACCAGTTCTTAAAGATTTATGGAAACTGAACTTATCACCAGTTATAATAAAAATCAAAAAAGATTTACATAGATGGAAAAAATTGCCGCTTTCCCTTATGGGGCGTGTGAACTTAATCAAAATGAGTATTCTCCCGCGTTTATTATATCCCCTACAAATGCTACCTTTACTGATCAACCAGAAAGTTTCTTGCGATATAGAAAAAGCTTTTTCAAAATTTATCTGGCGTGGCAAGAAACCTAGATTAAGGACTGGAACTCTACAACTGCCTACAGATAGGGGAGGCTTAGGCTTACCAAATGTAATTTTTTATCATTGGGCATGTCATAGCCGTGTCTTATGGGAGTGGCTACATGCTTATCTAAATTCTCACTCTCACCTAGACTCTTGGTCCACTTTACCTTATTCTCTTTGGAGCTTTGCTGTCTGTGACAAAAAAAAAACAATATTACAAATGGGGATTAAGAATAACCCAATCATTTATAATAATAAGGGTCTGGAGGGAAATGCGTAAAAGGTTGGGTAGAGAAGATTGCACTTCATTTTTGACTCCTTTACTGAGAAACAAAGACTTTGTTCCAGGAATGTCTCGCAGTATGTTCGATAAGCGGCACAAAAGGGATTAAGGGTAATTGGGATTTGTATCAAAACAACACACTGATGAACTTTGAGCAATTGCAGTCAAATTTTAATATTCCTAGAGACCGTTTTTTTTGGCTTTCTCCAGGTTCGTAACTTTGTTCATTCTAAAATTCCACAGTCTTCAGAAATAGTTTTGTATGATGATATTGCGACATTTCTTATTAAGCAAAAAGACAGAACTCATTTTATCTCAGCTTTTTATTCTCTCCTATATACTCTCAGTAGCAACAGATTGAGTGCTATTCATAAATGGGGGAGAGATCTTAATAATCAATATACCGAAGAGGAGTGGAAAGGAGCCATTAACATAGGTAGTTCCACTTTTACTTGCAACCGCTTGCGAGAAACCCAATACAAAATCATACATCGCCTTTATATAGCTCCTAATGTCTTGCATAAGATTGCACCTCATATTTCCCATTTTTGTAGTAAATGTCAAAAAGAAACTGGTACTTTTTTTCATTACTTTTGGGAATGTAAATTAATCAAAAGATTTTGGAGCTTCATATCTCAAGAACTAAGTAATATTTTTAACAATCTGATTCAAAGGGACCCTGGGTATTTTCTTCTTGGCCTACCCTCAAAAGAAGTAACATTGAATCACTTGCAGCGCAAATTGTGTGACAAACTATTGCTGGTAGCTAGGAAATGCATTCTCATTAATTGGGTTAAGGATAAACCTCCCTCTGTGACTTTGTGGTACAGAGAATTATTTAAAGTTATTCCTCACGAAAGAACTGCTGCTATTTTAGGAGGAAATGAGGGTCTCTTTCTCAATGTTTGGTCCCCTTTGCTTTCTTATTTGCCAAATGATTTGTCCCAACTGTTGAGGGGGGGTGGTTGTGTTTAAGATGTTCTCAATTAAATAGGAAGTAAGCATAAAGGACAACAATTCATTCTTGGAGTTTATCTTTTTCTTTTTCTAAATCTGTGGGTAATTGAGTGAAAATGTGTTTTTTTTGTGTGTGTGTTTTTTTTATTTGGTTTTTTTTGTTGTTGTCTTTTTTGGGGTGTTTTTTCCCTCTCTCCTCTTTACCCCATATGTGTATTTGTACAGGTATATAATGACTTTAATATATTCCCTTTGGGGTTTTGTTCTTTTCTTTTTTTTTCTTTCTTTCTTTTTTGTTTGCTTGTTATGTTTTATGCTTTTCTTGATAATGAATAAAAACTGTAAAAAAGAAAAAAAAAGAAAAAAATAAGAAAGACGAATAAAACTCATGATATTCATTAAACTCAAAAATAACACATGATCCCCAGGTCACAGACCCATGCCAATCACATAATGTGCCTTAAAAATCCAGTGCGTCGTATGGTCTAAATGCGGTAACTTATCTTTCTTGTAGAAATGTGCTCCAAATAAAGAACTTTGTTAAAATAAAAAAAATTTAAGAAAATAGTTGTTGTAGCTGATTCGATGCTGTTTTATCTTGTTTTTGTTTTAATATAGGGCTGTTTTAATTTTATGTATTTTGTGTTTTATTTCTATATTTTCGCTGTTTTCTGTTATTCTATTGTTTTTAACTTATTTTCTGTACAGCACTTTGTTCCTGTGCTGGGTATTTTAAAGTGCTTTAAAGTGTTGACAAGATTGTTAGTTAAACAATTACAAGTCTACAAATTAGAGGGGGTAGAGGGGGATATGAATTTAAAATGCAACCTGAACTGAAACCATTTCAAGTTTACACCAAATCAGGTCAGGTGAATTTAGCCAGTAGGTCAGCTTATGAATATGTGAAGACCAGTAGTACATTAAAAAAATTGGTAGGGAAAGACCCTCATTAGAGGTAAACTGTTGTAATAAAGAGCCTCAGTCTAGGGGCTCTTCCATTCCACAAAAAAGAAGAAACCATCTGGTCCAGGGACTTAAAAACTGTTTGGGCAGAAAAAGGGGGATACACTGACATAAAAAGAGAAATCTGGGTAGCACATTCATTTTGATAATATTAATCCTGCTAATTAGTGACAGTGGGAGTAAATTCTACCTCTGGAAATCTAATGCAAATTGTGAGACCAGGGGGGCACAATTCTCAGAAAACAGTAAAGGCAAAGTTAGTGTAATGTTAATTCCAAAGTACCTAAACCCCGAGCGGCTGAGCTTAAAAGGAATGTCAGACTGCTCAAGTGTTAACGCTAAAGAGTTTACAGGGTAACATTCACTCTTGAGTAAATTAATTTTATAGCCAGAAAAAGAGCTGAATTTTTCCAAGACGGATAAAATTGGAGGAAGACTACATATGGGGTCAACTACATACAAAAGGTCATCTGCGTACAGGGATACCTTAAGTTCAACACCTGCACGGATAATTCTATGAAAGGAAGAGAGGGATTTCCGAGCAACAGAAAGAGGTTCTATGGCTAAAGAAAAGAGAAGGGGAGAGAGAGGACATCCCTGTCGAGTGCCACAGCATAGTGGGAAATACTCAGATTGACCTGAGTTGGTGATGACAGAAGCCTGAGGGGATGTATAAAGAAGTTTGGTCCAATACACAAAACTTTCTCCAAACCCAAACCTATTCAGTACAGCAAAAAGTTAAATCCCATTCAACCCCATCAAAGGCCTTTTCTGCATCTAGAGAAATGATCACCTCAGGAGACGTGGGACAATGAGCAGAAAAAATTGTGCTTAGCACCGTACGTGTGCATTCTGTTCCTTTGAGATAATCTGTGGGAGAACGGCCTCGAGCCGAATTGCAAGTAGTTTTGCCAAAATCTTAACATCTACATTTAGGAGAGACAGGGGCCTGTAGGACTCACGAGCCGTAGGCTCTTTACCATTCTTCAGTAAAACTGAAATAGATGCCTTCGTTAAAGTGGGGGGCAGCCAGCCTTTTCTCAGAGATTCATTATATAGATCAAGAAGGAGAGGGGCTAGCTTGTCTTTAAATTTTTTTTAACAACTCAGCGGGAAATCTGTCTGAGCCTGGGGCCTTACCGCTTGCATACACTTGATTGAGCCAAAAACTTCCTCTATTTTAACAGGAGCGTCGAGCTGCAACTTTTTTTTTTTTTTTTTAAAGTGCACATATAAGGAGAGGCGTCCACCAAGTATTTCCTGCCATGGCGTCTACGTCACCATGGTAATGGCACAGCCAGATAACAACATGAGATTTCAAAACATATGTACATTTAACAAGTTACTTTTAATGAACCTCAACATTCAATTACTTTTTTAATTCTTTGTTATTTATCAGACTCCTGAATAGTTTGAGTTTTGTTTTGCTCAGACTCAGTGTTAAATGATTATAGAAATAACCGAGAATTCAGTTAAATTCATTTTCTAGTTCATTCAGAAGTTGTTCCAAGTTACTTCCACAATAACTTTGTGTCATCTGTAAACAATATGACTTCTGTGTCTTTGAAATTACTTCAAATCAAGACATGTTAACACAGAAACCTTTATTTATTTCTCATGGCCCTGGTGCCATCTGTCTGCATTGACCTGATAATTAATCAGAGGTAGCAGGGTGTGATACAGGAACTCTAAAAGACACATTAGCGTATGTTTAGTGGTCACTGGCTGAACTGGGTGCGTCTCTTTAATTCTGAATGAGCCAGAGGAGGCCAGATGCATGTGTCCGTGGGTTTATGACGAGCGTTGTTGTGGATCGTTAGCCTTGGTATTGTTTACATTGACTTATGTGGGTGATTTAGTGTCAGAGACTTTTACAATGTAGAGGTGCATTTCAAAGGTGAAAGCTACCATGTGCTACCTTATAAACTCCAAATGTTCTCTACATGATCACAAAGATCTTGATTATGTAAGTCATTAGTTGTATGTAATATTGGTATAATTTTGCTTATTTGAAAACATTTTCAAAGATGCTGAGTTCAATTGATGTAATTTCAGTTGCCACTTTTAAACTGTTTCATTTAATAAAGTTAATGAAGACAAAACGAGTGGTCATTGGTCATCGTGATATTCAGTGTCAGATTTTTTTAATGGTTTGTCAGAGTTTGAAAAACTTGTTTTGACCTTAAAAAGCTGCTTTGGGGGTTTACACAAAGGTGCAACTGAACGCTTGGAGATCAAATTAGTGTGAGGATGCATTTGCAAAAATGATCTATGTGAGTGGAAAGAACTTTCCACTCACATAGACACTTTCCACTTAATCTTGCTATTACTCACCCACTCACTGAACAACCCAAAGAACGACCAAATGAAAGACCCACTGAACAACTCACTGAACAACCTACTGAACAACGCACTGAACGACCCATTGAACGACCCACCGAACTGAATTTGGTGTTGAATTTTTTTTTTTTTTTTTTTTTTTGCTAATTTAAGAGCAGTTAAAACGGACGCTAAAGTAATGGGTAGGAGGTTTAATTTAAAGTAAAATAGTAATTTTAGGCATTGCAGTTTTGAGATTTTATAAAGTGTGAGCTGAAAGGATTTTGTGAAGCTCATTTGTATGGCTGCTTTCTAACTGTACTTTCTGTTTTCAGACCACAGAAACAGCAATTTCAACAAATGTAAATGATGCCAGTTGGTAGAAACTTGGTAGGGTAAAGTGGCTGACAAAGGAAGAAGCTCAACCCCCCACATTCCTGCCCACACCCACAAACCTCTTTAAAAGCCCAGAATTGCTCTTAAATCAGCCTTAGGATACACAGCACCTTCCTGCCTGGTTTGGAGCCCTTTCATCAGAGATACTTATTCCAGCTCTCCTGTTTTAATCACTGAGATTTCAAAGATGGAAGATTATGGGATGCACTTTTCTCCAGGTATGTACTCAGCATTGTTGCCTGGTGAGCTACATGAACAGAGTTGGCTAACCTCTAAGACAACTTGCAAAAATACTCTTTCAATCTGTGTTGTAAATCCTAATGGCAGAAGTCACTATTGGTTCTGAATAATGTACAAATATCCCACTTTTTTGGGAAACTGTTGTGTTTCAGGCTCAGCAATTTACCTTTTTAAAAACTTTTTTTCCTGTTGTCTCAGAAGAGAAACAAGATTTTGCTGTCCCAAGAAGCCAGGATGGCAACATCACTGCCACTCTGGACCATCCCAGCACTGCTCCAGAGAAACCTAAAGGAAAGGCCCGGGTGGTGTTCACAGAGAGACAGTTGGATATTATTGTCCATCAGTTTAATGTGAAACATTATTATGAGCCAGGAGAGATGAAAGAGTTGGCAGAGATGACAGGACTGACCTACAAACAGGTGAGTGTTTTTCAATTTACTACAACATAAGAAATTGAATTTTGGGTCCATTGTACTCATTAAATGTTTTCTGTTTTCTTCTATCTATAGGTAAAAACCTGGTTCCAAAACAAACGGAGAAAGTTTAGGAGGAGTTCACATTCTCAGTATGTGAATCAGGATGTCCCACTTCATGTAAGTATCTCCTATTATTAAACAGAATTGTTTATGATTCTGTCATTATCTGGGGAATTGACTGTATTTAAAAAAGTGTAATGCCAGTAATTTAAAACAACTATTCTCGTTTTACTGACAGTCCCCTTGTCCCCTTCAGTTTCAGGGAGAGACACAGCCCCCGTTCAGGGAGCGGTACACCCAGCACCAGGTAAATTCAATGAGAATGGGTGAGAATCAGGCCCACTATTGTCATGCTGTGGGCAATTCTGCGGTTGGACCTCAATGGACCCTCCCCGACTCCCCTCAGATGTTTGGCTGGTCAATTCCACCAGGCAACGGGCATCACGAATACGACACAGCTGTTCAAAACCCAGGAAAAATGGCCACTATGATCGATGCAATGGGGCTGTGAGTACTCATTGAACACAAGATGGATACGATCTTGGAGAAGCTCACGTCTCTTCAACAAAAAATTGACAGACCTGGTGACGAGTGACAGACATTTAGACTGTCTGTGAAATTGGAGGCACCAAACCCAAACATCGTCTCTCCCCTGCATACCTGTTACCTTTTTTTCCTCTTGTCCCTGATGTACGTATTTTCACTGTCTTTTTGTTTTTTTGGTTGCTTCCTGGTGCGGCTACATCCGCAGCCCCAGGACACAGGAATTTCACTGCATGTTGTACTTTGTATGACTGTGTATTTGACTAATAAAATTTGATTTGAACACCAGTTCAGCACTGAATGGAATATAAACAACCCTGGACTTTTTTATTATTATTATTTTTATTGTCTTCATGTAGCTCAACATGAAGAGTCTCAGATTTGATCGCTTTCATTAAAGGGGGAGGGGGGTATTCAATATCCAATGGATTTTAGAAATATTAGAATTCAGTAGGCTCCAGCTACTGTATATAGTCAAAATAGCCAAAATACATACTGGGATATCAGAGAAAACACCATCAGAAATTCTGTATATAAGATTAAGAGATGAATTCATCAAAATATGTTTTGTTTCATTTTGTTGTAAAAAAAATATTCTACATGAAGAAAATTCTCTTCCTTTTGTGTGTGAAACTGTGAATAAAATATTAGTTTCACCCATTCAAACTGAACTTTCTACATGTCTCCAAACCTTCTGTCAGAGACTGAACATCCAAATGTTTTAGAGACTTTAGACCTCTATCTTTCCATGTTAACTTGAGCTACAATCTTCTATATTCACAATCAAAGTATGAGACAGATAATCTAAAGAATCTGGAGCTTTCAAGTGGACAAAAAGATTTTCCCAGGAATAACTGAAATAACAACCCTACCTCAAACTTCATTTTACGAAACCTGAGACGATACAGTGGAAAGTTTTTGCCTCTGTGATTATCTTCCTAAGACTCTAAATGTTGGGTTTTCTTTTAATTGTTAACAAGTCTGATGCTGATTACTTGGCAGTAAAGCTCCAAAACATTTTATTGTCACCTTTTCTACTCTCTGCTCTTTGACTACAGAGTCTTGAAATGAAACATGCAATGTTATTAAATCTTTCCCTTACTGAACACCTGAAGTCAGCTCAATTAAAGTGTAGGATGCTGCTGATGGCCATGTATGTTTGTATCAGGGCTGTGTTGGGATCTGTCAAGGAATGTTACGATGGGGCATGGTGGCTGGAGGTTGCCAGGTTCTTGCTCCCAGTGCCACCATGATCATGACTGGGAAGCGTACCAGCAACCAGGCGCCTTGCAGCAGGAGCACGGTGGTGTTCAGCAGAGCCTGAGTGGAGCTGTCAGAACAGAGGAGCTGCAGGAATGAAAAATCAAGTCAATAAATGAGCAGCACTGAGTCTAATAATCCATGTAATGTTGTCTTTGAGAGTTTCTGCAAAGCATTATGACAAAAGGTGTTTTTCAATCTCCTGAATACAGATTAATGAATAAATCATTAACTGAGTGAATGTGGATTGATATTGTACATTCAGCTAAGTAATTTCAAAGACACAGAAGTCATATTGTTTGCAGATGACA
Source organism: Neolamprologus brichardi (assembly GCF_056152115.1). Taxonomy (NCBI): domain Eukaryota; kingdom Metazoa; phylum Chordata; class Actinopteri; order Cichliformes; family Cichlidae; genus Neolamprologus; species Neolamprologus brichardi. The sequence goes on along the minus strand of NC_142112.1, from coordinate 17,796,978 downwards.
CAAAGTTATTGTGGAAGTAACTTGGAACAACTTCTGAATGAACTAGAAAATTAATTTAAGAAATTGAAGACTTTTTCTATAATCGATTAACACTGAATCTGAGCAAACAAAACTCATACTATTCAGGAGTCTGATGATAAATAACATAGAATTAAAATAAATTATCTGAAAGAACAAACTTCTTCCGGTGATAATAAATCACAAACCATCATGGTCATTATGAATATATCGATAACCTGTAAAACACACAGAAAGTGTAATAGGGATCATAAATAAAACCACGTCAACAGAACCACCAAATCCACTTTTTATTAAATACTCTTAAATTTAAAGACTTGGTTGACCTCAGAACTCTACACATAATTTATAAAGCAACAAACAAATCTTTGGCCCGCAACATTTTGAACTTGATCAGGATAAAGACCAAATCATGATGACCTGAGAGAAATCCTTATGTTCAGCAAAGCTTCAGATGAGGATTTTTTCCATCTTGGTCTTGCCAAACCACATGCTGGTGGTTTTCACAAAGATTTAAAAGACTTCCAACTCATCTGCAGTTTTCAACATGGAAGCTACATGCATGTTTTATCCTGTTTTACAGGTTGTTTTTGCTTGTATTGCCATTGAAATATTAAACAGAGGCTGTTTTGATGAGACTCACTGAACCTCTGCATTATTTAAAGTTTAAAAAAATATAAAAGAATTAACATATAATCCACGCTTTTTTGCTCTTTTTTGTTTTTTGTTCATTTTCCCAAAGTTGGTGTGCATAGATTAAGGCAAGTAGGAGGGTGATGAAGTCTTCTTTTTATATATATTGTAAATGTTTCAGTCAATACCATCCATTTTCTTCCAATAAACGACAAATTTGATCCCAGCACTGCTCCAGAGAAACCTAAAGGAAAGGCCCGGGTGGTGTTCACAGAGACACAGTTGAATATTCTTGTCCATCACTTTAATGTGAAACATTACTATGACCCAAGAGAGATGAAACAGCTGACAGAGATGACAGGACTGACCTACAAACAGGTGAGTGTTTTTCAATTTACTACAACATAAGAAATTGAATTTTGGGTCCATTGTACTCATGAAATGTTTTCTGTTTTCTTCCATTTTCGGTAAAAACTTGGTTTCAAAACAGACGGAGTAAGTTTAGGAGGAGGTCACATCCTCAGCATGTGAATCAGTGCGTCCCACTTCATGTAAGTATCTCCTATTATTGAAAAGCCCTGAAATGAAAGGAACGGGGTGAATTTCTGGCCGTTTTATTGTAATAATTGGATCTTAGAAATATTTGAATTCAGTCAACTCTGGCTATTGTGAATATTTTAGTCTATCCAAAATACATCCTGGGAAATCAGAGAGAACTCCATCAGAAGTTTTGTATAGTTGCATAACATGTAGGGAATGCCTTATGTTGTCCACTGTTTGCCTTTGTTAGATGAAACCACACTGATCCAGGTCTATTATGTCAGGTAAATATTTTTCAAGTCTCCGTGCCAAAATTGCTGTAAATAGTTTATAATCCAGATTTAATACACTAATTGGTCAATAACTGCTACATTCCGTGTTATGGAACAAATAAACAGAGATGGCGTGCGGGCAGTGTTGGTGGGACTGGATGCTGAGAAAGCCTTTGATTCAGTCAGATGGCTTTTTCTTTATAGGGTATTGAAGGGGCAATGCTTCCATGTTTACAATACTATTATTATGTATCTCAGGTCATGTTGCAATGGTGTAACCCTGATTTGAAAGCAAAGTGGAAATCCATAGAATTGAATGCAACCTCTAAATTTCAACTACCAGCTGGATAAAAACAAAACAAAAACTGGCAGACCATTTTGAAGCTAAAGGAACAGGGATAAGCCACACTCTAAAAATATGGAATAAGGTGATTAAAATATGTGATAGTGAACAAATACTAAAAGAATTTAGATGGTGTGCTCACGATACAGATTTGAAACCAAATGAAAGTGATAAAAGATTCCAGTCTTGGATAGAGTGGACTAACAACATTCCAGTCCTTCACACATAAAATGACACTGCAGAGCTTTCACTCTTTATAAATAAGAAATGGCTTAAGACAAGTAGATTTCTTCAGGTTTTTTCAAATGCGGAATTATTTTAACAAACATTGCAATATCCCAAACTCGGTTGAGTCAGAAATTTTTAAGATGGTTAAATTAGCATATGCTGGTACTCTGAGACTATACATCAAACTATATAATTTGCTACTTCAGGCAAGGAAGGATACTACTCAAAACATTCGATTAAATGGGAATTGGAATCAGGGATCGGTATAACAAACGAGAACTGGGAGAGTATTTGTAACTTTCATTGGTACAAGTTCATTATCTTGGAGAGACCACTTCTGGAAGAATGTTATTCGATTTTTTTCAAAACCCTGACCAAACCAGATATAAAAACGGGACAGGAGAATGCTGGAGAAGAAGTGGATCAGAAGAGGCACATCATTACCATATCTTTTGGGACTGCCCTAACTTAAAAAAATACTGGCTGGGAAATCATAAAACTCTGTGTGAGATTTTTAAGATAAAAATTTGATATTAATTTTGTAAATTTGTACTTGGGCCTGGTTGCTGGCTCGGGCCGGGGAGGGGACACAAAGCTCTTACAAGCGCTATTAGCGGACAGCAAAAAATCAATAACCAGAAAGTGGCTAAATCCAACTCCGCCAACACTTGAGGATTGGTTTAATGTGGTTTTTGAAACATTTAGTATGGAAAAATTAAAAAAGACAAATTCTATAAAATATGGAATAAATGAATTAGCTTTGTGTGCCCCGTCCGCCCTGAATTTAGGTAAGACCAACCCTGAATTGGTGTATCTCCCATGTATTGTACAATGTCAGGTTGACCCTCTACTTCATAATATGTATTGGATGTACTTTATGTAAATAAGTTAAACATGCTGCGTTATGTATACACTGTCAAGCCACCGAGTTCACTTTTCGTTACCTGAAGGTAAAACAAAAGGAATAAGAAAGTCGTTCTCTATTATTATTATTATTATTATTGTTATTGTTATTGTTATTGTTATTATTATTATTATTATTATTATTATTATATATTTTTGGACTAAATAAAATCAGTGCACTATTGTAATAAGTCTATTGTAATTGTCTTTTTTTCAATAAAAATTTAATAATGATAAAAGAAGTTTTGTATAAAACATTAAGACATTAATTGATGAAAATGTTTTTCTTTATTTTGTTGTATCATCCAGTATTTGTAAATAATGTACACAAAGGTTGTCCATGAAACCCCTCAAACAACAACCCTACCTCAAACTTACTTAATTTTTAGAAACATAAGAGATAAGATGCATTGGGAATTTTTTGCCTCTGTGAAATACAAAGTGAATACAGATTAATGAATAACTCATTACCTGAGTGACCGTGGATTGATATTGTACATTCAGCTATTAGCTATTGATGATGATGATAATACACCAGACGTGCCCAACCCAATCTAACACTATATATCTGAAACTATAATGTAATGTGTATGTGTTAGTCCCCGTAGGGAAATTACTCCTCTGCATTTAACCCATTCACCCAGTGAAACAGTGGGCAGCCACCAATGCAGTGTGTAGGGATGGTACCTTGCCCCGCGGTACCTCAGGGTAGCCGTTCAGTGGAGTCAAACCCCTGACCTTCTGATCATGGGGCAACCACTCTACCTACTGAGCTATCCCTGCCCTAATCAACCCTAATCAACAGGCAGGAAGCCATTCATGCCTGCTCAAATACGTTGAGTTTATCATCTAAATGTTACAAACAAACTTGGTAGGTTCAACTACAGTGCTGTCAACCTCTTAAGACATTACAGCCAAAATTTCTGCTGTTGATGTCTGTTACGACCCAAGATCATGCAGGTATTATGTGTTATGTTTGACCCCTCCCACCAGAAGATGTCTGTGGGATTTTTTATTATTATTATTAATTTCATTAAATGAAACTATCTGACAGGGGCAACTGAAATCAAACCAATGCATTTTTAAAGTGTTTTAAAATATGCCAAATTATATCAATATTACTAATAAATAATGACTTAATTTAGATCTTTTTGATCATGTGGAGAACATTACTGAGTTTAAAAGGTAGCAAATGGTAGTTTATATATAATTTATTATAATAAACCAAACCCACTTTTTAGCCTTTTCATTAAATACTCTAACATTTAAAGACTTGGTTGACCTCAGAACTCTACACATAATTTATAAAGCAACAAACAAATATTTGGCCCACAACATTTAGAACTTGATCAGGATAAAGACCAAATCATGATGACCTGAGAGAAATCCTCATGTTCAGCAAAGCTTCAGATGAGGATTTCTTCCACCTTGATCTTGCCAAACCACATGCTGGTGGTTTTCACAAAGATTTAAAAGACTTCCAATTCATCTGCAGTTTTTCAACATGAAAGACATACATACATGTTTTATCCTGTTTTACAGGTTTATTTCTTGTAGATTTTATTTTCTTGCCATTTAAATATAAAACATAGGCTGTTTTGACAAGAATCAGTGAATCTCAGTTAAAGTAAAAAAAAAAGAAAGAAAGAATTAACATGTAATGTACGTCTGTTTTTGCTTTTTTCCTCAGAGTTGGTGCAGTACATCAAGGCTCATGCAGGAGACTGATAACGTCAACTTTATATATGTTGGAAATGTTTCAGTCAGTGCCATTTATTTTCTTTCAACATATGACGACATTTCTAGGATTAAATACTGGCTGCATATTTTGTTTTGCTTTCATTGAGTGTCTAACATTATAATCTACAATATTTGATAGGATGTTAAAAAGTACATGCATGTTGCACTTTGCAAGTCATAAAATCTTGTGTTTAGCCTCTGACCCAGAATGTCACAGCAGAAATGGAGACTCATCAGACCAGGAAACATTTCTCCAATCTCTTATTGTCTAATATTTGTGAGTCTGTTTCCACAGTTTGCTGTTCTTAGCTGACAGCTGTTGTAGCCAGTGTGGTCTTCTGCTGCTTCTAGCCCATGTGCTTCAAATTCTGACATGTTGTGCTCTCAGTGATGGTCTTCTGTATAGTTTGCTTTTAATGAGTAGTTATGTTTAGTCTCTGCTGCTTTCCTATCAGAATGAAGCCGTCTGGTCTTTTTGCTCTGACCTCTGACATCAAGAAGCTTGTTTCATCCAGAGAAGTGCTGCTCACTGGATGTATTGCTGAGTTTTACATTCTTTTGTGCAGTTTGCATTAAGTTTATTTAATTTCTTCTCTTTGATTCACCACTCACTCTTTCAAGTTGTTTTCTATCTCGGTGAATCACTGAGATTTAAAGAAGGTTCCACGCAAGCCTTGATCAAGTCCTAAATGTTGTGGGTCAAAGATTTGTTTGTTGCTTTATAAATTACGTGTAGAGTTCTGAGGTCAACCAAGTCTTTAAATTTAAGAGTATTTAATTAAAAGGCAGAAAAGTGGGTTTGGTGGTTCTGTTGAAGTGGTTTTATTTATGATCTTAAGTCTGTTATTTATCATCAGTTTATCAATGATATAATTTGTACAACTCCCAAATAGTACGAGTTCTGTTTTGCTCATGTCCAGTATTAGTTCATTATAGAAAAACCAAGCCCTAAATTGATTTTCTAGTTCATTCAGAAGTTGTTCCAAGTTACTTTCACAATAACTTTGTGTCATCTGCAAACAATATGACTTCTGTGCCTTTAAAATTACTTCAAATTAAGACATGTTGACACAAACACCTTTACCCTCATTTATCTCTCATGGCCCTGGTGCCATCTGTCTGCATTGACTTGATAATTAATCAGAGGTAGCAGGGTGTGATACAGGAACTCTAAAAGACACATTAGCGTATGTTTAGTGGTCACTGACTGAACTGGGTGCGTCTCTAATTCTGAATGAGCCAGAGGGGGCCAGATGCATGTGTCTGTGGATTTATGACGAGCGTCGATGTGGATCGTTAGCCTTGCTTTTGTTGACATTGACTTATGTGGGTGTTTTAGTGTCAGAGACTTTTACAATGTAGAGGTGAATTTCAAAGAAGGTGAAAGCTACCATTTGCTATCTTATAAACTCCAAATGTTCTCCACATGATCAAAAATTTCTAAATTAGAGGTGTAATTCATTATTTGTGTGTAATATTGGTATGATTTGGCTTATTTTAAAACATTTTGAACATCAGTTTTTAATACTCACTGAAATAATACAGAACGTATGCAAAAATATATTTAAAGAGCAGCTGTATTTGCTCTGATACATTTGAAATTTTAAACTATGTGCACAAATCTTCTGATAATAGAAAGTAAATTAAACATCGGTGCAAAGATCAAACTGGTTGCTTGTCTGAAACAACCAGAGCAGGAAGTTAAATCAAAATCATCTAACACAGATCTAGTTGACATGAAAGCAGAACAAGCTAAACTGTTCTCAACTCACCAGTGAGAAATATCCATAAAATCATGATTTACACAAGCTGCAGCTCTCAGTCAGCAACTCAACAGGTTTGGCTTTCTTTACAAAATGAGAATTTTTCACATTATATAGTCCATCATGTATTTCAAACGCATGAGTAAAGATGTGTTTATTTAATTGATTTAAGTGTATTAAGTGCATTAAGTGTTTCATATTTTATAAAGTGTGAGCTGAAAGGATTTGGTAAAGCTCATTTGTATGGCTGCTTTCTAACTGTACTTTCTTTTTTCAGACCTAAGAAACAGCATTTTAAACAAATGTAAATGATGCCAGTTGGTAGAAACAGCCTGACTGGTTGTAAAGAGACTCACAAAAGATGAAGCTCAACACCCCACATTCCTGTCCACACCCACAAACGTCCTTAAAAGCCCAGGAGAATTGCTCTTAAGTCTTAATTCACCTTCCTGCTTGGTTTGGAGCTCTTTCATCAGAGATACTTTCTCCAGCTTTCCTGTTTCAATCACTGGGATTTCAAAGATGGAAGATTATGGGATGCACTTTTCTCCAGGTATGTACTCAGCATTGTTGCATAGTGAGCTAATATGAATAGAGTTGGCTAACCTCTAAGACAACTTGCAAAAATACTCTTTTACTCTGTGTTGTGAGTCCTGATGGCAGAAGTCACCATTTCTCCCTCCACAGCTGAACAGAGTCCACTTTAAATCCTTTTTGGTTTTAAAGAATGTACAAATATCCGACTTCTTTTTTTTCTACTTTGTGGGAAACTTTTGTGTTTAAGATTCATTGTGTTGATGCTCAGTCATCAGGTAAGTAAATCCCTGAAGGTGGATTCAGTTCACCTGGATGTAATGTTTTCAATGGGAGAAATGTTTTGTGACGTCTTCAGTCTGAGACCTTTTGGGATTTAAGACTCATCAATTTAACCTTTGTTTATTTTTTCTGTTAGAAAGTCAGTCGTGCAAAAACATATCAGCAACTGACCCGTGTGGACCATATAGACTGGTTCTTACTTGTCCTCTTGTCTCTTTACCCTCACAGACTCGTGGAGTTCAGGCAGCGGCCCTGAAGGGAGCCTTTCCTTGGAAGAACTCTCTACATGGGCAGAGACTGCTCTAAAAATGGAGATTAACAAAAAGACTATTGATACCTCTGAGGCTGTTTCCATCTCAGTCTCAGAGCAGAAACAAGATTTTGCTGTCCCAAGAAGCCAGGATGGCAACACTACTGCCACTCTGCACCATCCCAGCACTGCTCCAGAGAAACCTAAAGGAAAGGCCCGGGTGGTGTTCACAGAGAGACAGTTGGATATTCTTGTCCATCACTTTAATGTGAAACATTACCATGAGCCAGGGGAGATGAAACAGCTGGCAGAGATGACAGGACTGACCTACAAACAGGTGAGTGTTTTTCAATTTACTACAACATAAGTATAAAAGTATAAAGTATAAAGTATCATAAATTGAATTTTGGGTCCATTGTACTCATTCAATGTTTTCTGTTTTCTTCTATCTATAGGTAAAAACCTGGTTCCAAAACAAACGGAGTAAGTTTAGGAGGAGTTCACATTCTCAGTATGTGAATCAGGATGTCTCACTTCATGTAAGTATCTCCTATTATTAAACAGAATTGTTTATGATTCTGTCATTATCTGGGGAATTGACTGTATTTAAAAAAGTGTAATGCCAATAATTTAAAACAACTATTCTCGTTTTACTGACAGTCCCCTTGTCCCCTTCAGTTTCAGGGAGAGAGACAGCCCCCGTTCAGGGAGCAGTACACCCAGCACCAGGTAAATTCAATGAGAATGGGTGCAAATAATCAGGCCTACTATTCTCATGCTGTGGGCAATTCTGCGGCTGGACCTCAATGGACCCTCCCCGACTCCCCTCAGATGTTTGGCTGGTCAATTCCACCAGGCAACGGGCATCACGAATACGACACAGCTGTTCAAAACCCAGCAAAAATGGCCACTATGATCGATGCAATGGGGCTGTGAGTACTCAGACTGTTCTCATTGAACACAAGATGGATACGATCTTGGAGAAGCTCACGGCTCTTCAACAAGAAATTGACAGACCTGGTGACGAGTGACAGACATTTAGACTGTCTGTGAAATTGGAGGCACCAAACCCAAACATCGTCTCTCCCCTGCATACCTGTTACCTTTTTTTCCTCTTGTCCCTGATGTACGTATTTTCACTGTCTTTTTGTCTTTTTGGTTTCTTCCTGGTGCAGCTACATCCGCAGCCCCAGGACACAGGGATTTCACTGCATGTTGTACTTTGTATGACTGTGTATTTGACTAATAAAATTTGATTTGAACACCAGTTCAGCACTGAATGGAATATAAACAACCCTGGACTTTTTTATTATTATTATTTTTATTGTCTTCATGTAGCTCAACATGAAGAGTCTCAGATTTGATCGCTTTCATATCCAATGGATTTTAGAAATATTAGAATTCAGTAGGCTCCAGCTACTGTAAATAGTCAAAATAGCCAAAATACATACTGGGATATCAGAGAAAACACCATCAGAAATTCTGTATATAAGATTAAGAGATGAATTCATCAAAATGTGTTTTGTTTCATTTTGTTGTATTTGTTGTAAAAAAATATTGTACATGAAGAAAATTCTCTTCCTTTTGTGTGAGAAACTGTGAATAAAATATTAGTTTCACCCATTCAAACTGAACTTTCTACATGTCTCCAAACCTTCTGTCAGAGACTGAACATCCAAATGTTTTAGAGTCTTTAGACCTCTATCTTTCCATGTTAACTTGAGCTACAATCCTCTATATTCACAATCAAAGTATGAGACAGATAATCTAAAGAATCTGGAGATTTCAAATGGACAAAAAGATTTTCCCAGGAATACCTGAAATAACAACCCTAGCTCAAACTTCATTTTAAGAAACCTGAGATGATACAGTGGAAAGTTTTTGCCTCTGTGATTATCTTCCTAAGACTCTAAATGTTGGGTTTTCTTTTCATTGTTAACAAGTCTGATGCTGATTACTTGGTAGTAAAGCTCCAAAAACATTTTATTGTCACCTTTTCTACTCTCTGCTCTTTGACTACAGAGTCTTGAAATGAAACGTCCTATGTTATTAAATCTTTCCCTTACTGAACACCTGAAGTCAGCTCATTTAAAGTGTAGGATGCTGCTGATGGCCATGTATGTTTGTATCAGGGCTGTGTTGGGATCTGTCAAGGAATGTTACGATGGGGCATGGTGGCTGGAGGTTGCCAGGTTCTTGCTCACAGTGCCACCATGATCATGACTGGGAAGCGTACCAGCAACCAGGCGCCTTGCAGCAGGAGCACGGTGGTGTTCAGCAGAGCCTGAGTGGAGCTGTCAGAACAGAGGAGCTGCAGGAATGAAAAATCAAGTCAATAAATGAGCAGCACTGAGTCTAATAATCCATGTAATGTTGTCTTTGAGAGTTTCTGCAAAGCATTATGACAAAAGGTGTTTTTCAATCTCCTGAATACAGATTAATGAATAAATCATTAACTGAGTGAATGTGGATTGATATTGTACATTCAGCTAAGTAATTTCAAAGACACAGAAGTCATATTGTTTGCAGATGACACAAAGTTATTGTGGAAGTAACTTGGAACAACTTCTGAATGAACTAGAAAATTAATTTAAGAAATTGAAGACTTTTTCTATAATCGATTAACACTGAATCTGAGCAAACAAAACTCATACTATTCAGGAGTCTGATGATAAATAACATAGAATTAAAATAAATTATCTGAAAGAACAAACTTCTTCCGGTGATAATAAATCACAAACCATCATGGTCATTATGAATATATCGATAACTCGTAAAACACACAAAAAGTGTAATAGGGATCATAAATAAAACCACGTCAACAGAACCACCAAATCCACTTTTTATTAAATACTCTTAAATTTAAAGACTTGGTTGACCTCAGAACTCTACACATAATTTATAAAGCAACAAAAAAATCTTTGGCCCACAACATTTTGAACTTGATCAGGATAAAGACCAAATCAGGAAGACCTGAGAGAAATCCTTATGTTCAGCAAAGCTTCAGATGAGGATTTCTTCCATCTTGGTCTTGCCAAACCACATGCTGGTGGTTTTCACAAAGATTTAAAAGACTTCCAACTCATCTGCAGTGAGTTGGAAGGCTGTTTTGATGAGACTCCCTGAACCTCTGCATTATTTAAAGTTTAAAAAAATATAAAAGAATTAACATATAATCCACGCTTTTTTGCTCTCTTTTGTTTTTTGTTCATTTTCCCAAAGTTGGTGTGCGTAGATTAAGGCAAGTAGGAGGGTGATGAAGTCTTCTTTTTATATATATTGTAAATGTTTCAGTCAATACCATCCATTTTCTTCCAATAAACGACAAATTTGATCCCAGCACTGCTCCTGAGAAACCTAAAGAAAAGGCCCGGGATGTGTTCACAGAGAGACAGTTGAATATTCTTGTCCATCACTTTAATGTGAAACATTACTATGACCCAAGAGAGATGAAACATCTGACAGAGATGACAGGACTGACCTACAAACAGGTGAGTGTTTTTCAATTTACTACAACATAAGAAATTGAATTTTGGGTCCATTGTACTCATGAAATGTTTTGTGTTTTCTTCCATTTTCGGTAAAAACTTGGTTTCAAAACAGACGGAGTAAGTTTAGGAGGAGGTCACATCCTCAGCATGTGAATCAGTGCGTCCCACTTCATGTAAGTATCTCCTATTATTGAAAAGCCCTGAAATGAAAGGAACGGGGTGAATTTCTGGCCGTTTTATTGTAATAATTGGATCTTAGAAATATTTGAATTCAGTCAACTCTGGCTATTGTGAATATTTTAGTCTATCCAAAATACATCCTGGGAAATCAGAGAGAACTCCATCAGAAGTTTTGTATAGTTGCATAACGTGTAGGGAACGCCTTATGTTGTCCACTGTTTGCCTTTGTTAGGTGAAACCACACTGATCCAGGTCTATTATGTCAGGTAAATATTTTTCAAGTCTCCGTGCCAAAATTGCTGTAAATAGTTTATAATCCAGATTTAATACACTAATAACTGTCATGACCCTTTGCCTTCTCGGCTGACTCTGTATGGCTACAAGTGTTTTTGTTGTGCTGCGTCTCTCTCTCCCCTCCCACTGCGCTCTACCGGGGCGGAGTCATGGCGGCTCCAGCCCCTGGCTCGGACACCTGCAAGCAATCATCTCATCTCATTCACTTCTTAAGGCGGCTGCTGAAAGTGCTTCTTCGCTGGATTATTGTGTAACACTCGTCAGTGTCATTACAAGTCTGAGCTTTTTCCCGAGTTTCTTTCGTGTCCGCAACTTACCTGTTCTTCCTCCCTGTGCCAGATTTCTCACCAGCCTGAGGACCGCCGTTTGGTGAGCTAAAAGCCGGAGTCCGAGCTACCTGAGCTTCAGTGAAGGATTGTGTACATAGCCCGTCCCCTTCCCGTGCCTGTGTTCCCCGGAGACCCTCTTCCTGTGCCCCCTCACCTGTATATATCCGCACCTGGTGTCTGAGTGTAAATAAATTGTGAACTTAAGCGACGGTCTGCCTCCGAGTCTCTCCTGAGCCTGACAATAACTGCTACATTCCGTGTTATGGAACAAATAAACAGAGATGGCGTGCGGGCAGTGTTGGTGGGACTGGATGCTGAGAAAGCCTTTGATTCAGTCAGATGGCTTTTTCTTTATAGGGTATTGAAGGGGCAATGCTTCCATGTTTACAATACTATTATTATGTATCTCAGGTCATACCCCTGTTGCAATGGTGTAACCCTGATTTGAAAGCTAAGTGAAACTCCATAGAATTTAATACAACCTCTAAATTTCAACTACCAGCCTCAATTCCGGATAAAAACAAAACAAAACAAAAACTGGCAGACCATTTAGAAGCTAAAGGAACAGGGATAAGCCACACTCTAAAAATATGGAATAAAGTGATTAAAATATGTGGTAGTGAACAAATACTAAAAGAATTTAGATGGTGTGCTCACGATACAGATTTGAAACCAAATGAAAGTGATAAAAGATTTCAGTCTTGGATAGAGTGGACTAACAACATTCCATTCCTTCACACATAAAGGGACACTGCAGAGCTTTCACTCTTTATAAATAAGAAATGGCTTAAGACAAGTAGATTTCTTCAGTTTTTTTCAAATGCAGGATTATTTTAACAAACATTGCAATATCCCAAACTCGGTTGAGTCAGAAATTTTTAAGATGGTTAAATTAGCATATGCTGGTACTCTGAGACTATACATCAAACTATATAATTTGCTACTTCAGGCAAGGAAGGATACTACTCAAAACATTCGATTAAATGGGAATTGGAATCAGGGATCGGTATAACAAACGAGAACTGGGAGAGTATTTGTAACTTTCATTGGTACAAGTTCATTATCTTGGAGAGACCACTTCTGGAAGAATATTATTCGATTTTTTTCAAAACCCTGATCAAACCAGATATAAAAATGGGACAGTGGAATGCTGGAGAAGAAGTGGATCAGAAGAGGCACATCATTACCATACACTGTTAAAAAAAACATCCTAAAACTACAGTAATATTCCGGCAGCTGGGGCGCCAAAATATGACCGTGAAATAACAGAAAATAACTCCCCATAAAAATATGGTTATTTCCAGTAATGAAAATACAATTAGTTGCGCTAATTTGACATGGAATCTCGCCTTTTCCAAGTGCCGCTAAACATTAAATTACGAACATGTTAATGTGATTAAACAATGAAATCATCTATAAATAGGGAAAAAAAACATCTTAAAAAAACGGTAATATTACGGCAGCTGGGGCGCCAAAATACGACCGTAAAATAACAGAAAATAACTGTCCCATAAAAATACGGTCATTTTCAGTAATGAAAATAGAGTTTTTTGCGCTAATTTTACATGGGATTCTGCCTTTTCCAAGTGCTTTTAGACATTAAATTAGGAACATTTTAACGTGATCAAACAATGAAATTACCTATAAACAAGGTCAATGAATGTGTCAATATGAATCATAATACGTAAATGTACAGAAATATACAGTTAACAGTTGGTTTAAATAACAATGGATTGTACGCCCTGGGACAGACTGACAGAGGCGAGGCTGCCATATCGCACCATCGGCCTCTCTGGCCATCGCCAGTAGGCGGTAGGTGAAGTGTCTTGACTACGGACACAATACCGAGAGTGTCCGAGTCGGGGCATGAACCGGCAACCTTCTAATCACAAGGCGAACTGCCAACTCTTGAGCCACGATCGCCCTAACTAGCAATGATAACAATACTTATGTGATGTAACACAAGCTTATAGGGATCATGTTATATGCTTTTCCATGGCATTACATTTGAATTCAACAGTTCGATCTTTCAAATAACGGACAGATATTTGTGAAATCTAAATATGCATATGTACAGACAGATACATTTAATAATCATGAAAATTATGTTTCATTACGTTACAGTGATTTAACGTTAATTTACATTTGAAATGTGAAGTCAAAGTCTATTTACATAACTTTAATGATATTCTAGAAGAACAGAACATTACTGTAAAATGCACAGTAAAATACCTTCATTTAGGATTTTTTCCTACGGTCGCAGCCACACCCGCGACCTGGTTGTTGTTAGTTCACATTCATTGGCCGATGCTTAGCGTCATGTTATTATGTGTCCCAACATCCAATGGCATGTCACGTTGTTTTCATGGCCACACCCTCACCCCAGGTGCAGAGGCCAATTTCTGTTCGGAGATTTATATTAATTGTAATTCCTAACTCTACATTTCTTGTTCAAAATTTATAATTAGCACAGCGTGGCCGTGCAATGTTTTACGTTGTGGCAAGCAAAGGAATCTTAACAAAGAAGCTCACAGAGAGAGATTGAGCTTGTCATCCAACCCCAAGCTGGTAGGGGGAGCCCTTTATTAAAACACTTGCTGGTGCTACGATGTGCCTCAAGGTTCAACAACACCACAACAGAAGTCACTCATGGTACAGCACTCCCTCTACAAAACAACAACTGTCAGTGACTCTGCACCACGACATAAACACAACATTCAAGATAACAGTTAAAAGTAACGTAACCATTAACAATAAAACAAGAACATCTAAGCAGCACATGTCCCAAGGCATGATGGGAGAGAACTAGCTGTTCCCCCAACACGTCACCTAGGTGTTCGACCTAGGTTTGAGCCTGTTTTCATTCACAGTTCTTATGTGAGCTGGTTAGACAAATGAAACCCTCTGATTCTCCTGCGGATGTTATCCCTGCATGGCTCTTTAAAGAGGTTTTTCCCTCGATTGGAACCTCAGTCCTTGCCATTACAAATAGCAGTATGACTTCCAGTGTGGTTCCCGGTGGTTTTAAACATGCAATTGTACATCCTTTATTACAAAGAACTGGCCTTGACCCTCAGCTTGCTCAAATTTTAGATCAATCTCAAAACTCCCAGAACATAGTATTTACCCAATTCAATACAATTTTGATATTAATGGTATTATGGAGGTTTTTTAATCTAGTTTTAAACATTTACATTCCACTGAAACAGCACTCTCACAGGTTTTTAATGACGTTCTTATAGAAAATGATTCTGGAACTAAAGTGGACGATTGAAGATTGAAAAATGCTGCCTGGTCTGATGGGTCTCAATTTCTGCAACACTCAGATTTTAGCTCCAGAATTTGTCTTAAACAACAAAAGCATGGATCCATCCTGCCTTGTATCAGGAAATGCTGATAAACCACAACTTTAAAAGATTATTCTCCAAAAGGAATCTTTTTGACAGCTTAAACAGAAAATCAGAAGTTTTCATACCTACAGCAAGTTTGATAAAAAAAAATAATTTTAAGATTTTAAAGATCTTATTTTTCATAACTTTCAGGACAGATTTTTCATAACCTGCAGGAACCCTGTTCAATGTGAGTAGAGAACAGCCAAGTCTCCTCCTCTGATACACCTCCATCTGTGCCACTGAAAACAGATCATCAGACTCTGACTGTAAACATGTTTCCATTTGTCACTTCAGTCTTTACTCTGAAATACAGGAAATGACATCATGGCTCAAAATCTTTGTCATTAAACTTTTTCTTTATTTAACATTTTTTAACTTCATTTAACTTTATTTAACAAAATTAATTCAATAAAAACTTAAGAACAGGGAACTGATTTTTCATTGAATTGTTGAGAAAGAAAACGGAAATCACTGAAAAAAAGGTAACTACTGAACACAAACACTACAGAAGAACAGTTTACAAAGATTCAAATGGAACTATGGGAACATTTTCATTCAAAGCTGCCTCATTAGATCTTTACAGCAGAGTCTATCTGAACTCTGTGGAGCCTGATCTCCAGGGTTTTAAGTTGGACCCTGAAACCAGAAGAGGATGTTTCTCTCTCTTCAGATTCACTGTCATCCTGTGATGGGAACGATTCCAGCCCTGCGTGATCACGCTGATGTTTGCACAGAGCAGATAATGAAGTGAATGTTTTGGCACATTGGTAACAGTGAAACAGTTTATTAGTAACGTGGGATCGTTTGTGTGCAGAGTATGAACTGAGATTACTGAAGCTCTTGTCACACTGCTCACAGCTGTAGTTTCCTTCCATGTGTGTACGTTCATGCTCGTTACGATTACCTGAACGTGAGAAGCTTTTGTCACAGTGTCTGCACTTGTATGGTTTCTCTCCTGTGTGGACTCGTTTGTGTCTTTTAAGGTCACCTGCAGTGGTGAAGGATGACCCACACTGATCACAGAGGTGCTTTTTGACCCCACTGTGAAAGAGTTCATGTCATTTAATTCACCTGATGTGAATATGTAAGTCAGTCCTTCAACACTTTTATCCTGAACGTCGCCTGAAATAAAGAGCATCTCTGCAGACGTCCAATTATATTTTAATTGTTTCAATTAACACACTCAGTTTACTGGGCTACAGTAACTACAATACTACCACCATAATACTACAGTAATACTTATTTAATATTATAGTAACATCTGACTTACACTTAAGTACTACCACACTAATGTTTTTAGGGTATCCACATAGTGCTAAACTACTGTAACACTGCAATAATACTAAGTTAATACTGCATTAAAAACACTGTAATTGTGCAGTTATAACACTCAGCGGACGGGACACAAGAAAAACACTATTACCCCCAATGACACTGTAATTATAACATTAAATGGGTATTTTAACACTAAAAGTACTAAAGCTATATGAAAGCAATGATACTACAGCTACAATACTACAAAACATTACGTAACGATACAACTTTGTTAACCATAAGAGAAGATTAATGAATGGTTTGGTTTTGTACTTAATTTAAGTTTTATATTATTCCATTTACACCTGACAGAGGAATGACCTGCTGTAAACCAAAGGCCATTAATGCAGAAATAATAACAACACCATGATATACCACAAAGCTGCCTGAAGATTAAATAACAGCATCATATCAGTTGTTAGCACTTTTAGTTTTTCATGATCGTGTAAACAAAAATGATAACTGAAATGAAAATCTGAATAATGGCTCAGAGCTACTCTTCGGTGCAGTAGAAGTGCTAACATGCTAACACAATTTAATGAGCAGACTTGTTCCAAACAGTCAGACTGAACTTACAAGGGGAAAATAAAAATACATACCTCACAGTAACTGCACTTGTAGAGTCTCTTTCTGGTGTGTATCTGTTGGTGTCGTCTCAGGTGATGCGGAGCTTTAAAAGTCTTCTCACACAGGTCACATTGATAAGGTTTCTCCTCAGTGTGGGTAAACATGTGGCGTTGCAACTGTGCGTCTGTTGTAAAGTATTTGCCACACTGATCACACAGTACACATCTTCTCCGGTGTGAATGCGTAGGTGTATATTTTGGTACCTTAGCTGGCTGAAGGTTTTTCCACAGATGTCACAGCTGTATGCCTTAATTCTAGATGTCTCTGTAAGTGGCTACTTTGAGTAAAAGCTCTGCCGCACTGATCACAGCTGTACGCTTTAACTCCACTGTGGATGACTTGGTGTGTTTTTAGGGCTTTCTTCCAGGAAAACGACTTTCCACACAAGTCACAGCTGAATGGTCTCTCTCCAGTGTGGATGAGCTGATGTAGTTTTAGTGTAGACTTCACAGTAAAATCCTTCCCACACTCGTCACAGGTGTATTTTTTTTCTCTCTTTCTTCTGTGAGGTTTGTCGGCCTCCTGAGAGCGCTGACTTCTCGGTCCATGTTGGTCCTGCAGTGACAGAGATACAAACAGAGGCAGTGAGTGAAATGCATTCATTGAACAAACTGAAGCTTCAAACTCCCTCCATTAATACTAGTTTTAAACCTGAAGGTGGAGTGTGGCACCAAACACCTTAAAGGTCTCTTATCCCCACCTACTGGTAGTAGTAACACATTACATCCAATCTGGTGTTAAAGATAATTAATGACTGTAAACATTCTAAAATCATGCCCATCCCTCCTGCTTGTACACAAATATTAATGCTAACACACTCAGAATAATAATAAATGTTTACCAGGTCTGTACTTTTTTATATTTCCTGTTGCTGATTCTTATTATATATTTCTGTAATTGTCTAATTTATTCAATGATAATGAATCAAATGTAACAGTTACTAGCTTGGTTCAGTGAAGGATGATGTCAGAGTCTGATTGTAACCTGACGGTTTTTTTACTTTTACTCTCTACATTAAAAAAATTATATCTGTATTTTCTACTCCTTACATTTTCAAAACAGGCTTGTTACTTTTGGTTTAAGGCATTTGAGAGGAGTTATTTCATCACTGCAGGTATCCAAGATCAAATTGATTTGAGCCTAAACAGTAACATGTGAAATCCAATCATGATCATGTACTAATCATGAGAGATGAAAGAGGCAAAACTGTGTGCTTTAGTCAGGGGTTAAATTGGGCCGATGTTTATGTTTTTTGGCACAGAACCTGAACGACTGCAGGTGCTGATAAGGTGCAGTCGCGGTATTTCAACATCTAGCAATACAAAGACAACAAAGAAAAAATGGAGTAATATTTTTTATGTGGCAGGTAATTTCAAATGCAGCGTTTCTATCAGCTCAACAAACATCAGCAAACACACAACTCTTTATGTGCATTTTGTCTCACAGTGTGATTTAAAGACTACTGTAAAAATCCTCTGCAGGTTAGTGCAGGATAAGCAGGTAAGTTTACTGTTTACTGCATTGTATTATTACATTATTATTACATTACATTAATATAGCACAAGGTTCAGTTAGTTTAGCATAAAACATATATCGGTACTTCAGCTTTTAATGGAGTATTTTTTAACACTAGTATCTGCCACCTTCTGTGTTGAGCTCATTGTTTTCTCTGCAGTGGCTGAGCTGAGTCCAAGTAGCTGTTGTTCCTCTGCTGCTCCGTCAGACTCTTCTCCTCCTGCTGATCAGCTGGGACACAAAACAGATCTTTGCTAGACTCCACACTGCACTGAAGTGTCCGATATGTTCATTTGAGAACACAAAGAACAAATATTTAGCTTCTCTGGGTGGGCAACTTGGTAAAAATAAACACAAAAGGTTTGAGCACCAATACCAAATTTAGCAGTATGGCACACCAGTACCAGGACAGCAATTCCTGTTTAAAGAATGCCCTGGCCAAAAACAAACACAAAACAATCAATGGAGCTGCAAAAACTAGTACAGTGTTTCCAAACCACTGTGTCGTGGCACATACGTGTGCCGTGTGGCACATACGTGTGCCGTGAGAAATGATCAGGTGTGCCGTACAAGATTATCCTGTCTGAGTGGGTGTAGAAATCTGAGCCATGATCTGAATAACCCTCATCACTCACACTTGGATTCTATACATGGATCAAGTCCACTGCACTACTTTCAAGCATTCTGAAACCTGTCCTCTAATGTGTGCCTTCCTCCTCTTTGTATTTACTCCTCTTCTCTGTCATTTATTCTAGCTGTCTTACTATTTATAATGTTTTCCAAGCAAAGTTGGTATGGAGCACTCACAATTTAGTTGAATATGTACAATGAAAATAAAAAACTACTCTATTGTATTCTATTCTATTTATCTTTGTTCCTCCATTTCAGTTTTGTTTGCAAACATGAAAATTATCTCACCCTCCAAAAAATTATGGAGCTTAAAAAAATCAGCAGTACTTCTAAATGTGATCAAATTAGAGCACAGATCCCCTCTTAGGGGCCGAGGCTGTATTTGTTTTTAAAATGCATCTCTGGTATCTCTGGCCTATCATTATTATTTTGCTAACAGTTAAGCAGACTCACTCGCTGAATACTGATCAGAATATATCAAATAATTTTTGAAATGATTCTAATAACAGGCCTCTCAGAATGAGGCCAGTTTTTACAGTCAAATGCCCTGTGGGCCGACACAACTTTGCGCTGATAAGACAAAGGCAGCTGTGTTTTAGCCTGGAATACATTTATTTTTATATTTCTCATAAATGTATTTTATTATAGCACTTTTAATGCCAACAAGTTGGAATTTTTGGAATTTAAGTTACTTTAAATCAATGAAGGGTGGCGCTAGCTAGCTTGGTTAGCTAGCTGCATTCAAAAACTGTGCAGGTGCCACAGAGATGCTAACTAGTGCTTAGTAACAAACCAAAAAAATAATAGAAACTCTGATTACACTTAGCTCATTTTAAAGCTGTCTTCTAATAATAACACTGTTTTCTTCTGTGTGTTTCATTAGCATTTGTTGATATTTTCTTGTAAATTAGTTTATAGCAGCTTGACTTGATGTAGAGGCTTTTTCTTTCACAGCGTTCACAAATGACTGACAACAGAAACCGAGGAGAGCAACAGAAAACTTCACTCAGGAGCTAAACTCAAGATTAACTGAACTCACATCAAAGTTACCTTAGTGCTTCTCTTTAGATGAGCCAGGACAATAAACGAAAACACAAACGCAATCAAGTGGGAACTGTGTGGCTTCTTCTTCTTCTTTTGGGTTTTTCTTTGGCGGTTTAAGCTTTAAGGTGCATTACCCCCACCTGCTGGACTAGATGGTTAATATCCTAAATGTCATCATTCCTTTTTTATGGCTTAAACTATTTCTCATGAAAGAAAAAAACTAATTGAGTCTCACTCTTTGTGAGCTAAAACTAGAGATTTAAAAGTATTTTAATAAACAATAAAAAATTAGACAAAATGTTTCAGTGTGTTTTATTCATTAACATAAACATCAGATGGCTTCAGCTTACCATTAGCTCCATTTCTTTAAGAGGTTTTGCTTTCTGCAGGCCACCACAGTATACAAGAATGTGTTGTTTTGCCTGATATAATAAAGGTTACACTGACTCACTTCTCTATCATCAGATCCAAGTGTGACATTAGCCATAATTTCCGAGGAGGGTACTTTGGCAACCGTGGCTCAGGAGGTTGGGAAGCGCATCTGTGACCGGTTCAATCCCTGGGCTCTCTGTCCTGGTCGTTGTGTCCTTGGGCAAGACACTTCACCTGTTGCCTCCTGGTGGTGGTCAGAGGGGCCTGGTGGCACCAGTGTCCTGCAGCCTCGCCTCTGTCAGTGCGCACCAGGGTGCCTGTGGCTACAATGTAGCTTGCCTTGTGTATAAACGCTTTGGGGTCCTTAGGGACTAATCAAGCGCTATACAAATACAGGCCATTTACCATTTTCATCTGCACCATGAAGCCATGAAATCTCTGAATAACAAAGACACACGAGACAGATATGTTTACAATGGGACTTCTGCTCCTGAACTTCTGCGCACAGTGTCTGCAAATCAGGGCTGAACGAAGTCACTTTCATCTTTACTCAGGACTGTAAGCTGTCATCTGTGAGGCGTGAGCAGTGTTTGTTTTTAACATAGTTCACAGTGGAGAACAGCTGTTGACATAATGTGGATCCAAATATCCATAATTGGGGTTGAAAGTCTCCGGTTTCCGCGAGTGTGACGCTTATTTTGAACGATGAAAAAGTAATAAAATATCATTTTAATTTTTCATTTCAGTGTCACAATAATCTTCCAATTTACAACTACAAGTTGAAAAAAGAACTAACATAAATGAAATACACTTCAGCTAAATCCTTATACTTTATTTTCCCAAACCACGTGGAGCCGAGGTTGCCGACCCCTGTTCTAGGGGAATGATTCTCGCTTCAGGTGTGAGAGGTGTGAGAGACCACAGATGTTGAACCCCACACATGGGCTCGTTCGGGGTTCAACTCCCGGACGAGCCCATGTGGTGTTATATAAACTCTATGAACATTAGATCTTACATATTTTTTGGTCAGGTGCCATTTGAAACACATTCAACTCTTTCACAATGTGTCTGCACCTGCTTTGTGGAGGCAACTAATTGATTTGATAAGAACTTTCCAAAAATCTCATCCAATTAATTCTCCTTTACAGATTTTATAACTGTCACTTTTTACAATAAGAATTCTCCAACAAACGTTTGGAAGAAAATTGTTTTTCTTTCATTTGTTTTGACCCCAAACTAAACAAATGTAATGCTTCTTTTCATCAGCACAATAGTTTTTTATTTCAAGTTGGTCTATATTCCCCACATCCTGTTATGTCCTTATTCTCTTTGGGAATCACAGATATGAATATAATCAATTGATTAATTAACCATTGAATTCCACTGATGTGTTCATCCACAGCCTCAGGTCTTTGTCACTGTTGGAGGTGCTGGATGGCCCGGTTCTTCTGGATCCATCTCTGTCTGCCTCTGGCTCCTGGGGGCTGTTATTGCAGCTTCCCACCCTCATCAAGTACAATTGTGACAAAGAAACACACATACTGTCTCTAACAGACACACCACAAGATGATTGCTGGTTTATGCATCTGTGGATTTATCTTCATGTGCAGCGGTTCTTTGTAAAAAAAAAAAAACCCAATAAATCAGCAGACGTAGTGAGACGTAGACTGTGACAACACGAGCTTGACACGGGGTCTCATACTGTGATAGTGAATATAGAGGATTGTAGCTCAAGTTAACGTGGAAAGATAGACGTCTAAGGTCTCTAAAACATTTGGATGTTCAGTCTCTGAAGGAGGTTTGGAGACATGTAGAAAGTTCAGTTTTGAATTGGTGAAACAAATATTTGATTTATAGTTTCTCATACACAAGGCAGATAATATTCTTCATGTACATTATTTTTACAAATACTGGAAGATACAACAACCTGAAACAAAACACATTTTCATGAATTCATCTCTTATTATATACAAAACTTCGATGGTGTTCTGTCTCTTAGTAAGTACTTTGGATCGAACAAACTGTATTTAAAATAGCCAGAGTCGACTGAATTAAAATAAAGGGCCAAATATTCACCCAGTTCCTTTTATTTACTGGAAGAGATCAAATCTGAGACTCTGGTATGTTGAGCTACATGAAGACAAGAAGATTAAAACTTAATACAAAAGCTGATATACATTAAAATATTTGTAATTAAATGGTAAATGGCCTGTATTTATATAGCGCTTTACTAGTCCCTAAGGACCCCAAAGTGCTTTACATACCAGTCATCCACCCATTCACGCACACATTCACACACTGGTGATGGTAAGCTACAATGTAACCACAGCCACCCTGGGGCGCACTGACAGAGGCGAGGCTGCCGGACACTGGCGCCACCAGGCCCTCTGACCACCACCAGTAGGCAACGGGTGAAGTGTCTTGCCCAAGGACACAACGACCGAGACTGTCCAAGCCGGGACTCGAACCGGCAACCTTCCGATTACAAGGCGAACTCCCAACTCTTGAGCCACAATCGCCCGTATTAAAGGAGCATTAGCTGCTGGCAAGGCTCTAATTTGCTCCTTCAAAGCTTGTGCTGTGAACTCCGGAGTTGCTGTGTCGTACATTCATACCAGCAACAGGGTTGAATTCATAATGTCCTTTGCCTGGTGGCATCGACTAGCCAAACATCTGGGGTGAGGTGGGGAAGGTCCATTGAGGTCCAGCCGCAAAATTGAACACTGAACCAAACCTGCACAAAACACGAGGGCACAAGACACAAAACCTGAGAACAAAACCATAAACTGAAACACAGGATAACTAAAGAATCAGAACATAAACCACAATATAGATAAATACCAAAATACAAGAAACTGAAGATGCTGGGTGAAGTGACCCAGAACTGTGACAGACAGATATGGAGGAAGAGAGGATGTTCTGCCAATTCCCAAATAAAATAGAAGAACTTTATATGCTTTGTTCACATGTCACCAGTTCATACGAATTTTCACTATATGAGCAATTTAGTCTCCAATTTCAAAAATACACATAAGGAATATATCATAACATATAAAGTGTATTTTGTATAAACAAGCTGGTCCATTGGTGAATTAAATAAGCACGTGGGGAAGCAGCCTCACAGCAGAAGCATACTCCCAACCTATAATAGGATTGTGTCATTCACTATTACATATAATGTATTTTTTTGGTCTGTTATGTTTACAAATGTTAAATCACAAGTGAAGAGAGACCACACCATGAATCATGTTTAAACAAGTTTATTCATCAAATTTATTAATGAAACAGACATAACATTGTGTCACACAGAAAAATACAGGTTCAAAGCACCACAACGTTAGCCTGACATCAGACAGAATTATCACATGATGTTAAACAGAAGCTGTGACTGGGCAATGATAATGAAGCAGTTCATTTCAAGTTGTAGATTCAAGCTGCTCTTCATACTTTTGGCCAATACAAGCTTCAACACTTCAGAAAGCTTCATTTGGCCATCACTAACAGCAGTACTAGACTAGAGTGCAATCAAATACACCTGCCTTCAGTGAACCCAGCCCAATCACAGCCACTGGCTCACAGCAGTTGTGAAACAAACCCACTCACACATTAGTGGCCATTTCCCACAGTAAATGTGGAGGTGAGTTAATATGCAGGTGATACCAGTCTACCATCTTACACAGCTGATTACAATTTTTTAAACGACCTCTTGCAGCCTCACTTTGATATCACTGGTATAAAGAAATGGAGAACCTGCCACCCAATACTACAAACAGGTCATTATCTGTGAGATTACACTTTCTTTTCTTCAGACATCAGTGGTTAAAATGATAAATTGCAGACAATGATGAATATTCAGAAAGATAAGGTGGAAAGTTTTAGTAGAGCTCATTTATTTGACTTTCTAAATGCTTTTTTCAGTTTTCTAAATAATGAATCAATGAATGTGGATCAATGAGGGGAAAAACTAATTATTCTTTCAGTCCTGTGCATTCTTGCCTATACCAACTCTAAGCCTTAAAATCCACTCAGCAGTTTACCCTGGTATAATTGGCTTTTCTAAAGTCACCCAAGGCACCACAGATGAGCTGAGCCATGTGGACCATATAGACTTGTGGAGTTCTGGTAGCAGCCTTGAAGGAAGTCTCCCCATGGCAGAGCTCACTGCATGGATGGAGAGTGCTCTTAATAAGGAGACCAGGAACAACATCTTTGAGACTGATGAAGCTGTTTCCAGCTCTGTCATGGAGGAGGAACAGGGTTTTGCTGTCCCAAGAAACCAGAATGTCAAAAACACTCACATGTAGTCAAAAGAAGTACGTCTTTCTGGCCTCACAGACTTGTGGAGTTCTGGCAGCAGCCTTGAAGGGAGTCTTCCCTTGGAAGAACTCCTACATGGGCAGAGAGTGCTCTACAAATGGAGATGACCAACAAAACCTTTGATACTTCTGAGGCTGTTTCCAGCTCTGTCTCAGAGGAACAACAGGGTTTTGCTGTCCCAAGAAACCAGGATGACAACAACACTGCCACAAACACTACGTGTGAGAATGAAGGAAAGACCAAGGTGGTTAAAGGAAGGACCCGGGGGCTGTTCTCAGACAGCCAGATAAAAAAAACTCTTGACCACTGACCTACAAACAGGTGAATTTTTTTCAAGGTTACTAGAATGAAGCTGAATTTGTTTTGAAGTTTGGGTCTATTGTACTAATTAAGTATTGTCCATTTTCTTCCATACTTAGGTGAAGATTTGGGTTGAGTGAATGCTCCTTTTATTACAGACATTGTAATGTATATCACTGCATTGAATGTAGATGTAAGGCAGTGACTGGAATAGGTCACAAGGTGTCGCTGTTTAGCTGCATATACATTGTAAATTTTAGCAATTTTGACCATTTGTCCTCTGCAGGACACCGTAGTTCAGATTTCTCGTTCGCGCGGGCGCCATCTTTGTTCAGTGCTTACTGTGATTTGCAAAGGTAAGCACTGTCAGAGGTGTACTGCATTGGTTTTTTGTTTAAAAATAAGTGTTCCACTGTGTAAAATGGCGGTTTGCTAAGCATATATTGTGTTTGTTGGGAGGTTCATGTATTGTCTGATGAGAGTATGAGCAGTTTGTGTGCATGTTTCATTTGGTAATATCTGCCGCAATTTCAGGCTACATTCCCGCTAGTTAGCAGAGCACTCATTCGGGAAAAGTAATGCAAGATGAAGCATTAGCTTTCCAGCTACAGTTTGCTGGTAGTCCAGCTATGTTAGTTTTGTCTCATACACATTCCTGAGACCGAGGAATTTTGTAAAGACATGATTATTTTTGCTTAATGTGTTTTTTATATATTTGTTGTTGTCTTTTACTATGTCGATAATCACGCAGTGCTTACTGTGATTTGCAAAGGGCCAGCAGCAGAGTTGGAGTGGTGCTTGCCCCAGCATCTGAATAAACGGCGCGGTCCGAGCCACAAATTCAACGCCTGTGTCCGACTGGTCTCTCTACTGTGCACCCCAATCCAACACAAACTTACACAACGCAGAGTCCGGGGTGTAGGGAGGCCCCTGCACTGGTTGGGTTACATAAACAACCCCGGACTTCACAGTGAGAGTTTCTACACAGAAAGTGGAGAGCCTTGCTAACAGCATAAAGATGGCTGTAGCTGCTGTTACTGCCCCTTTTATTTGTGAATTCTCATTCTGGAGCCTCAGGATGAGGATTTTTGCCATACTGGTCTCACAAACAACATGGCAGAAATATGATGCGTGGAGGTCTGATTGTGAAACCACATGCTGGTGGTTTCCAGAGAAATTTAAAGCACTTCCACATCATTGTGTTTTTCCAACATGGAAGCTAGCTGGCACTGGCAGCATATCAGGTTTGCTGTGGATTTTATCTGATGGCCATTTTAAATGTTCTGTTCATGTTTCTTGACATGACAGAGGCTGTATTTGAAAGACTGTGCACACATGTCTTAATTACACCTGTTAATATTTTTATGCTAAACATGTTTTAAGGCTGGAGGTTTGTCCAGGGTTTTAAAGAAATATATTAAGGCCAATGATCTAGACCTGCATCTTTTCTGCTATAAATATTGACTTTGTTAAATGAAGCACTGTCTGTTTCTTGACTGCCACCCTTTCTAGTCCCAAATATTGAAATGCATAAATTTGTTAAAACAGAAATCTTGTGCAGTGTCTACACCTGCCAACTACAAAGAAGCATGAAGCCTGTCATGAAGTCAAGCTTCTTGTTCAAAGCCTTTACGTGCTTCCTCCAGGACACCGATATGGTTAGCAGATGT
Source organism: Neolamprologus brichardi (assembly GCF_056152115.1). NCBI lineage: Eukaryota > Metazoa > Chordata > Actinopteri > Cichliformes > Cichlidae > Neolamprologus > Neolamprologus brichardi. The sequence goes on along the minus strand of NC_142112.1, from coordinate 17,769,997 downwards.
AGTTCAGTGGAAAGAAAAGAATTCCTACAAGGTCAGTAGATCTGTAACACAGTCTGGATTTCTTTAGAATGGAAACGTTACTTTTCAGAGACACAGAGCTCAGAGAAAACTAGAAAAGTGGCTTGTCCATACCAAAATAATCTAGATGGATAAACTGCACCAAAGGCAAGAGGAGAAAATATTGACACAGTACTGTGCAATATTTAACTTCTACAACTTCAGCTACACCAACACAAGGGAGGAAGTGGCCTTTCTTTACTCCCCCACCCTCTTTTACTGACCCAGTGTTTGAATACAAACAGGAAGCTCCATCACTGACAAAGGTGTTCAGGTAAGGCAGGACCTGCTCCTGTCGAGCCACAGTGCGTTAACTTCTCTACGTCATGTGCTGGTTTTTCTAAACTTCCTCCTTCAGTTCTGAAAACAAGTCTTCACCTAAAAAAAATACAAGAGAAAAAGAAGGAATGATTATAACTATATGGTCCACATGGGTCAGCATATTTACTGTTATGCTTTGGCACAAGTCACTTTAGAACATTGAATGATACCAAAACAGTAATTAAATAATGGCTAAATTGCTCACTCTTATACAGAATAGCATCATACAAACACTCTGCATTTGGCTGCATTCCTAAAATTTCCCACCAGATTTCACTTCAACATTGCTCACTGGGCAACAATGCTGAGTACATACCTGTTGAGATTCTGAGAGATTCAGATTGATGAAAGCCATCCGAGTCTTCCAGTCTGTCATTTTTGCAGCTTCACAGACTAAAAGACAAAACTATTTTAAGTATCTCTGCTGGAGCAGGTGGTTTGTTGCAGAGGCTTTGAAGCATCTGATTAAACCATCGTGTTTTGCAGCATCAACAACCGCACTGATGTCAGGCTCAGTGAGAGTTGAAGACATGATAACCAGTCATGTGTTCATAAACTGCATTAGGATGTACCTGTTCCACTTCACCCACTGAACACAGGAGAGTAGGCACTGGAAAATCTCTTCTCCTGACCAGAGTCTGTGGCCATAGAGCAGCTCTTGATGTGTGTGTGTGCCTTCCTTGTGAGGTGCTGTGGAGAGAAAGAAAGAAATTGACAAAAAAAAAAAGTAGGCTTTAAGAAAACAACCCTCCTAAAACCAATGTGAATATAGACTGCTCAAAAAAAATAAAAGGTAACACAAATAGATGAGACCACAGATGTGAATTATTAAAATATTCTTTTTAAATACAAACGCACATTCAACTCTCAGCAATCAGCATCAAAGAATCCTCCTGCAGACAAACAGCCCCAAACAGGACATGTATGCAAATCTCATCTATAAACAACAGGGCAGCTTATTGTGCACATCCACCAGTAAATGAAGCTTTTAACTTCACTTCAGCAATCATTTAACAGCCAGGGCCTACCTCCATGTCTGGATCCATATCTGCGGACTTTATTCCTCTGCATCATTGATGACATGCTCCATGTAGAGATTCTTCCATAGATGGATTTTTGTTGGCAAATTTCTGCAACTTCAGAAACAAATGAAAAGCTGCTCATAAGGTGAGACTGGACCTGAATACTTGTGTGACGCCTTCCCCAAAACAGCAAATCACCAAGAACTTAAATGTTTGGCAACAAAAGAAAACTAAGGGAAATAACTCTCAAGCAAAGCACACAAAAGAACCAAAAACTCAGCAATCCCAAAATACAAAGCCACACATCAATGCTCTCTGCTCCAACTGACACTGCATGAACAGGTGCCTCAAATAAGCAATCAATACCGCCCAAATCACATGACCCACCATAAACTATCACAAAATACTTTCAATACAAACCTCTTAAACATAACCATCAGAAACCACACAGTTAACAACAGCATGAAATCTGTATATTAATTTCAGACAGGCCTCTTACAATCATGATCTACAGTATTTGATGGGATTGTTAAAAAGTGAATCTTTCTGAAATCTTGCTGCCATGTTCTTCTTCTTTGGGTTTGGCAGACTAGATGCATCAGTGGGTTGTTACTGCCATCTACTGTTCATTATTTCCCAAGTCAGTCTTCTTCTGATTAATCAGGCTGGACTCGAGCTAGAAGCACAAAGTCAGTCTCAGATCTCTACATTGTCTTATATAGACGAGCACTGTGTAGATATTGTAACTGTCTTTGTTTTAGTTCAGCAGTGCAGGTTCAGAAGTGTGTGCATGTTGATCCAAGCTCTCTGAAACTACAACAGGCAACAGAAACTACAATAACCACTTTTTATAACGGAGGTGTGCAGAAGAGCATTATTGAATGCACATCAACAAGATGCAGCAGACGACCACACCAAGTATTACTCCTGTCAGCTAAACAAAGGAAGCTGAAGCTACAGTTCAAACAGACTGAAGATTGAACAAATGTTTTCTGGTGTGACGAGTGTCCAAGATCTGAAGGCAAAGGAAGATCCAACCCGGTGCTACCAAAGTGTGACTAATAAGGTTGCCAGACCATGTTCTGAATAAAAGTTATTTTCTTGAAAATGTGACATCATCAGCAGGAATTCTGGCTGTAATTTCTTCAGTGGCTGACGGCACTGTAGTTGAACACACCAATATTTACTGTAATGTTTAGGTTATAAACTCCAAGTATTTCAGCAGGCATGAATGACTTCCTGCCTGTCATAGTTTCAGATACAGAGTATTATTATGTGTCGGGCACATCTGGTGTATTATTGTTTTATCCAATAGCTGAATGTTCACTCAGTTAACGATTTATTTATTAATCTGTGTTAATTTTGTATTTGCTTGCTGAAATTCAGGAGAGTAAAAAAACACCTCATGGCATAATGCTTTTCAGAAACTCTCAAAGGCAACATTACAGGGATTATTAGACTCAGTGCTGCTCATTTGTTGACTTGATTTTTCATTCCTGCAGCTTCGCTGTTCTGACAGCTCCACTCAGTCTCTGCTGGACACCACCGTGCTCCTGCTGCAAGACACCCGGTTGCTGGTACGCTTCCCAGTCAAAGAACCTGGCAACCTCCAGCCACCATGCCCCATCGTAACATTCCCTGACAGATCCCAAAACAGCCCTGGTACAAACATACATGTCCATCAGCAGCATCCTACACTTTAATTTAGCTTACTTCAGGTGTTCAGTAAGGGGAAGATTTAATAACATTGCACGTTTCATTTCAAGACTCTGTAGTCACAGAGCAGAGAGTAGAAAAGGTGACAATAAAATGTTTTTTGAGCTTTACTACCAAGTAACCAGCATCAGACTTGTTAACAATTAAAAGCAAACCCAACATTTAGAGTCTTAGGAAGATAATCACAGAGACAGAAACTTTCCACTGTATCATCTCAGGTTTCTTTAAATGAAGTATTCAAAGTCTGAGGTAGGGTTGTTATTTGAGGTATTCCTGGGAAAATCTTTGAGGTCCATTTGAAAGCTCCAGATTCTTTAGATTATCTGTCTCATACTTTGATTGTGAATATAGAGGATTGTAGCTCAAGTTAACATGGAAAGATAGAGGTCTAAAGTCTCTAAAACATTTGGATGTTCAGTCTCTGACAGAAGGTTTGGAGACATGTAGAAAGTTCAGTTTGAATGGGTGAAACTAATATTTTATTTACACTTTCTCTCACACAAGGAAGATAATTTTCTTCATGTACAATATCTTTTACAACAAATACAACAAAATGAAACAAAACACATTTTGATGAATTCATCTCTTAATCTTATATACAGAATTTCTGATGGTGTTTTCTCTGCTATCCCAGTATGTATTTTGGCTATTTTAACTATTTACAGTAGCTGGAGCCTACTGAATTCTAATATTTCTAAAATCCATTGGATATTGAATACCCCCCTCCCCCTTTACTTAAAGCGATCAAATCTGAGACTCTTCATGTTGAGCTACATGAAGACAATAAAAATAATAATAAAAAAAAGTGTTCAAATCAGATTTTATTAGTCAAATACATACAAAGTACAAAGTACAACATGCAGTGAAATTCCTGTGTCCTGGGGCTGCGGATGTAGCCGCACCAGGAAGAAACCAAAAAGACAAAAAGACAGTGAAAATACGTACATCAGGGACAAGAGGAAAAAAAGGTAACTAACAGTAACAGTAAAAAAAAAAAAGGTCTTGATGGGCCTTCCAGGGACATCGGTATGCAGGGGAGAGACGATGTTTGGGTTTGGTGCTTCCAATTTCACAGACAGTCTAAATGTCTGTCACTCATCACCAGGTCTGTCAATTTCTTGTTGAAGAGCCGTGAGCTTCTCCAAGATCGTATCCATGTTGCGTTCAATGAGAACAGTCTGAGTACTCACAGCTCTTTCCATTGCTTCGATCATAGTGGCCATTTTTTGCTGGGTTTTGAACAGCTGTGTCGTATTCGTGATGCCCGTTGCCTGGTGGCATTGACCAGCCAAACATCTGAGGGGAGTCGGGGAGGGTCCATTGAGGTCCAGTCGCAGAATTGCCCACAGCATGAGAATAGTGGGCCTGATTAATTGCACCCATTCTCATTGAATTTACCTGGTGCTGGGTGTACCGCTCCCTGAACGGGGGCTGTCTCTCTCCCTGAAACTGAAGGGGATAAGGGGACTGTCACTAAAACGAGAATAGTTGTTTTAAATTATTGGCATTACACTTTTTTAAATACAGTCAATTCCCCAGATAATGACAGAATCATAAACAATTATGTTTAATAATAGGAGATACTTACATGAAGTTGGACGCCCTGATTCACATGCTGAGGATGTGAACTCCTCCTAAACTTTCTCCGTCTGTTTTGAAACTAAGTTTTTACCTAAAGACGGAAGAAAACAGAAAACATTTCATGAGTACAATGGACCCAAAATTCAATTTCTTAGATTCTAGTAAGCTGAAAAACACTCACCTGTTTGTAGGTCAGTCCTGTCATCTCTGCCAACTCTTTCATCTCTCTTGGCTCATAGTAACGTTTCAAATTAAACTGATGGACAAGAATATCCAACTGTCTCTCTGTGAACACCACCCGGGCCTTTCCTTTAGGTTTCTCTGGAGCAGTGTTGGGATGGTCCAGAGTGGCAGTGATGTTGCCATCCTGGCTTCTCGGGACAGCAAAATCTTGTTTCTGCTCTGAGACTGAACTGGAAACTGCCTCAGAGGTATCAGTAGTTTTGTTTCGCATCTCCATTTTTAGAGCAGTCTCTGCCCATGTAGCGAGTTCTTCCAAGGAAAGACTCCCTTCAGGGCCGCTGCCTGAACTCCACGAGTCTGTGAGGGTAAAGACACAAGAGGACAAGTAAGAACAAGTCTATATGGTCCACATGGGTCAGTTGCTGTTTTGGCACAACTGACTTTCTAACAGAAAAAATAAACAAAGGTTAAATTGATGAGTCTTAAATCCCAAAAGGTCTCAGACTGAAGAAGTCACAAAACATTTCTCCCATTGAAAACATTACATCCAGGTGAACTGAATCAACCTTCAGGGATTTACTTACCTGATGACTGAGCATCAACACAATGAATCTTAAACACAAAAGTTTCCCACAAAGTAGAAAAAAAAGAAGTCGGATATTTGTACATTCTTTAAAACCAAAAAGGATTTAAAGTGGACTCTGTTCAGCTGTGGAGGGAGAAATGGTGACTTCTGCCACCCTTCTCCCCTTCTCTTTGCTTTAGCCATAGAACCTCTTTCTGTTGCTCTGAAATCCCTCTCTTCCTTTCATGGAATTATCCGTGCAGGTGTTGAACTTAAGGTATCCCTGTACGCAGATGACCTTCTTTTGTATGTAGTTGACCCCATATGTAGTCTTCCTCCAATTTTATCTGTCTTGGAAAAATTCAGCTCTTTTTCTGGCTATAAAATTAATTTACTCAAGAGTGAATGTTACCCTGTAAACTCTTTAGCGTTAACACTTGAGCAGTCTGACATTCCTTTTAAGCTCAGCCCCTCGGGGTTTAGGTACTTTGGAATTAACATTACACGAACTTTGCCTTTACTGTTTTCTGAGAATTTTGCCCCCCTGGTCTCACAATTTGCATTAGATTTCCAGAGGTAGAATTCACTCCCACTGTCACTAATTGGCAGGATTAATATTATCAAAATGAATCTGCTACCCAGATTTCTCTTTTTATGTCAGTGTATCCCCCTTTTTCTGCCCAAACAGTTTTTAAGTCCCTGGACCAGATGGTTTCTTCTTTTTTGTGGAATGGAAGAGCCCCTAGACTGAGGCTCTCTTTATTACAACAGTTTACTTCTAATGGGGGTCTTTCCCTACCAAATTTTTTAATGTACTACTGGTCTTCACATATTCATAAGCTGACCTACTGGCTAAATTCACCTGACCTGATTTGGTGTAAACTTGAAATTCAAAAAAATGTTTCCATATTTTTTCACCTGCCTCCCTTACCTACTCATCACTGAATAGTGTTGCTTCAAATTCCGTAGTGCTCTCTACACTTAAGATATGGTTTCAGTTCAGGTCGCATTTTAAATTCATATCCCCCTCTACCAGATTACCATTGTTAAGGAATCATCTATTTCCCCCTACCACTACCAACAGGGCCTATTTGATGTGGCACGAAAGTGGCATAAAAACCATGAGAGTCTTTACAAAGATAATGTCTTTCTTAGTTTCACAGAACTATCCTCAAAATGTAACCTACCTCCTTCTCACTTGTTTCTCTATTTGCAAATTAGACTGTGTCTCATCACTGTTTCCAAATTTCCCAATTCTCCCTGCTGATCCATCATGGGTTGACCTTCTGGTTGTTAGGCCTAATCAAAAATCACCTCTATCAAATATATATTGTATGCTTATGGTGACCAAATCTGATTCTTCAGGTAAAATCAGAACCGCCTGGGAGCGTGAATTAGGTGTTGAACTGTTTGAATCATGGTGGGATAAGGTGAATCTCGTCATGCGTTCAAGTACACGATGTGCTAGGCTACAGCTTATACAGTTTAAAGTAATAAATAGAGTCAATTTCTCAAAATCCCGTTTATCTAAATTTTTTCCTTCAATTATAGACCAATGTGACAGATGTCACTCCTCCCCTTGCAATCTAAGCCATATGTTTTTCTTCTGTCCAAGTTTGAACCAATTTTGGACTGATTTCTGTTCTGTACTTTCAGGGGTTTTTGGAAGTCAGATCCGAGAAGACCCTTTAATTGCCATCTTTGGAGTTCCAAAGATCCCTCTTAATATAACTCCCCAGCAAACTAAGATCTTAGCTTTTTTTTCCCTTCTTGCTAGATGCTGTATTTTACTTCTTTGGAAATCTCCCACGTCTCCATCTGCATTGCAATGGCTTAATACTGTCCGGACATTCTTGAGGGTGGAGAAGATATCACTCACAGTGAAAGGTAGTTCTGAAAGATTTATCCACAAGTGGACACCCTTTGTGGAATATCTCAAATCTTTTCCTTAGAACAATGCAATTTACCCACCCTGCGACTAGATTGAAAAGAATTTGAAATGTACTCTTTTTTTTTTAAGGTAGGCATAGGCACTGAAGAAGTTTTTTGTCCGGAAACCCACCATCAAAGTACCCATTGTCTCTGATGTCTGCAAATAAGAACAACCAGAACTCCAGACACTGGCTGCAAAGAAAATTCCACCAGTATTCAATTCTTTCATTGGAAGTACTTCCTCCCTCCAGGTAACTCTCAAAGGTGTCGTAAAGAGCCACGGGCACAAGGAAACACTGAAAGCCTATAACATGGCCATTTCAGTTCCAAGATCACCTCTTGCAACTCTACACCGCTTCTACGTAACACCCCCTGATCACTTTCAGATTACTATTTGTTGTGTATACATTAAGACAGGTTTTTTTTCTCGACAAACCATCAACACTCTCATTGATTCAGATGCCATATGGTTTCAGTTTGCCGTAGGAGTACAGGTGCCAGATGAAGTTCAGCCCTTTTGAAAAATAGTTTGCCTTCGCCTGAGACGTCTTGTGTGCCTCAATGCCACCCCTCAGGAATCCAGCTCATTCAACACCAAGCGCACATCCTCTTTCCTCATGCGTAGTCAATGTTCTCTGCATTTAGCATATATCCATCGGTACGCATGAAGCTACCAGAGTACTGCAACTGGTTGTCAATGAATTCAAACAAGACTTCCAGGTCAGAGTATGCTTTTGTGACGCGTGTGTCCCCTAATAACCTGCGCTAAGAACTCTCTTCAGATGTCTCTCACTTTTGTAAAACTTGTGTGTACTGCCAAGCACTGTTTTAATATATAAAGATATTAAAACTACGGAAGAGTAGAGCTGCCACCCAGGCAAAAGAAAAATACAAGTGTATCACATTATAACGTGAAAAGTTTATTGTTCTAACAAGATACTTTTCCTGTTTGTACAATATACTATCATGTTTGTACAATATACCTTTCACGTTTGAACAACATAATATCACGTTATTACAATATACATAATTATCACGTTCGTACAATATTATATTTATATTGTACGAACGTGATAATTATATTGTACGAACGTGATAATTATATTGTACGAACGTGATAATTATATTGTACGAACGTGATATTTATATTGTACGAACGTGATAATTATATTGTACGAACGTGATAATTATATTGTACGAACGTGATAATTATATTGTACGAACGTGATAATTATGTATATTGTAATAACGTGATATTATGTTGTTCAAACGTGAAAGGTATATTGTACAAACATGATAGTATATTGTACAAACAGGAAAAGTATCTTGTTAGAAGATACTTTTCCTGTACTTGTTCTAACAAGTATCTTGTTAGAACAATAAACTTTTCACGTTATAACGTGATACACTTGTATTTTTTTTTTTTTATATGCTTCCGTATAAAACAGAGTCCAATCTCAAAATTAAAATCTACTTACTTTTTAGCCGTTTTATTAAATACTCTTAAATTTAAAGACTTTGCTGACCTCAGAACTCTACACATAATTTATAAAGCAACAAACAAATCTTTGGCCAAAACATTTAGAACTTGATCAGGATAAAGACCAAATCGTGATGACCTGAGAGAAATCCTTATGTTCAGCAAAGCTTCAGATGAGGATTTCTTCTACCTTGGTCTTGCCAAACCACATGCTGGTGGTTTTCACAAAGATTTAATAGACTTCCACCTCATTTGCAGTTTTCAACATGGAAGTTACATGCAGGTTTTATCCTGTTTTATTTCTTGTAGATTTTATCTTCTTGCCATTTAAATATAAAACAGAGGCGGCTTTGATAAGACTCAGTGAATCTCAGTTAAAATAAAACAATAAGAAAAACATTAACATGTAATGTACATCTTTTTTTCCCTTCTTTTCCCCAGAGTTGGTGGGGCAGATGAAGGCTCGAGTAGGAGACTGATAAAGTCAACTTTTTATATATATAGTAAATGTTGCAGTCAGTGCCATCCATTTTCTTCCAACAAATGACGACTTTGCTATGATTAAATACTGTCGGCATTTTTGTTTTGCTTTCATTGAGTCTCTAACATAATTTACAATATTTGATAGGATGTTAAAAAGTGAAAGTCATGAAATCTTGGGTTTAGCCTCTGACCCAGAATGTCACAGCAGAAATGGAGACTCATCAGACCAGGAAACATTTCTCCAATCTCTTATTGTCTAATATTTGTGAGTCTGTTTCCTCAGTTTGCTGTTCTTAGCTGACAGCTGTTGTAGCCAGTGTGGTCTTCTGCTGCTTCTAGTCCATGTGCTTCAAGTTCTGATATGTTGTGCTCTCAGTGATGGTCTTCTGCATAGTTTGCTTTAAATGAGTGGTTATGTTTAGTCTCTGCTGCTTTCCTATCAGCATGAAGCCATCTGGTCTTTCTCCTTTGACCTCTGACATCAAGAAGCTCGTTTCACTCAGAGAAGTGCAGCACTTCTCTGAGTGAAACGAGAATGTTTAAAGAAGATTCCACACAAGCATGCCCTGATCAAGTCCTAAATGTTGTGGGTCAAAGATTTGTTTGTTGCTTTATAAATTAAGTGTAGAGTTCTGAGGTCAACCACGTCTTTAAATTTAAGAGTATTTAATGAAAAGGCTAAAAAGTGGGTTTGGTTTATTATCCTTATTCTATGTTATTTATCATCAGTTTATTAATGATATAATTTGTTTGACTCCCAAATAGTATGAGATTTGTTTTGCTCAGATTCAGTGTTAAATCATTATAGAAAAACCAAGTCTTCAATTTCTTAAATTCATTTTCTAGTAGATGTAGATGTTCCCAGTTATCCAGGTCATCGTAGTCTTAGGATTTTAGAAAGAAAATGACCTTTTTAGTTGCTTGCAGACGTTTCACCTGTCATCTGATTGGCTTTTTCAGTTCAAAGTGGTAGAGAGTCACAGATTTAAGCCATATAGTGTTGCCCCAAGAGGGACAATAGACCCCATAATGATCCTCTACCTAGTCACATGAGCCAAGGTATGAAAACGGGTGTAGGTCATATTCAGCCAAGGTTTCAGGTGAACTCATTTCACCTTAAGTTCATTCAGAAGTTTCAAGTTACTTCCAGAATAACTTTGTGTCATCTGCAAACAATATGACTTCTTTGTCTTTGAAATTACTTCAAATCAAGACATGTTAACACAAACACTTTTACCCAAATTTACCTCATGGCCCTGGTGCCAACTGTCTGCATTGACTTGATAATTAATCAGAGGTAGCAGGATGTGCTACAGGAACTCTAAAAGACACATTAGCGTATGTTTAGTGGTCACTGGCTGAAATTTTCATATTATATAGACCACCTTGTTTTGTTTTAAACACATGATTAACTATGCAGACCTTGATAAATTGACTTAATTTCACTTGCCACTTTGAGACAGACTCATTTATTAAAGTTAATAAAGACAAAATGAGTGGTCAGCGGTCATTGTGATATTCTGTGCCACATTTGTGAATTTCAATTCAATTTTATTTATATAGCGCCAAATCACAACAAAAGTCGCCTCAAGGCGCTTCATAGATACAGAGAAAAACCCAACAATCATATGACCCCCTATGAGCAAGCACTTTGGCGACAGTGGGAAGGAAAAACTCCCTTTTAACAGGAAGAAACCTCCGGCAGAACCAGGCTCAGGGAGGGGCGGCCATCTGCTGCGACCGGTTGGGGTGAGAGAAGGAATACAGGATAAAAGACATGCTGTGGAAGAGAGACAGAGGTTAATAACAGATATGATTCAATGCAGAGAAGTCTATTAATACATAGTGAGTGAGAAAGGTGACTGGAAAGGAAAGGAAAAACTCAATGCATCATGGGAATCCCCCGGCAGCCTACGTCTATTGCAGCATAACTAAGGGAGAATTCAGGGTCACCTGGTCCAGCCCTAACTATATGCTTTAGCAAAAAGGAAAGTTTTAAGCCTAATCTTCATAGTAGAGATGGTGTCTGTCTCCCGAATCCAAACTGGAAGCTGGTTCCACAGAAGAGGGGCCTGAAAACTGAAGGCTCTCCCTCCCATTCTACTTTTAAATACTCTAGGAACAACAAGTAGGCCTGCAGAGCGAGAGCGAAGTGCTCTAATAGGGTGATATGGTACTACAAGGTCATTAAGATAAGATGGGGCCTGATTATTTAAGACCTTGTATGTGAGGAGCAGGATTTTGAATTCAATTCTGGATTTAACAGGAAGCCAATGAAGGGAAGCCAAAACAGGAGAAATATGCTCTCTCTTTCTAGTCCCTGTCAGGACTCTTGCTGCAGCATTTTGGATTAACTGAAGGCTTTTCAGTGAGTTTTTTGGACATCCTGATAATAATGAATTGCAGTAGTCCAGCCTGGAAGTAACAAATGCATGAACTAGTTTTTCAGCATCACTCTGAGACAGGATATTTCTAATTTTAGAGATGTTGCGCAAATGGAAGAACGCAGTCTTACATATTTGTTTAATATGTGCGTTGAAGGACATATCCTGTTCAAAAATGACTCCAAGGTTCCTCACAGTGTTACTGGAGGCCAAGGTAATGCCATCCAGAGTAAGAATCTGGTTAGATACCATATTTCTAAGCTTTTCAGCACCGAGTACAAGAACCTCAGTTTTATCTGAATTAAGAAGCAGAAAGTTAGCGGCCATCCAGGTCTTTGTCTTTAAGACATTCCTGCAGTTTAACTAATTGGTGTGTGTTATCTGGCTTCATGGACAGATAGAACTGGGTGTCATCTGCATAGCAGTGAAAATGTATGCTGTGTCTTCTAATGATGCTGCCTAAGGGAAGCATGTATAATGTCAACAGAATTGGTCCTAGCACTGAACCCTGTGGAACTCCATAATTAACCTCAGTGTGCGAAGAGGACTCTCCATTTACATGCACAAATTGGAGTCTATTAGATAGATATGATACAAACCACTGCAGTGCAGTACCTGTAATACCTACAGCATGTTCTAATCGCTCTAATAGGATATTATGGTCAACAGTATCGAATGCTGCACTAAGGTCTAGCAGGACAAGCACAGAGATGAGTCCACTGTCAGAGGCCATAAGAAGATCATTTGTAACCTTCACTAAAGCTGTTTCTGTGCTGTGATGAACTCTGAAACCTGACTGAAACTCTTCAAATAAACCATTCCTCTGCAGATGATCTGTTAGCTGTTTGACAACTACTCTTTCAAGGATTTTTGATATGAAAGGAAGGTTGGAGATTGGCCTATAATTAGCTAAGACTGCTGGGTCTAGAAATGGCTTTTTGAGTCAAGGTTTAACTACAGCCAGCTTGAAGGCCTGTGGTACATAGCCGATTAGAGATAGGTTGATCATATTTAAGATTGAAGAATTAATTAATGGCAGGACTTCTTTGAGCAGTTTTGTAGGAATGGGGTCTAAAAGACACGTTGATGGTTTGGAGGAAGTAATTATTGAAGTTAACTCAGAAAGATCAATTGGAGAAAAAGAGTAACTTAACATCAATGGTACTAAGAGTAGCTGTAGATATTACATCTGTGGGATGATTATTGGTAATTTTTTCTCTAATGATAAAAATTTTATTTGTGAAGAAGTTCATGAAGTCATTACTAGTTAACGTTAAAAGGGATGGTTGGCTCAAAAGAGCGCTGACTTTCTGTCAGCCTGGCTACAGTGCTGAAGAGAATCCTGGGGTTGTTCTTATTTTCTTCAGTGACGAATAGTAAGATGTTCTGGCTTTGCGGAGGGCTTTCTTATAAAGCAACAAACTATTTCTCCAGGCTAAATGATGATCCTCTAAATTTGTGACACGCCATTTCCTCTCCAGATTACGAGTCATCTGCTTTAGGGTACGTATTTGAGAATTATACCACGGAGTCAGGTACTTCTGATTAGAGACCTTAGTTTTCACTGGAGCTACAGTATCCAGAGTCATACGTAGTGAGGAGGTGAAATTATTAACAAGATAATCTACCTCTGTTGGGGTAGCGTTCAGATAGCTGCTCTGGTCTATGTTGGTACAGGGCACTGACGATGATAACAGTGGGTGGATTATATTCTTAAACTTAATTACAGCGCTTTCAGAAAGACATCTACTTTGATAAAGTCTGCTCTCCACTGCTGTGTAATCAATTATTGTAAATGTAAATGTTATCAGGAAATGATCAGACAGGAGAGGGTTTTCAGGAAATACTTAAATGTTTGTGCATGAGTACAAAAACCATTTTTGCCTCAACAAGCTGCTGTGGGGGTTTACACAGAGGTGTAACTGAACGGCTGCAGGTCAAATTAGCGTCAGGATGTTTTTGCAAAAATGTTTTTTTCTACTTTGTGGGAAACTTTTGTGTTTAAGATTCATTGTGTTGATGCTCAGTCATCAGGTAAGTAAATCCCTGAAGGTTGATTCAGTTCACCTGGATGTAATGTTTTCAATGGGAGAAATGTTTTGTGACTTCTTCAGTCTGAGACCTTTTGGGATTTAACACTCATCAATTTAACCTTTGTTTATTTTTCCTGTTAGAAAGTCAGTCGTGCCAAAACATATCAGCAACTGACCCATGTGGACCATATAGACTTGTTCTTAATTCTCCTCTTGTCTCTTTACCCTCACAGACTCATGGAGTTCAGGCAGTGGCCCTGAAGGGAGTCTTTCCTTGGAAGAACTCTCTACATGGGCAGAGACTGCTCTACAAATGGAGATGAGCAACAAAACTACTGATACCTCTGAGGCAGTTTCCAGTTCAGTCTCAGAGCAGAAACAAGATTTTGCTGTCCCAAGAAGCCAGGATGGCAACATCACTGCCACTCTGCACCATCCCAGCACTGCTCCAGAGAAACCTAAAGGAAAGGCCCGGGTGGTGTTCACAGAGAGACAGTTGGATATTCTTGTCCATCAGTTTAATTTGAAACGTTACTATGAGCCAAGAGAGATGAAAGAGTTGGCAGAGATGACAGGACTGACCTACAAACAGGTGAGTGTTTTTCAACTTACTAGAATCTAAGAAATTGAATTTTGGGTCCATTGTACTCATGAAATGTTTTCGGTTTTTTTCCATCTTTAGGTAAAAACTTGGTTTCAAAACAGACGGAGAAAGTTTAGGAGGAGGTCACATCCTCAGCATGTGAATCAGTGCATCCCACTTCATGTACGTATCTCCTATTATTGAAAAGCACTGTTTCTGCTTCTGTCATTATCTGGGGAATTGACTGTATTTAAGTGTAAGTGTAATGCTAATAATTTAAAACAACTATTCTCGTTTTACTGACAGTCCCCTTGTCCTCTTCAGTTTCAGGGAGAGAGACATCTCCTATTAGAGTATCTCCTATTATTAAAAAGCACTGTTTCTGATTCTGTCATTATCTGGGGGATTGATTGAAGTATTCTTGAAGTATTCTTATTTTACTGACAGTCCACCTGTCTGTGATTCAGTTTCAGGGAGAGGGACAGCCCCCATTCAGGCAGCAGTACACCCAGCACCAGGATGTAAACTCAATCTCAAATGGTGGAAACCATCAGGGCCCCTATCATCATGCTGTGGACAGTTTTGCTCCTGGACGTCAATGGACCTTCCCCAACTCACCCCAGATGTTTGGCTGGTCGATGCCACCAGGCAACGGCCAGTATGAATGTAACCCTGCTGCTGGTATGAATGTACATGAAGAATACTGTATGCCTTTTGTATGAGAAACTTTAAATAAAATATTTACACCCATTCAAAACTGAACTCCCCTCCCCCCCCCCCTTATTTATAGAGTTTTTACATGCAAGTTAACATATCAGGCCCAATAAAGCAAGTACCACAGATACAAAGATATATCTCAATAAAGATTAGGCCATTCAAGTTAGGATGATAACAAATAAAATAAAAATAAATATAAAGGAAAGGGGAAAAAAAAAAAAAAAAAAAAGAAAAAAAAAAGAGAGAGAGCGAACAAAACAAAAGAAAAAGCAAAGTAAAAAGAACAAACAAAAAACAACTCCCCCCCAGAACCAGAACAAAAGAAAACCCCATGGTACTAAAGTTTATTCTGTTGGAAGTGTTTTCAATGAACTGAAGTAAATAATAAAAGGCTGCCACATCTGTGAGAACTTATTAACATTTCCTCTGAGTCTGAATTTTATTTTCTCCACTTTTAAAAAGAACATAACATCTTCCAGCCAACGTGATCGGGCTGGAGGGTGATGAGCTTTCCAAGACAGCAAAATTCTACATTGTGCCAGCAGTGAAGTGAACATAACATCCAGCTGTTTATGACTAAGGTTTAGGGTGGCATCTTCAGAAACACCAAAAACACCAAACCAGTGGGCATGGTTGGAGTGTAACGCTCAAAACATGAGAGAACACTTCAAAATAAAAAGTCCAGTATAACTTAAGTGTTGGGCAGGCAAAAAACAGGCGTTGCATCTGTTGCACAGGTCAGGAATGCTGGGGTATATTTTAGATAATCTAGATGTTGAGAAGTGTAATCTGTATACAGTCTTAAACTGAATGAGGCTGAAGAATAAATTTTGTCAATTATTTTATCCCAGTAACCTTCCCCAAACGTAAGACCCAGTTCCTTTTCCCAACTCAAAGCAATTATTTGGTTGAGTAATTGCCCGATGCCATAATTAAAGTATATACTTGTGATATTAGAGCCTTACTGTGAGGCTTCAACTGGAATAAGTCTTCCCACCAAGGCTTGAGAGGCTGACTTGGAAACTCTGGCAAGATAGAAGATGCACAGTGTCTTATTTGAAAGTAGCAGAACAAATGATACAAGGGCAAATCATACAAAGAACAAAGGTCACTAAAGCTGAGAAAAATGTTATCTTTAAAAAAGTCAAAAACATTTGATACCTTTTCTTGCGCATATGTAAAAGGAGGAGTCCACCAGCAATGGGGAGGGGGGTGGGGGGTGGGGGGGGGGGGGGTAGAGAGAGAGGTAGTTGTTGCAGATTAGGGTCAGAGCAGAAGCAGAGACTGAATTGAAGTGACACTGGAATTGATACCATATTTTTAGAGAGCCAATTACAACAGGGTTGTCTGTGAATTGTAACAGGGAAACAGGAAGGGATGAAAATAATAGTGCTGAGAGTGAGAAAGAAAAACACGATTGAGTCTCAAGGCAACACAAAGTAGCTTGAGGATCATTCAGCCAATAGATATACTTTAGAATGTTGGCTGCCCAATAATAAAACATCAAGTTGAGCAGAGCAAGACCCCCCCTGAGCTTACCCTGTCGTAGTGAGGTAATACAAATCCTGGGGGTCTTATTTGCCCATATAAAAGACGAAATCATTCGATTCACAGATTTGAAAAAGGATTTAGGTAAAAACAGTGGGATACACTGAAAAAGATAAAGAAATTTGGGTAGAATATTCATTTTTATAATATTAATCCTGCCAAGAAGTGATACAGGAAGGTTTGCCCTCCTTTGAAAAGACAACTTTACATAGGTCAGCAAAGGGTTAAAATTTGCTGTTTGCAAAGCTTTAAATGAACTGGTAATATGCACTCCTAGATATCTAAAGCCTGAAGAAGCTAGTTGGAAATCAAAATCTGTTTGTCTAAGCTCTTGTGCAGCTGGGTTTATGGGAAAACATTCACTTTTTTTGTATATTAATCTTGTACCCAGAGAAAGAGCCAAAATGTAGAAGTATTTTCATTATAGAGGATAAATGAATTGTTGGATTTGTAACATAATAATAAGTCACCTGCATATAAAGCAACCCTATGTTCTGTACCACCACGAATAACCCCTTGAAACGGAGGAGAGGTTCTGAGAGCCACAGAGAGAGGCTCTATTGCTAAAGTGAAAAGTAAAGGTGAGAGTGGGCAACCTTGACATGTACCACGTGACAGAGTAAAATACTCCGAAACCAGTGTTAGTACAAACAGATGCCAGTGGCGTAGTATATAAAAGATGAATCCAAGATATAAAATTGTTACCAAAATCAAATTTCCTCAAGACTGCAAAAAGATACTCCCATTATACTCTATCAAATGCTTTTTCAGCATCCAATGAGCTTACCACCTCATAACGGTGCTATGATTTTTGGAATATATTATATTAAGAAGGGACCGTATATTAAAAAAGGAATGTCTTCCTTTAATAAAGCCTGTCTGTTCGTCTGATATAGTAGAAGGGAGAACTCTTTCCAAACGGGTTGCTAGCAGTTTGGATAAGATTTTAAAGTCTACATTAAGAAGACTTATTGGTCGATAGGAGCTACAATAGGTAGGATCCTTTCCTTATTTATGCAGTATGAGATAGAAGCCTGTCTTAGTGTCTGAGGGAGAGAGCCTTGTTTCAATGACTCCTTTGTTAAGAAACTGGTTCATATCTGTTTAATTAGAGGGGAACTATGATGCAAACAGAGCACTACAAAATGACTCAAAAATTGAGTTGATTTCAGTTGGATCAGAAGTCAAAGTTCCCGATTCATTTTTAGTTTGCAAAAGTTGGCGAGATGCCGATTGGTGACGTAGCTGGTGGGCTAGCACACGAGAGGCTTTATTATCATGTTCATAATAGTTGCCACGGGACTGTAATATCAATTGCTCTGCATCATGGGTCGACAGGAGACTGAACTCCGATTGCAGGTTAAGATGCTGCTTATATATTTCAGGTGAGGGAGTTTGAGCGTATTTGCGGTCTAGAACTTGAATTTTGGCAGAAAGTAGTTAAGAAACCATCAATTGCAGATGAGATATAGTCACAGAAAGCTGAATCAGACAAGAGTAGAGAATTCAACCTCCATGGATGCTGAGGTCTATAGCCAGGGGACAATACCATATGCAGGACTGATGGAGCATGATCAGATATAACAATTGGAATATATTCAAAGTTCAAACTTTAGAAGCCATGGAGCCATTTATAAAAAAGTAATCGATGCGAGAATATGTGTGATGAACATTTGAAAAAAAAGGAATATTCTCTGGCTTGGGGATTAAAAAAAAACCCTCCAATCAATGTATCCATTTTGGGTCATAAAGTGTGAGAAAGCCCTGGACATAGCAGATGATGCTTTAGAGCCAGTGGCAGATTTGACTAAAGCTGGGTCAATAACGCAGTTTAGATCACCTTGAAGATCAGGAGGTGCGTCTTTAAGTAAGGAATCATCCTCAAAAGATTATTAGCAAACACAGCATTGTCAAAGTTTGGGGCATAGACGTTCACTAAGACAACTGGCTTATTCATGAGGGTTCCTACAACAATTAGATATTGTCCATTTTTGTCAGCAATCAATTTAGTGAGAGAAAAATGTATTTTATTCCTAATTAAAATTGCCACTCCTCTGGCTCCAATATCAAAATTTGAGTGAAACATATGACCTATCCATGGAGGTTTAAATCTTTTATGATCTTTGACTCACAAATGAGTCTCCTGGAGAAAAACTACATCTGCATTGAGATGTTTTAAGTGGCTGAGAACCCGAGATCTCTTTACCGGACACAGGAACAATAACTCAGGGTGTAACAACCACATCTGTGGGCCATAGTTCCCCCCCACCCCACCCACTAGGTCCCATTTCTGAACTAAGGTGACCGCAGTATAATCCCAACAACTTCAACCTCCTAGCCCAAACTCCTGCTACATAGAAACTCCATATAACCTTAACTTTGAAGTATATATCCCAGTATAAATCGAACCTTCTAGGGATCAGTGAACATCAATTCAAAATATCACAAAAGAAACATAAGAACTAGGTGTTAAAACGGTGACAACTAGTATACCATGAAATAACAGAAACGCATAGAGCTTGCCTGCCTTCTCTGTAATCCTCCGATTGCCTGTAAGTCAACAAGGATTCAAGTCACTTCACTCGCAGCTGTCAGTCACTGTGGCCTTTGAACTTTAGTCTCAATCCTCAAGCCCTGCACGAACTTATCGGCTTCTGAAGCAGACGTAAACCACATTTTCTCCCCATTTTCTCTCAGGATTAATAAATGGGTATGGTGAAGACACACTCCTGTAGAAGACACACTTTAGTGATCGGCCTGTCCAAACAACCAGTCTTTGTTTAACACGAACCTGACATACAAGTCCTTTACCGTCAGAAATTGCTTCCACAATCCTTCCAGTCACCCAAGAGTTACGAGGCGCAGAATCATCGACAACGATAACCACATTCCCAGTAATCAAGTTCCGTCTGATTCTCTGCCACTTCTGATGCTCTTGAAGCTGGTGCAGGTACTCCTTAACCCAGCGCTTCCAGAACAGGTCAGACATGTACTGTACTTGCCTCCATCGACGTCGTCCATACACGTCCCCCTTCTGAAACACTCCTGGTGGTATCAATGGCTTGGTCTTAAGCAGCAACAGATGGTTAGGAGTCCAAAAAAAAAAAAAAAAAAGGCCTCCAAATCATTAGGATCAGTAGAGGGTTTGGTTATTGGTCTACTGTTCACAATAGCCTCTGCCTCACAAAGAACTGTACAAAGGCCTTCTTCGTCCAAATTCTGCACTTTCAAAATGGAATTTAACACCTTCCTGACAGACCTTATGAGACGTTCCGAAACACCGCCATGATGAGAACCAGCAGGGGGGTTAGAAATCCACTTTATGCCCTTTTGCAGCAGCATCTCATGAATCTATGCCTGATTGCATCCTTCCACTGCCTCTTTCAACTCACGTTCGCCACCCACAAAGTTTGTACCATTATCCGATCGTATCTCCAATACCTGACCCCGCCTTGATATAAATCGATGGAGCGCATTAATAAAAGAGTCTGTGCTCAAAGATGACAACACCTCTAAATGCACAGCTCTCACTGCCAGGCATGTAAAGATAATTCCATATCTGTTTACTTCACACCTTCCACGCTTAACTTGAAAAGGTCCGAAACAATCTACTCTAACCCGAGAGAATGGAGGTTCATCTGGTGAGATGCGATCTTGTGGAAGGTCTGCCATCCTCTGATATCCTGGTGCTGCATGAAGTCTGCAACACACAATGTATTTGGCCAAAATCCTCCTTATGGCAATGCTTGCACCTGGAACCCAATACCTTTGCCGCAATTCGGACAGCATGTGGTTACGTCCACCATGCCCTATTTTCTGATGTACATGTTGAAGCACCAGGTCAGAAATATGCAGATCCCTGGCTATAATAGCGGGATGCCTTGCATCTTCAGGCATAGCTGCTCTACTAAGCCTACCTCCCACTCTCAACACACCATTCTCAAGCTTAGGATTAAACCTATAGAGCTCCCTACTCTTCTTTACATTTTCACCCCTCTGCAACCTACTGATCTCATCTGAATATCTCCTCCTTTGACAAAAGCAAAGAACTGCATTCTCTGCCTTGTTAAGTTCTTTTACCGAGAGAAATCCTTTAGCAGCATGGTCCTTGACAGTTTGCAACTCTCTTTTAAGATTTTCCTCAACATTTTCTTTAGTCACGCTAGACGCAAAGCTCTCTTTCAGCTGTTTCCTCTTTTTACTAAGTTCCTGCAGCAAACCTTTGAATCTAAGAATCCATGCAACCATCTTTTTCAGACGAGTCCACGAAGAAAAATAAGTAATGAACTTCATCGCACCATCTTTGTATTCATTTGCATCAACAGCATTAACTAAAATGGCCATTTTAATCTCTGGATCATTTACAGAGATCTTTCCAAAATCCAGGAATCATCCTTCAAAAAGGATTGCACCTTAACTCTCCTAGAAGCTAGATCAGCAGGATTATATGATGTATTAACATATCTCCACTGAGAAGGTTTGGACACCTTAAGTATCTCGGTCACCCGGTTTGCTACAAATACTTTAAACCTTGAGGTTTCATTTCTGATATACTTTAACACCAAGGTACTATCAGTCCAAAATACTGACTCCTGCAAATGTATTTGCAGCTCTTTTCTCCACATCTTATCCATTCTACTCGCAACTAAGGCAGCTGTCAACTCCATGCGAGGAATGGAAGTTTGTTTCAGTGGAGCCACTCTTGCTTTACCCATTATAAATGCACAATGCACTTGATTCTGGGTGCTGCGCAACAACAGGTAAGTGACTGTGCCATAACCCTCCTCGCTTGCATCTGCAAAGTGATGTAACTGAGCAGAAGCAACATCTCCAAAATTAGAAGGTTTAAGGCACCGGTCAACCTTAAAATGTGCAAGAAGGCAAAGATCATTTAGCCAAACTGTCCATTCTTGTTCAACAGTAATTGGCAACACATCATCCCAATCCCAGTGATTTCTGCACAGTTTCCGAAGGATCAACTTAGCAGACAGCACCACAGGTGCCAAAAACCCCAATGGGTCAAAGATTGAGCTCATAAGGGACAATATCCCTCTCCTTGTGGGAGGATTGTTTTTAAGTGTGATCTTAAACTTGAATGCATCTGATTGGATACACCACTGTACACCCAGTGCTCTCTCTACTGGCAACACGTCACTATCCAAATCCAAATCCTTAACCTCCTTGGATCGTTCCTGCTGAGGTATGGCAGCGAGTACTGCTCTTCTGTTGCTAACCCATTTGGTGAGCTTAAAGCCTCCTTTAGCACAAAGAGCAACAAGTTCTTGTTAGAGCAGCACTGCCTCCTCTTCAGAACCAACAG
The DNA here is from genome assembly GCF_056152115.1 of Neolamprologus brichardi. NCBI lineage: Eukaryota > Metazoa > Chordata > Actinopteri > Cichliformes > Cichlidae > Neolamprologus > Neolamprologus brichardi. The sequence continues at coordinate 17,748,072 of NC_142112.1, read as the reverse complement.
AGATAAGGCAATCATCCACATAAAAATTATGTAAAACATTGTTGACAACCTCTAGTCTGAACTGATCTCTGTTGTCCTCTGCACATTTCCTCAAGACAAAATTCGCACAACTTGGGGATGTGCGAATTTTGGCTCCGAAGAGATGTACTTTCATTCTATATTCCACCAAATCCTGACTATGATCTCCGTCTGGCCACCACAGAAACCTTAACAGATCTGAGTCATCTCTTTGTACTCTGACCTGATAAAACATGGATTCAGTGTCTACCATGAGCACCACAGGTTATTTTCAGAACCTAGTAATGACCTCAACTAGCAAGCTAATGAGAACTGGGCCTTTCAGAAGTTGTCCATTCAGAGACACTCCCTGAAATGAAGCACCACAATCAAAAACAACTCGCAACTACTTCTTCTGCGGGTGATGCACCCCATGATGTGGAATGTACCACAATCCTCCATCACAGCGATCAAATTCTTCAGCAGGCACCTTCTCTGCATACCCTTTAGAAATGATTTCAGTCATAAAACTGGTGTAATCGACATGAAATGAAAAATCCCTAATAAACTTCCGTTTAAGGCTCATAGCTCGCTGTTCTACAGCCTTCCTATTATTTAGCATTTTTACCCGATTGCACCTAAAAGGTAAACCAATGGTGTAATGACCATCAACCAACTTAACAGAGTCCATCACTGACTTCATAAACTGCTGATCTTCTCTAGACAACGCAAACTGCTCATCCTGAATACATTCTGGAAAATCAGCCTTCATTTGACGTTCCCACAGCTCATCCAATCTTGCCACGGAAATGCTTGTCAGTCTTACAATCCTCTCTGAGAGGACCATTCACCATCCAACCCAGCATAGTTTTTACTGCATAGGGACCTCCATCCTGACTTCTAACAACATCCCATGGCTCTAAAGCCTTGGGCACATTGGTCCCGATCAACAGGTCTACCCCGGAATTTATCTCCAGTATCTTAATATGGCGCAAATGTGGCCATCTATCGAGATCTTCCTGTCGGGGAATATTACATTGATGAACAGGCATGCTTTTCTGAGTAAATAAGTCAGGCAAGTCACAGTAGTGATCTAAATCCAAACCAGCTACTTCCAAATCTGAAACAACATAACTACTGACCATTTTCTCCTGACCCATTGTCCGCAAAAGAATGCCAGTTTTCCTTCCTGAAAGATTCAGCCTATTCATGAGCCCTTGAGTACAAAATGAAGCTGAACTCCCAGGATCTAGAAAAGCATAGGTTATCAGTGACTGATTACCTTTCTTGGACTTCACTCTAACTGGTATTACGGATAGAGCACTATTTTGCTCACCGGCCCCAGTAACACCACTGCTTTGCACTGCACATGAAGGACCTTCATCTGGTGGTTCTCCCCCTCCTAGAGTTTGCACTGAAAGCCTTTCCTCTGCTTGGAGTGGATATGTAAGAGTGTGGGGTGTTTCTGTTTACAGACTTTACACAAGAGATGTTTCCTACAGTCCTTGCTTCTGTGCCCAATGTGCAGACAACCAAAACACACACCATTCTCTTTCAAAAAAAGATAATCTTTCACAGTGCAACTTTCTTTCAAATGAAGGACACAAATCCAACATATGCCCTGCTCCACAAAACAAGCAAACCTTGGTCACAACTGAACCACTCTCTCGCCTCAACACTGGCTCAATCTTCCTTCCACCTTGGCCACTGTAGTAGCAAAACTACTCCACTTAGCCTTAGGGTAAAACTGAGAATTACCATTCCTCGCCTCTTTTCTGATGACTGTTGGAGGATCCTGTATATCTCCAAACAATGGGTCACTTGCGATCTTAACTTGCCTTTCAACAAACTCAACAACATCGCAAAAAGCACTTTACGTTGAAACCTCTCCTGCAGATCGCAGACAACATTCCTCCACTTATCCTTGAGCTTATAAGGCAACTTTTTTATAACTGCTTGCATATTAGCAGAGACATCCAACTCATGCAAGGACTCAACGTCTCCCATTGCATTACAACATTGCCTTAATAAAAACCCATATTCCTGCAAAGCCTTCACATCATCAGATTTTATAGTTGGCCATTTACTGACCCTTTCAATGTAGGCAGCAGCAATTCTCAGCGAATTGCCAAAGTTCTCTTGGAGCAAAGATTTAGCTTTAGCATATCCATACTCAGCAGGCATATACTGACAGCTTCTGACCATTTCTCTTGGATGGCCTCTAGTATATTGCTCGAGAAAATATAAACAATCCTCAGCACTGTGAGCTTGACTCTCCACCATGTGCTCAAAAGCTCTCATAAATGTTTGATATTGCAAAGGATCACCATCAAATAACTGAATGTCACGCCTTGGTAGCAAAAACAGAGACTGCTGCTCAGCCAATAAAGTTCTAATTTCATTTTGTTTCTTCAAAACTGTGACTAGATGACCATGACCCTCACTACCTTGCGCTGTATGTGTAAGAGGTTTTGATTGTGCGTGAGACTGCGACATCATCTAAGTAGTTGAAACTGCACCTGGAAATACTTGATATAACTTAGTCTGACTGTTCCAACAAAACGACCGTAGGCTAAGAAATATTTTTAACCTTGGGCCTCACATCCAATACATGCTCTTGATGATCACTTGCATTAACACCCTGATATGGTCGCTCTGGTAACACAGGTTTGTACGTCGGAGCATTAGGATTTAAAACGCCTAAACTCCCCTGTTCTTGCTCTAAATACAAATTCATTCCATTAGATTCACCATTAACAGCACTTGAGACTCGGGACATTTCAGAAGCTTTTAAAACATTCACCTTTTCTGCTGAGGCTGCCATTTCAGTTTCTAAGTCAAGCAGCTCCTTTCTTTTCTTAAGCAGTTTCTTGTTCTTCCAAAGCATGCCTTCCTTTCAACGACCTCTGTCAAACAAGTAGGGCAGCCATATCAGCCTCTGCCATTACGCGTGCTGACAAGGCAGATGAAACCATTGAGCTACTGAGTGATGATTTACTTTTCCTACAACTTTTGTTTCCAACATTAGAGATGCTATCACTTGGATTAACATCATCTATCACAGCACCTTTACCAACATTCCCGGTGTGCCTAGAAGCACCCGAACCATTTCCAGCAGGTAATACATCAGAAGACTCAACACCAGGTGGATTTAAATGTGGCAAATCAAGCTCAGACACCTGATTTTTACTCTGAGGGTTTCCCTTTGCATCATGAAGCCATTTCTTTATCTCTTCCATAAACTCAGTATTATGTGCTCGCACACTTCTAAACCAAGCAGTTTGTTTTTCTTGCTCTTCTTGAGGAAGCAAAGGAAACAAGGTTTCATGCAGATGATTTGCCTCATTAAGCAACACAGACAAATTCTCTAACTGAGCCTGAACAGTGGAAACATTATCTTCAGATTGCTTTAATTCTTTAATAACCTTTAAGACCTTTTTAATTTTATTAATCTTAGTGTGACGTTCTGTTTGAAGCCTTTCAATCTGATTCGCCAAAGCCTTAGCAGTCGGTTTCGGCTGTCTTTTCTTTCCATCCACATCACCACATTGTATTAATTGGTGTGTCTCCATTTTTCTTCAAAACATTACAAAATCCAAATGCTGAACTGCACCTATGCCACACAGCTTCATTCCAACACATCAACTTGATGACATTCCCTTCAATAAACCTTAGACAAACACCATTAACAGGAGCAATATCCCCCACTATCTGCCTATTAAACCTAACTAACTCAGCCTAGTCTTCCGTACATACTAGCGGTGGGTATTTATGTACCTCCATACTGTCAGCTGTGAGGAAGACAAACTGTCTTAAACACAAACTGCGGCGGTACTCCCAAGCCAATGGCTTCAGCCGCCTGATGCACAATAACTAGAAAGCAAATCAGTACAACGCCTTGTGCAGCTGTACTGCTAAAACCTAACAGGGGAACATGACTCCTGACAGAAATCTATTTTGTGTAGCCAAAGGCTTAATCTAAAAGCTGCGTGGACAAAGGCAACAGCAAACTATAAAACTCTCATCAATAAAACTCTTCTATATATAAATAATCCAATAAAACCTACAAACCTTTTCTGTTGACAATTTGTTGCGGCTCCTCCAACCTATGGCCGCGGCAGGCTAAACATGGGGACACAGATGACGCGCAACAATAAACGCATAAAATACACTTCTGTACCATTTGCTCCTTTTATTCCACATGCAGCTGTCCAATATATAAATCAGCACATGGGATTAACTATTAAACAAATGCACAGATTGCACAAACAAATAACTGCAACTCACCAATAACTGCACTAATTACAATGCCAATTTACAATTTGGCCTATGGCATCAATTAGTGCACAAATATACAAAAACCATCAAGTTACATTCAAAATACATCAAAATCATTCAAGATGCGCTCAACAGAAAGTTTTGCCTCATGCTCACCCTACCTTTCTGCTAATCAACATCAGGTGCCGTGAACAGGTGAGTGCAACCACATTTATCATCTACCACACCCATGAGACACGCCCCACACCCGTGCACCAATACAATGAGTCCATTTAAACCAACCCACTTAGTCAAAAAGGAACAACTCATATGGCTCCTACAATGTGTATACTGAATATTATCTGTCTTGAGAAGCTGTAAATAAAATGCGAGTCCCACACCTTAAAAATTGAACATTGTACATGTCTCCAAACCTTCTGTCAGAGACTTAACATTTGTTTGTACCACCAGATTTTCATATACTTAAATTTAAAAGTGTATTCCTCTCCCGCAATTAACTCCTGCTTCATCTGCGATTGTTATGAGAAAAATTCTCCTATATCACCCGCAATGAATCCTGGGATAGGGTGGGCCACGAAGGATATATCCGACCCATCTTTCACATCTGGGGGGAAAAAAAGGACGCATTTGTCACCCCATTTGGAGGACTCTTCAAATTTGGACAACCTTCGTCACGTCACTGTGACATAATTGCCTACAAATGCCGCCTTCAAAGCATGCTACCCCTGAATTTGGACACAGCCACGGACTGCAGGTTTTACCTCCACCTGACAATTAAAGCACTCTGCTCCACTAAACACAAGGTTGGGGAGCAAAGACTCATCTCTGTGCTGTTGCTTCAGTTGTGAGGGTGGAGTGTAGATTGAGTTTTACTTGCACTTTGAGCTCCAGCCATTGGTCATCTTTAGGACAACAGAGCAGTAAGGTGTGACAGACTGACATACCTGTGTGCACCACAGAAAAAATGAATGTTGATATCCTGATTGTTGCTCTGATATGTATTGTTAATCAGCACCTCAGCCTGACTGGTGGGCCTGTTTGTGCTTAACCCAACTTGTTTTTTTGTTTTCTTTAATCTGCTTTGATTGCAATGTTGGTTAAAGTTAGCACCTAGTTTTCTTTAGATCTCCGTTTTCTCAGGATTAATAAATGGGTATGGTGAAAAATTTTCCCCTGTGGCTTTGCTTTGTCTGTCCTGACTTAGCCGGGCATTTCACTATTCCACCCAGCATATATATTTCTGGTGTGGGCTTTTCCACCAGACACTGCTTCCACGGCTAATGCTGTTTGTTAGCACCTCATAAGGAGAAGCATTTCCTCACCTCACCAAAAGTGCTCTATGACCACTGAATTTAGATGGGAGCAGAGAGTTGGGGTGAGGGAGGTTTACAAGGAAGTGAATTGGAACAGGTACATCCTTTTGCAGTTTATGAATACATCACTGATTATCATGCCTATGTCTTCCACTCACACTGAGCTGACATCAGCATGGTTGGTTATGTTGCAAAACATTATAGTTTAAACCAGGGGTCGGCAACCTGCGGCTCCAGAGCCGCATGCGGCTCTTTAGTCCTTATACTGCGGCTCCGCGTGGTTTGGGAAAATAAATTAGAAGTATTTAGCTGAAGTGTATTTTATTTATGTTAGTTCTTTTTTAACTTGTAGTTCTAAATTGGAAGATTATTGTTATATTGAAATATAAAAATAAAATTATATTCTATTATTTTTTTATCGCTCAAAATAAGCGTCACACTCGCGGAAGCCTGTATACCCGCCGAAACGCCGTGCATTTATCGAGACTTTCAACCCCAGGTAGGCCAATTATGGATCTTCGGATCCATGTTATGTCAGTAGCTGTTCTCCACCGTGAACTATGTTAAAAACAAACACAGCTCACGCCTCACAGATGACAGCTTACAGTCCTACGTAAAGATGAAAGTGATTTCGTATAGCCCCAATCTGCAGACGCTGTGCGCAGAGGTTCGGGAGCAGAAGTCCCATTGTAAATGTGGCAGGATGAATGTTATCCTTTGGTTCAACCCACTTTCAGCCTGGCGCATTAGGGGGCGCTAGTATAAATAGTGGCCCTGTGAGCATTCCTGGATCGCTTACCTGTGATCTCCTTTTTGGTCACCTGACTTCCCCTTGGTGTTGCAGAGATCATTCTGAAGCCTCCATCGCGGCTGGTAGGTGTTTACCCATCGTAGTGTGTGCATTACCTTACTTGATGGTAAACGGATATTGTTTTTAGGTCATAGCTGTGGAAGCCTCCTATGAGCCCCTGCTCATGTTTCATGACGCGGGGTTACTCGGTACGTAATTCAATTTTGTCTCGATCCTTGCCTTTTATTGTTTGTTTTATAGTAATTATTTATTATGCTTTGCAGGAAGTGTGGGCCTTGGTTTTACGCAACGCCACACTAACTGAAGTGCTGCTGCTTTGCTTTGCTTGGCTTTTATCGTCTGTTCCCGTTGCGAAGTTTCTTTTCCTGCTGCTGCTGTCCGCTTTTTAACGTGGACGTCGGCGTGGACAGCGGCCATATGCACGCCAGTTATGGGAGTCAGCTGGCGTACATATTGATGAGCGTATGATTAATTTATAGTCGGGCAGACGGCTAGTTGGAGTAATACGGCGATTCCGTTTGCTCCAGATTTTAAAGTTTTATCCAGATTGTATGTTGTTTTTCTGTTTTGATTTGTAGTTTGGATTTTTGTTACACCACTGGTGGGAGGCCCTTTTTTATAGCTGCAGATCACCAGTGTGGTCCTGCAGTAGGGTTATCCCCCAGCGCTACATTAGTTTTGTTGTAATCTATTAAACTTTTCTTTGTTTCTTTTATTCAGATGCGGAGTGCCGACGTGGAGGAGACCAGGGTGCCTTGGTGGTGGGATCCTTTGAGTGTACACACCTGCCTTGTTTAGTTTATTAGTGTGAGTGTGTGATTTTTGTGTTGCACTTGTGTCTTGGTGTGTTTTCTTTTTTTGAGTTTGTGCGTGGCATCCCTGCCCCTCCACTGGTAAGCCTCAGCTCTGAATATATTTTTAAGCATGTTTGTACATGGATTTTTACGACTGTGTTTTTATACGGTGTTTTAAATAATTGTTAATAAATTGTCAATTTGTCTTAACATTGAACCTCGTCTCTGTACTGAGTATAACAAACCTAACTGCCTTCGTGGTGATTAGTGTTACTTATTATTCTCTGGGTGAAATTCCCAGAGTGGCGTTGTCTTTTAAAATTGTGAAGAGTATTTACTTTATTCTCACCTCGTGCTGCCACAAACTTGGCGTTGTCGGCAGGATATACTCTTTAAAAACAGAGACGTGTTCTCCTTTTTATTTTTTGTTATCTGGTGTAACGTAAATTGTTTTTAATTCATTTTGTACAGGATAAAAGCAAAGCAGCAGCTACTTTGGTGTTGGATTCCACAGCTGTGTTATAGAGATGGAGGAAGAATTACAGGAACTCAGGGACTTGATTGCGCAGCTAAAAGCAGACAATGAGAGGCTGCGTCAGGAGAGGGCTGTTGGGTCAGGTACAAGCGCTACACCTTCTACTTCAACTGCATCATCTGTTAACCCCCCAACTGCTAGTGTCTCTGTAGCAGAGAGACTAGTTTTTGTGCCCCGTGACAGAAAATGCCCCATGTTTAGAGGAAAATCAGGTATAGGGTTGAATGAATGGTTGGAAGAAATAGAAGGTTGTGCTAGGGCACGTCATTTGTCTTTGGCTGATAAAGCATTTTTCCTGTTTGACCACCTGGAAGGGGAAGCACGTGAGGAGATCAAATATCGCTCTAGTGCAGAGAGGACTGATCCCACTAAGATAATTACTATATTGCAAGAACTTTATGGCTGTTCAGACTCCTATGTAGCATTGCAGGAAGCTTTCTTCTCTAGAAAACAGCAGGAAGGTGAGACACTGCAAGAGTTTTCCCTTGCCCTCTTGGGTCTTATGGAAAAAGTTAAATCGAGTGCCCCTAATGGCACGCCCAATGCTGATGTTTTACTAAGAGATCAATTTGTTGAACAGGTCTTAGACAGTACGTTGCGGCGGGAGTTAAAGCAGCTAGTAAGGAGGCAGCCAACCCTGACATTGTTAGAGATTAGAGGGGAAGCTATTAGGTGGGAACGTGAAGGGTTGCCTAGTGGTGTTAGACATAGAAGTAGTTCTGTCCCTTCTGTCTATGGCATTCAGTATGGGGTCCATAGCGGTCCTTCAGGAATAGCCCAGTCCACCCATCTGTCTGAGATGAGTGAGATGAAGGAATTGTTAAAATGCCAGCAGGAGCAACTTAATCAGCTCACTCAGAGCATTGCTCGATTGCAGGGCCCCCATCGAATGTCTCGCTCGGGACGGAGCGATTCCATTATATGCAGACGTTGTCAGCAACCTGGACATTTTGCTCGGGAGTGTGATGGGGAACGTGTTCCTCGTTCCCAGCCTCCTTCGCAGGCCCCTCGGCATAATCGCAGGCACTCTCCCTTAAATACAGCTTCGGAAAACTAGCACCCTCCGTACTGCCGAGCCACAGTTCGGGTGGGGTGTCTATTGGCTCAAGGGTTGTTTCCAATGGTCCAGAGGCAGTCTCCAAATTAGTTTCATCCTGTCCGCATATAGATGTGGACATGGGCGGTATAAAAGTACCTTGTTTGGTTGATACAGGGTCCATGGTGTCTACCATTACTGAAAGCTTTTTCCGCCAGCACTTTGAGTCCTGGGGTCAAGAACATCTCCAAGCTTGTCATTTGTTGCAGCTTAAAGCGGCTAATGGTTTGTCTATTCCCTACCTTGGCTATATAGAGCTAGGTGTAGAGCTCTGTGGTAAGTTTATTCCACAGTGTGGCGTGTTGATCGTTAAGGATCCGCCAGGTGCAGGACCTTCTATGGTTCCAGGTGTATTGGGAATGAATGTGATTCGGAAGTGTTACCACGAGCTTTTTGGGCAACATGGTGAAGCATTGTTTAGTTTGGGCTCTGTCACAGAGGCCCCTAAATCCCTTGTGCATGCGCTGCAAAAGTGTCATGATGTTAGTACAAGAGCCCCACCGGACTGGTCTGGGCATGTGAGAGTGAGAGGTAAGCGAGCATGTTGCATTCCAGGTGGTGTAATGAAAATAGTGGCCGCCACCTGTTCTGAGCAATATTCAGGCGCCACAGTGTTATTTGAACCCAATGATGTTAATTTGCCTGCTGGACTTTTAGCGTCCCCTGCATTGGTTCGAGTGGTTAGAGGTACTGCATACATACCAGTTGTTAATGTAGGGACCACAGCGGTTTTGCTTCATCCCAGGACCATTATGGGGACCCTGGAGGATGTTCACGTTGTCAGTTTGCCTGCTGGTGTGACAGAAATGCCCCATAACATAGCCACAATGGCATCTCACACCACCACTCCTACTGTGCAGGATCAGATGGAAGGGATTGATTTGTCTAAACTGTCAGCAGAGGAACAGGGACAGGTGAGGTCTTTTCTTAAGAAGTACAGCTCGGTCTTTTCTGCTCACGACACTGATTTGGGTTGCACTAACTTGATCTCCCATGACATTCCGCTCTTAGACGATATCCCCGTGCGGCAGCCCTATAGGCGCATCCCCCCCCTTCAGAGTATGAGGTTGTGAAAGAGCATATTAACCAGTTACTAGGCGCTAAGGTGATTAGAGAGAGTAGCAGCCCCTATGCTTCTCCCATTGTGCTCGTTAAGAAAAAGGATGGCAGCCCACGCATGTGTGTGGATTATCGGCAATTGAACAACAAGACAAGGAAAGATGCATTCCCCCTGCCGCGCATTGAGGAATCCCTAGATGCGCTGACTGGTGCCCGTTGGTTTTCCACCATGGATTTAGCCAGTGGCTACAATCAGGTCCCAGTTACGGAAGAGGATAGGCCCAAGACTGCCTTCTGTACTCCTTTTGGCCTATTTGAGTGGAACCGAATGCCATTTGGGCTCTGTAATGCCCCTAGCACCTTCCAGAGACTAATGCAACGCCTTTTCGGTGATCAACAGTGCCAGTCTCTGCTTCTCTATCTTGATGACATTGTAATCTTCTCATCAACAGTACAGCAACATCTTGAGTGGCTGGATGTGGTGCTAGGTCAGCTTCAGCAGGAGGGTTTGAAAGCAAAGCTTGCCAAATGTGCCTTTTTCCAGCGGGAGGTTTGCTACTTGGGTCACGTCATCTCCGATCAGGGTGTCTCCACAGACCCTAGCAAGGTTGAAGTGGTGGCTAACTGGCAGCCTCCTAAGACTGTTTCAGAACTGCGGTCCTTTCTTGGGTTTGCCAGCTATTATTGCTGTTTTGTAGAGGGTTTTGCCAAGCTGGCGGCACCTCTGCATAGACTGGTGGCAGAGTGGGGAGGCAGAAAATCAAAGAAGAGGTCAGAGCATGGTGTAATGGAGAACTGGACTGCAGAGTGTGCTCAAAGTTTCGAGGCATTAAAGACTAAATTGACAACAGCACCAGTGCTGGCATATGCAGATTTCACTTTGCCTTTTATTTTAGAGGTGGATGCCAGTCATGGCGGCCTAGGGGCAGTGCTCTCCCAGGAGCAGGGAGGTAAGGTGAGGCCAATAGCCTATGCCAGTCGGGGTTTGAGGCCTACTGAGCGCACTATGCTAAATTATAGCTCAATGAAGCTGGAGTTTTTGGCACTTAAGTGGGCCATGACTGAGAAGTTTAGAGAGTACTTGTTGGGCCACAAGTGTATTGTTTACACTGACAACAATCCTCTTAGTCATTTGTCTTCTGCTAAACTTGGGGCTACTGAACAGCGCTGGGCAGCTCAGCTCGCTTCATTTGACTTCGACTTAAAGTACAGGTCAGGAAGGAGTAATAAGAATGCAGACGCTTTATCTCGCCAGCATCCACCCGATCCTCAGGAAATTAAAGCCATGGTTCCTGGTACAGCCTTGCCTGAACCTCTTCAACAAGCCTTGCAGCTGGGACAAGTTGAGGTATCCCAAGCTGCCATTACAGTTTTGCCCCATCTCACTACTCCTGATCTTCATGCCCTCCAACAGGTCGATCCAGTGATAAAAGAGATCCTGGGGTTCTGGAGACGGAAGCAGCGACCTAGCTTCGAGGAGCGGCAGCAACTTGCCCCACCTGTTTTGGTGCTGCTACGACAATGGGATCGTCTGATTGAAAGGGATGGAGTTCTGTATCGTCAGGTTCATCGCCCTGACGGTGCCGAGGTAGTACTTCAGCTTTTGCTGCCTAGTTCACTAATGGAGCAGGTGCTGACCCATCTTCATCAGGACCATGGCCATCAAGGTGTGGAAAGGACCCTAGCGCTTCTCCGCTCACGGTGCTACTGGCCAGGTATGTCTGCTGAGGTAGCTCGCTGGTGTCAGAGATGTGAACGTTGCAAAAGACACCCAACCAGCATTAGTTTCATGGGACATTTGTTGGCTTCTCGACCAAATGAAATCTTGGCCATTGATTACACCCTGCTTGAACCTTCCCGGAATGGGCTGGAGAACGTCTTGGTAATGACTGATGTTTTTAGCAAGTATACATTGGCTGTCCCCACTCGTGACCAATGTGCTGCTACAGTGGCCCAGGTTCTCGTAACAGAGTGGTTCTCAAAGTTTGGTGTACCGGCGCGTATTCATTCTGATCAGGGTCGTAACTTTGAAAGCTCCCTGATCCAGCAGCTCTGCAAGTTTTATGGTATTGAGAAGTCCCATACTACTCCTTATCATCCGGCTGGAAATGGTCAGTGCGAACGCTTTAATAGGACTTTGCACAATTTGTTGCGGACCCTGCCAGTATCCAGGAAAAGGGACTGGAATGCATGTTTGCCCCAGTTACTTTATTGCTATAACACCACTCCCCATCAGGCTACTGGGGAAACTCCATTCTTATTGATGTTTGGACAAGAACCCAGGTTGCCAGTGGACTTTCTGTTGGGCAGAGTACCAGATCCCATCAGTGGAGATGTGCACGAGTGGATTCAGGAGCATAAAGCCCGGCTACAGGTTGTACATGAAGGAGCCAAGGAGCGACTGCAACTGGCTGCCGACCGCAGGAAGAGGCACCATGATAAAAAGGTGAAAGAGGCACCATTGAATGACGGGCAGTTGGTGTTCCTGCGCAATTTGAGTGGAAGAGGGAGATGTAAGATCCAGGATCGATGGAAACCAGCAGTATATAGGATCCTGAAGGCACCTAAAGCAGGTGGGGCAGTATATACCATTGCACCTGCAGATGATCCTAGCAGTGTGAAGCATGTTCATCGAACGTTGTTAAAGGCTGTGGTAATAGCAGCTATACCATCAGAAGGGCCTGCTCCGAGCAGTAGCCCACATGGCCCAGAAATACCATCCTCAGAACATGACTCATCAAGTGACAGTGACCTGCTATTCCTGAGCGTAGGAGCCCCTCAAGTAAATGTTCTACCATCTTATAGCCCAGTGGCAGTGCTTCCAAGTAGCTCTGAGTTTTTGCTCTCACCAGAAGACCGGCTTTCCTCCGTTCCAGCCATTTGTACAGCGACCCCCGAGTGCAGCACCAGTTCCATCATCTCCCAAGACCAACAGGGGAGGTGGCACCAGCGGCTGCAAACTCTATTTCTGAGCTTAGGGTGCATGCTGTCTCTGCATTGTTTAGGCCTTGGGATTAACCTGGGTGTCCTTGTAATCCATCGTCGGGGTGACGATGCAAAAAGGAGGGGTAGATTGTGGCAGGATGAATGTTATTCTTTGGTTCCACCCACTTTCAGCCTGGCGCATTAGGGGGCGCTAGTATAAATAGTGGCCCTGTGAGCATTCCTGGATCGCTTACCTGTGATCTCCTTTTTGGTCACCTGACTTCCCCTTGGTGTTGCAGAGATCATTCTGAAGCCTCCATCGCGGCTGGTAGGTGTTTACCCATCGTAGTGTGTGCATTACCTTACTTGATGGTAAACGGATATTGTTTTTAGGTCATAGCTGTGGAAGCCTCCTATGAGCCCCTGCTCATGTTTCATGACGCGGGGTTACTCGGTACGTAATTCAATTTTGTCTCGATCCTTGCCTTTTATTGTTTGTTTTATAGTAATTATTTATTATGCTTTGCAGGAAGTGTGGGCCTTGGTTTTACGCAACGCCACACTAACTGAAGTGCTGCTGCTTTGCTTTGCTTGGCTTTTACCGTCTGTTCCCGTTGCGAAGTTTCTTTTCCTGCTGCTGCCAGCTTTTTAAAAGTGGACGTCGGCGTGGACAGCGGCCATATGCACGCCGGTTATGGGAGTCAGCTGGCGTACATATTGACTGAGCGTATGATTAACTTATAGTCGGGCAGACGGCTAGTTGGAGCAATACGGCGATTCCGTTTGCTCCAGATTTTAAAGTTTTAGCCAGATTGTATGTTGTTTTTCTGTTTTGATTTGTAGTTTGGATTTTTGTTACACCACTGGTGGGAGGCCCTTTTTATAGCTGCAGATCACCAGTGTGGTCCTGCAGTAGGGTTATCCCCCAGCGTTACATTAATTTTGTTATCTATTAAAATTTTCTTTGTTTCTTTTATTCAGATGCGGAGTGCCAACGTGGAGGAGACCAGGGTGCCTTGGTGGTGGGATCCTTTGAGTGTACACACCTGCCATGTTTAGTTTATTAGTGTGAGTGTGTGATTTTTGTGTTGCACTTGTGTCTTGGTGTGTTTTCTTTTTTTGAGTTTGTGCGTGGCATCCCTGCCCCTCCACTGGTAAGCCTCAGCTCTGAGTATATTTTAAGCATATTTGTACATGGATTTTTATGACTGTTTTTATACTGTGTTTTAGGTAATTGTTAATAAATTGTCAATTTGTCTTAACATTGAACCTCGTCTCTGTACTGAGTATAACAAACCTAACTGCCTTCGTGGTGATTAGTGTTACTTATTATTCTCTGGGTGAAATTCCCAGAGTGGTGTTGTCTTTTAAAATTGTGAAGAGTATTTACTTTATTCTCACCTCGTGCTGCAACATAAACATACCACGGCAGACCTGACGATGTTTGCATGAACACGCTTTTCAGCATCTCTTTATTGACCACTTTTCACAGCCCGATGCATACCAACACAACAGCACAGACTTAAAGGCGGCGAGGCGGATTGCGGGTGCCGCTCAGGTGCGTCCCCCTCCCCTGCAGCGGCGCTGCAGACCACGCCCCGCCACACACATTAACCAGGTAAAATACATATTTAGGAAGAATTTTGCAAATATCTATTTTTCATTTTTTAGCAGCATAGTGCTTTTTTTTTCCAATTATTTTTTTTTTTTTAAAAGTCAGGTCAAGGCTCCAAAAGCCCAAAGGCGATATAACAGTTTTTGTTTGCTACATGGATCATTTTAGTTCAGCAGGGTGTCTTTCATTTTTTGTTATATTTCTTTAAGAGTTCAAAATGTGTTAATTACATAAAGTGTCATTTTCTCTGTAGCACTTCAAGGATTTCATAAGCAACACACCTTAGTTCTTCAAACAAGGCATAAAGGTAAAAAACAATATATACAGTGTTATCTTCATTTTAGATGTCAAAACGAATTTGCGGCTCCCAGTGTTTTCTTTTGCGTGGAAACCGGATCCAAATGGCTCTTTGGGTGTTAAAGGTTGCAGACCCCTGGTTTAAACAGAAGCTCTGCAGCCTCTGCAACAAACTACCTGCTCCAGCAGAAATACATGTGTTTATGTGAAAATCTATAATATATTTTAATAAAGTGTTAAAAAGTTCATTAATCTTTCTGATTTTCTCCAGATGCCAGAAACACTCCATGTACATTGACAACAGTGACGCCGTGTGTGTGTGTGTGTGTGTGTGTGTGTGTGTGTGTGTGTGTGTGTGTGTGTGTGTGTGTGTGTGTGTGTGTGTGTGTGTGTTCGTTCCAGCAATGCACGCACACACAAAATCACTACACTTGAACAATTAGCATTCTCATATTGAACAGGCAAAATAAAAAGATATTTGATGTACAGTGTGTTCTTCTTGCAGGTTTATACAATTTTTATTTTTTTAAAAGAGTGGGACTGCCAGCCAGGACAGAAAGAAAGAAAACCAGAGAGGAGGTTCATGGATATAGTGAAGGAGGACATGCAGAGGTTTTGTGTGACAGATGATTAACCATTGAATTCAAAAGATTCCAGAAACCCTTCTTGTACATACTCAACAGTCCAGCCTAGTGGTCAAACATTAAATAAGAAGTGTGTGTAGTTGAAGTTACAGCAACAACATATCATCTTCGTCCTCATGGCATGAAAACTCAGTGGGCAGATAAAATGAGGAAAAGAACAGGAAAAAAGTCAATGCTTCACTTAGTTCACTTGAACTGTTTCTCATCACACATGAACTGGATCAGGGCATCATCCCATCGGCCTTCACTTCAGCTCCAGTAGGTGAAGGCCGATGTACTGCAGGATGGAACTGAAGTGCAACTCTTGAACGTAGACCCAATATGTGATTAAAACTATGACATCATATTTAAGCTTTAAATTTTCAGTTTGTCAAGCGTCACTGAGCACTTCAAATCTACCTTTAAATCTGTAACATAACAGCTGGACCTCGGCTTGCAACACTGTGTGACAAACGACACAAAAGCATTGTCAGCTCAGACATCAGCAAACGCACAACCTTTGAAATTGTCTAAGTTTTGATTCATGTTACAGCAGCTCATGAGTAAATGAACATGGTGCATTAAATGAATTTTAGAAGTACATTTTTCCAAACACATTTACTTTAATTTACTTGCGTAGGGTTAGGGGTTGCCACCACAGCGCAGAGTCACGTTTCGATACCATCCGTGATCATTAGTGCCATGTGTGATGTGGCCTGACAAACCAGTTTTAGGTGACCCTAAAACTTAATG
This sequence comes from Neolamprologus brichardi, assembly GCF_056152115.1. Taxonomy (NCBI): domain Eukaryota; kingdom Metazoa; phylum Chordata; class Actinopteri; order Cichliformes; family Cichlidae; genus Neolamprologus; species Neolamprologus brichardi. The sequence continues at coordinate 17,731,976 of NC_142112.1, read as the reverse complement.
TGCATGGAATAAAAATACAGTCTACTGGAAATCCCAGTGAAAATCAAAACAATATTATATTTCATCATTCAGTGATCAAGAAAGACCCAATGTTCTCTCCAAAGGATGGAAGATACAAAATAACATTTAAAAAAAACAAAACAAAACCCATTCCTTTAGGATGTTTCTTTCAGCCACATTACATTATCAGAAAAAGTCAATAAGCCCCTTTTTCTTCCCTTTGTCAAAACAAACCGACTGTCTAATTTTTATGAGCTTGAAAGTGCATTTGACATGCCCACTTTTATTTGTCAACACTTCCATCTAATACCTCACCCAAAGTAACGACTTTGAAAGAAACCCCCCCCCACACACACACACACAAAACACCACAAAAAAAACAACCCACAATACACAAAAAAGGTTGTACTTCTTTTTACGGTGGTTATAAAATAGTTATGTTAAAGACAGTCTCCGTTAAGTCAACATCAACAGAACATTAAAATGGCTGTCAGATAAAATCCACAGAAAATCTGATACACTCAGCTCAGTCATTGTTAGTAGCCGGCGTCATTTACAATAGCTGTGATGTTCAGTGATGTTCCCTCTTATCCATGAGAGTGTAAACACTGGGAGATGTGTATAAACCACCATTTAGGTGGTTGTGTGAGTCACAGGTGAGTAACAGGTGGTACCCCTTGGGGAAGCAACGTAGAGGAAGGAGTGTCAAAGTGGCCAAATTAATAAACAGTTTTGCGCTGCTATTTTAAAAAATAAAAAATAAAAAAAAAGCAGCAAGAGACCACAAGCCTTGTTCTTTTAAGCAATGTGTGTTTATTAAGAGTTTAAATTAAAAAGGTCTGGTGGTATTGCAAGTCCCGCAATTTGCTACGTTGTTTTTTTTAAAAATTTTCCCCACAGTTTGATATTCTCAGGTAATTTAATACATTTTATATTAATTTGCCACGCCTCTGTCTCGTCAGTAGAGTCTGTGTGCCTTTGTAAGTGGAAAACCTTTGCAATGGCTAATGTAATATTTCCTTAGGCATAACTGCACACCCAAATGGTGTTGTCAGTACCATTTAGTTACCCTTTCCTCTTCTCGTCCTTCAGGCTGCCACACTTGGGACAGTAAAAACCTGTTTCTCCTCTGTGACAGAGCTGGAAACAGCTTCAATCAATGAGTCAGATTGACCCAAAATTAAACATGAATTCACCCGTTGGTTGGTCAGTCCTTTCACCTCCTGTGGGTCATAGTAACATTTCAGATTAAAGTGTTGGACAAGAACTTTTAAGGTAAGGTTAGGGCTAAGCTAGGGTTCATATGTAGCGCTTGTCCTCTGTGGACCATGCAAAGTGGCATTTTTGCTACTGTCCTCCTTCCTTCGCACAGAGCTGGAAACAGTTCAGCAGTCTCAAAGATGTTGTTCCTCATCTCCTAATCAAAAGCTCTCAGCCCACATAGTGAGGTATGCCAGGGGGAGACTACCTTCAAGGCTGTTGCCAGAACTCCACAAGTCTGTGAGGATAGGAAGACACAGGCCAAGTAAGCACAAGTCTATATGGTCCACATGGGTCAGCATGGGGCATGAGTGACTTTAGATCAGAAAATACAAAATTAAACTCAGAGCTTTAATGTTTTATTCTGGTGGCACGCTTTAAAACTTTGCCACCAAGTGTCGCCATTTGGGGGGAAAAAAACAAAACAAGTGGTGGTATAATTGGAAACAGGGATAGACCCCCTTTTCTAGTCTGGGAAGTACTTCTGGAAAAACTACTGAAACATGGCCTTACAACACAGAGGGTATTTTTGTAGCAGGTCATAGGTTAGCTAACTCTGCTAATATTAGTTCATATTACCAAAGAAGAAAAAAAAAAAGTCTTCCTTATAATATAAAGCACCGTGAAGTGACTGTTATTGTGATTTGGCGCTGTATAAATAAAAAAATGAACATGCATACATACTTGATGAGCCACTGGCTTGGCCTGGCTTTCCTTTGTGTACACTGCCTGAGTCCTGGTAGCGAAACTGGCCGTCCATGGTTTGCTGCTCAGGGCTGTGAGATGGGAGCTCTTCCTTGGTTCTGGCAGTGGCGGCAGCATTGTAGTACTTGGGTTCCTGTCTCCTGAGCTCCCGTGGTTCTCCTCTGGAAAGATGTGATGCAGGTAGCAATAAGCAGGATAAAAGGAAAAGCTGAACATCATCAGCGTCGTCTAGTCCACCCGCTTTGCAGCCGTGTATTAAAACTGGCTTCAATTAACCTGCTTGCGATCAAGCTGCAAGAAGCTCTGTGTGCTAAATTGGACTTAAGGAGTAGCTTTTGAGGCGTTCAGAGGGCGTGGGGAAAGACATCGTTTTCTAATTGGTCCCTCATTCTTCATTTCAATCAAGCAGATTTTTTTCAGGTTTGATGGAACCCCCCCCCCAAAAAAAAAACAACCCAGAAAACGAACTTCGAAAGTAGACATGTAAATGGGCTTTATTAAATCTTTCCATCTTAAAATTTTCTGGATGTTAATCTCTGGATGTGTAGAATTTCTATGTCAAGAAAGGACAGAAAGGACAGAAGTGTAATCTCACAGATAATGACCAGTTTGTAGTATTGGGGGTCATCGTTTTCTATTTCTTTATACCAGTGATATCAAAATGTTGGCTGCAAGATTTGTAATCAGCTGTGTAAGATAATTGACTGGTATCACCTGCATATTAACTCACCTCCACATTTACTGTGGGAAATGGCCACTTATGTGTGAGTGGGTTTGTTTCACAACTGCTGTGAGCCAGTGGCTGTGATTGGGCTGGTTTCATTGAAGGCAGGTGTATTTGGTTGTACTCTAGTCTAGTCTACTAATACACCACACTCCAAACCCAGCTCGTGTATTTTCTGTCTGCACAGATTTGTAACCCAGTATCGAGACTGTTTAGATTAAAAAAAAAAACAAAAACTATGGAATGCATTTCCTGGAAAAAAGCACTGCGAATGCTGATGCATGATTTTTTTGTTGTTGTTGCTGAAATCCTGTAATTTCTTAAATATTTGGGAAGCTTGTTAAATTTAACTGAAACACACATAATAATAATGCCAGTTTATGGAAGAGGCTGACTGCTTTATGAATTGGGTCACAAAAGAAGCTTAGCCCCCCACATTCCTGCCCACACCCACAAGCCTTAAAAAACCCACTTGGGAGAATTGCTTTAGGTCAGTCTTAGGACACATAGCACCGTCCTGCTTTGTTTTAAGTGGTTTCAGCAGAGAAACTGATTTCAAAGATGGGAGCTTGGGGATGCAAATCACTCTAAGTATGTACTTGCATTGTTGCTTATGAGCTAATATTAATAGAGTTAGCTAACCTCTAAGACATCTCGAAAGTCCTGTGTTGTAAGGCCATGATGTTAGCTGTTATTTTCTCTCTCCACTTCAGGTTGCTTTGGGTTTTAAAAGGTGGCCCAGATATCCTGCCACTTTGGTAAATTTCAATTTTAAGGTGGTGACATCTGGTAGCAAATATTAAGAATGCAGTTAACCTAAAATCCATACAGTTTGTAGGAGCAGGAAACGGTTCTGTTTAAAGCTGGTCAGGCTACTATTTTTGGTTTAATTTTCTGTTCTAAAATCTCTCATGCAAACACATATTAGTGACCATGCTGACCCAGGTGGATCATATAGACTTGTGCTATAAGTCGGGCTTGGGATTCATTGCACCATCCTGCTTGGGTTTTAAGGCGTTTCAGCAGGTACTTATCCCAGGGTTCTTGTTTTAATTTGTATCCCATTCAAAAATGGAAGGGAGATCTTAATAATCAATACATCGAGGATGATTGGAAAGGAGCCATTAGCAGTTAGGTCTACTTCTACCGCTTGCGAGAAACCCAATACAAAGTTTTGCACCGCCTATATAAAGCTCCTAATGTTTTGCATAAGATTGCACCTCTTATTTCCCCTTTATGTATCAAATGTCAAAAAGAAAATGTTATTGTTTTTCATTACTTCTGGGAATGTAAACGAATTAAAAGGTTTTGGAGTTCCATATCTCAAGAATTGAGCAATATTTTTAAGAATCAGATCCAATGGGACCCTGGATATTTTCTTTTTGGTTTAGCCTCAAAAGAAACAACATCAACTTATCCACAACGTAAACTATGTGATAAACTATTGTTGCTGTAAATGTATTCTTATTAACTCGGTTAAGGATAAACCACCTACTGTTACTTTGTGGTACAGTGAATTGTTTAGAGTTATTCCTCATGAAAGAGTTGCTGCTATCTTAGCAGGAAATGAGAATTTGTTCCTCAATGTTTGATCTCCCTTGCTTATTTATTTGCCAGATGATTTGTCCCAACTGAGAGGGACTGGTTGTCTTTATGATGCCTTCAGGTAATTAGGAAGTGAGCACAAAGGAGTTCACTTTTGTCTCTTCTTTTTTAAATCTGTGGTTGAATAGATGGTAAATATTTGTCTTTTTTCTCTCTCTGTCCTCTCCATATCTGTGATTGCAAATATGTGTAATTATTTTTAAATGTTTGTCATTCTGTTTATTTTTTATTCATTATCAGCACAAAGCAAAAACAATCTTAAAAGAATTAACACTACAGTGTATGTACTTTCTGTAAAAAATAAATGTTTACTGAAGTAAAAGTACAAATGTTCTCCATTAAAATATACTTCTCTAACTCTATAAAAAAGAGGTTTTGATGTTCTGTGTGTTTGTCTTTGGCGGGTAAAGAGCATGCAATATATTCAGTTTTAAAATTTATATTACATATAATTACATTAACTGTAGTAAGGCTATAATTAATGCTAGCTTATTTTAGGAAACGACACAGTCACTCCATGCCACCACAGTAAAGCCGCCCCGGTTGAATAACGGCTATCATCTGCAGAGAAATGGTTTATTTTCAGTGTTATTTTCAGATAGCTTTTTGCTTTGAGTTAGACAAAGCAAAAAGCTAGCTGATACACACCCCTTAGTTAACCTGTGTGTCTTAAAGACCTGGATTACCTGTAATTTCCTGCTTCTAAATTCAGATAAATCTTAGGTTATTGTACTTGGCCCTAGAAAGCTTAGAAACAGAAACCTTGATTATTCAGGCCCAGTCTCATCTTAAACTCCTCATAGTACCATCTCACCCTATTAGAGCACTTCGCTCTCAGACTCCTGGCTTACTTGTGTACTTACTAGGAAATTTAAAAGTAGAATGGGAGGCAGAGTCTTCAGCTTGCATGCCCCTCTTCTCTGTAACCAGCTCCCAGTTATGTTTGGGAGACAGACACTCTCTCTACTCTTAATATGGGGCTAAACATGTTCCTTTTTGATAAAGCATATAGTTAGGGCTAAATCAGGTGATAATGATAATCAGGCCTCAATCCTAAGGTAGGATTGATCCTGCAATTGGCCTAGCTTCTTGTGATGAGTGTTTCTTCTTCACTCACCATGTGTCTTCTGTCCCGTCATCCTCCTCTAAGCTAAACCACTTACGGCAGATGGTTACCCCTCTCTGAATCTAGTTCTGCCAAACATTTCGTCCTCTTAAAGAATAGTTTTGCTCTTCCCGCAGTCACCAAGTACTTGCTCATAGGTGCTTGTCTGATTATTGGGGTTTTTCTCTTTTAACGTAGGCCTCTTACAGTACAAAAAGTCTTGAGGAAACAGTTGTGATAAAATGGAATTATGAGTTATGGATTGGCCTCTCCAGAGTACAGACCTCAACACGAAGGATTGTAGGATCATCTTGACAGAAAACTGGACACAAGGCAACCAAAATCCAAGAAAGAACTCTGAATGTCGTTCGAGAAGCCTCGAGAGCTATTCCTGAAGACTTCTTAAAAGAAATAAGAAGATGGCTCAGTTCCATGTACGTTTGCACTTTTCAAAACATTGCTGCAACCACTTCACATTTTTCTAAAAAGAAATTAGAGCATGAGACTTTTGCATAGCACTATAGATTTTGAGGTTATATAGCATTTCTTAGGATCTGGTGTGAGTATGAAGAAAGTTCTACTCAACAAAACAAGACTGAAGAGGGAAAAATCCAGAACACTGGCAGTATTGTATTAAAAAGAGTTTTACTGTAAAGACTATATTTACATCAGAACCAAAATCACAGTCAATGGAGACCACAGAATACAGTTACAATATTGCCCCCTTCACCACCAACTTCAATCTAAAAGGCATCATTCTTTTTATCCGCTGCAAGGCCATGTGGAGCTCAAACAGGCCAGTGCAAAACAATGCATTTATTAATAGCTCTTGCACAATAAGCCAAAACTACAGTACCATTCTGCTGGTCTCAGTAGGTAAAGTATATTGTGGAAAATTTAGGACATATAGCTCCAGCATAACTGTGATGGACCATGAAGCGGGAATCAGATGCTGCACAGTCTGAAAAAAATCCATTCACTCACGTAGCAAATCCAACAATTTAGCCATTTATCCCTGATGGGAAGCAATCATCCCTTTGTGTTGAAATATCCCCTTTTATCATAAATCTATGCGATTCCAGCCCCAAACTCATCTGAGCTTTCACCAATCCAGCACGCTGTCCAAGTTTAACTATTAACCCATTTTAAATCAAGGAAAAGGCCCCTGTTTCTCCTCACTTTAATGCAACAGGTGTGTATGAGTGAAAAAGCAAAAGAGGAGAATGAAGATTGTCTTTGTGTGCTAAGTGGAAATGTCTGTTTTAAGTTGCGTGTTTCAAATTTAATTTCTAGTCCATCTTGAGGCTACGATAGATGTAGCGAATAAATGCCAATGAGGACCAGAAGGACACGCTGCCCAGCATCAGGGAGAAGACCATCGCTGTGAGCAGGGAGTACCCAAAGAACTCAGTGCTTTGCACCAGGCCGCTCATAGAGGACCGGTTCCTATAGTAGAAAACAGAGTAGACAAAGATGAAGATGCCGGTGGATCCCGTGCTCAGCACACTCCTCCACCACCATTGGTAGTCTTCGCCAGACAGCAGGAAGTAGGTCAGTGCCACAGAGATGCAGGCGCCCACAGACAGGAGAATGGCGAAGACACACAGCAGGATACCGTACAGCGTGTAGTGCTCTCTTCCCCAAACAGTGGCAAAGATGTAGTACAGCTCCACTGAGATGGCACTTAGGGAAAGATTGGATGGAAAACAGAGTTAAAAATCCAAAAATGAGAGGGAGTAATTCTAATAGTTTATTTTACGGAAGCTAATCAATCTAAATTCAGCTTCGATGTATACTTATGTAAATGGTGCATTAAAAAAAAGAAAGAAAAAAGAATGAAGTGCAACAGTTCCCGGATATTTTCCTGTTTAGTTTTAATTACAGGAACATTAGTGAATAGTGAGCAGTGATCTATAAAATATGTGAATGCAAATGAGATGACAATTAAAAAAACAAACAAAAAAATCCACTTTTGCAATAACTGCCTATTATCTTCCTAGGGTCTGGATGATGGGTTTCCCTTTAATAGTTCACAAGTCTGATGTTAATTACTTGTGAGTAAAACCATAAAGTGTTTTATTGTCACCTTTTCTAATCTCTGATTTATGACTACACTTCTACAAATCTCCCCTTGACTAAACACCTGAGGTCAGCTCACCTGAAGGGAAGGAAGCCGCCGATGGCCATGTGCACAATCGTATGTTTGTACCAGGGCTGAGTCGGGATCTGTCTGGGGATGTTACGGGTGCGGCACGGTGCCTGGAAGCTGCCAGCTCGGTTCTTTCCCACAATGCCACCAATGATTGTTAGCGGGAAGCCCACCAGCAACCAAGCGCCCAGCAGCAGGAGCACGGTGGTGGCCGGCAGAGCCTGAGTAGAGCCGCTCCACCAGTGGACAGAGTTCACTACACTCCACGTGAAGAACAGTGGAGCTGGAGGGATGAATAATCAAGTTAATAAAAGAGAAGCATCTAATAATCCATGTAATGTTTCCTTTGAGGGTTGCTAGAAAGCATTATGTCATAAGGAACGTGAACAAAATACTGCAAAGTAAACACAGATTCATGAATAAATAATTTACTGGGTGGATTGTACATTCAACTATTACAACTAAGTTACTTTTATTTACTTTGAGGGTTTTTAAGCTTATATTTAATAACATAGTTGTGAAAAACTGTGACAAAGAGTAGGTTAATGGCATTCAGCACAAAGCCCAACTGGGAAACAAACCAGAGATCAGCTGGTGAGACCATCTGTGCCCACATGGTGTATACCTTCACCATCAAGTCATCCCGCAAAATACTATCAAAATCAATTATATTGATTGTTTAAAACAATTTCGCAAAAGTTAAAAAAAGCACATGGAAACTGACCACATCCAAGTGCAGATATGAGAATGGAAATATCTGACAACTAAATTAGACATTAAGTCTTTAACCTGCCAGCTCCTTTGTAAATGGTCAACATGAGGTTTGAGTGTGGCAGATAACTGTTTCGCATTTCAAAAGTGTTGCTACTTGATAAAAGATACGGTGTGGATGTTATGACTTCAGTTAAATATAATGAACTACGTTTTCTAGTAAAGAAACATGAATGCCAATAATGTAGGATTTTATTAACACCCCCCAGCTTTCTTAGAGGTTTTTTTGGGGAAAGGAAATGAAATCATGAATTGCTTTAAACATCAGAAATACAAACAATCCAATCTGCTATCTGAATATTTTCATGAATAAATTCACAATTAATTTGAAAAATGTTTCAGGAAAATGCCGTAGATTATGTTTAGAGCTGCAAGTACACACCTGACGTTATGCTAATTTCACTAACTCGTCCTTCTTTATCCAGGAGGCCGAAAAACACGCACACCAACCGCGCAGCCTTTGATGAGAAACTGACACATGAACATGTGCTTTTAAATGCCGGGTCGCTTCCATTTTCACTTACCGGAGAAGAGAGATGATGTGAGGATGATGTTCCACACCCAGCGCTGGCCGTTGATCTGTGTGTAGAAACTGCACGAGACGTAGCCTGACACACAGCTGGTCAGAGCATACAGGACGATGGATGCTGAATTGATGGCGCCATGGCGGTGCACATTGAACATTCCCAGCAATGCCATGAGGATTATCGCTAAAGCAAACAAAGGACATATTTAGGTGATTATCACATGCCCTTTATGTATATACAAGTTTCAGGTTTACTCTAATGCTTGGGACAAAGACTGTTGTTATGGGATAGAGGTGCTCAGAAAACCAGAATGCTCAATTTTAAACGGAACAAAAAAACAAGACACCTCACTGGGATTTAACAGGCCAGTGTTTCATTGTGTTTGTGAATTTGAGAGTCAATACTCACCTGTGGCAAGGGTAAGGAACTGAGCCCCAACTCCCAGCACAGCACAGAGCAAGCTTTTGAAAGGAGGAAACCTAAATACATCAGTATGGATGATTTTCCAACCATTGTCTCCTTGGTCCAGATCGTCGCAGCCACCCTCCTCTTCCACATTGTACCTGAAGGTGAAAGCAAAGTATTTTTATGACTGGGAGAACCAAAACGAGAGCAAGAAAAGTCTCTGCTATATTTACAGGTCCAGGAATTGCATACAATTTTGCACATTTAGGCCAAAAAGAAACTACATTAAGGACTAAACTTCAAATTAAAGCTTTTATTTAAACATAGTAGTAAAATGAGAGCTTGGAGACAGAAAAAAACAACAAAAACCCTTAAAGTGTTCAACAGATAAAAGGATATAAAATAAAGAAAAGGAAAATCTCAGATTTTCCTGCACACACATCTCCTGGTTTTACAGAAAATGGTCTGAAAAAGAGAATATCCAGTAAGTTGCTCATTGCTTTGCTTTGAGCTGGCAGGAAGGCAACAGTATCTCAAATAACCACTTGTCACAACCAACGTAGAAGAGCATCTGAATAAAAAACATGTCCAACCTTGAAGCAGATGGGCGTAAAGCAGCAGAACTCCCTTGTGCTACTCCTGTCAGCCAAGAACAGGAAACTGGGGCTACAATCTCAATCAGCTTACCAAAGTCTGATATGAGAAGACTAGAAAAACTGTCTGGCCTTTTGATTTTGGTGTTAACAATGTAAAAGCATGCCTTATATCAACAAATCAGGCTGGTAGTGGTTGGCTGGGAATTGCACCTCCAACCTTCTGTGCTCAGCCAACCCATTATTAAACCACATTAAAGGCACAAAGAGACCTGACATTCTGTTTTGTCTTTTATATTCAAGCAATGCATTATTCACTGTCTTTGCGTCACTTACTCACCTAGCAAAGTCATTCTTAAGGACTCTCATGAGAATGATGATGACGAAGCCAAGAAGCAGCACCACCAGCACCAGTGAGTTGATGATGGACAGCCAGTGGATCTCCAGTGTTTTGGGGAAGAACGAGTAGTCTCTGAGACGCTCGGCTCTCCGGGAATAGGGCAGAGATGATTCAAACCAGTGCACGCTGTAGGTATGGGTCACCGTCAGGCTGCCTCCGCCTACTCCGACACCCCCCACTGCTGCACCTGCCCCCTCCTCTAAGGGAACAGGCTTAACATCTTTTACTGAGACATTGGCGAAGATCACATAGTCGCCGTTGTACTCAATGTTGAAATCCAGGTGAGTCCACAAACCCACCTGATAGAACAGAAAAGAGGCAGGAGGAGTTTAGAAGTAGGAGGCATGATGCTTAGCTTGGTTTACCAAAAGCTTAGCATATCAATAAAACATTTCTATAGTTTCTACCTTGTGGCTGTGAGGCAGGAAACCACTCTCCTCTATGTATCCTACAAAACCCCAAATTGGAATATCGTCCAGGACAAATTCAAAGTAGTACAGCTCCTCAATGGCCTCACGAAGCTCGTCCACCTACCAAGGAAAAAAACAAGCACCAACAGTTAACAGATGACATATTTTAAGCAGTAGTTGTTGTCATTGTTTGTTCTAATATGATGGGATCACTGTTTTTTGTCCTTGTCGATATACATGGTCTAGAAATAGTGTCTCTGTATGTTGCTATTAACTTGTATGTAACATTAACCTGGCAGAGAGTCTACAGATGGAAATTAGCCAAGGGCTATAATGTGGCACATTTACATTTGTTAAAATATTCATTAATATGTCCCTCTTTTTTTTTCATTAGAACAAGGTTGTGGCCTCACATAATGAAACAGCTGTGCTAAAGTTGTACAGATGTTTATATGTGAAACTGCTATTTTACAGACTTCAAGGTTCAGCATACAACAAAGTACAGGTGTAACAGCAAATATCAAGAGGGATTAGATCCTGATACGGATACATGTATCCAAGGTAACAAAGGATGAAAGACTTCCATGAAATGCAAAAACCCCCAAAAGTTTTAGTTTTATTATCTTATCCAGGAAAAGAAAAAATAACTGCTACAGACCAGCAGATCTAAAAAGGAAATCCGTTTGCACATAATTTCTGGCCACTTTGAGAATTGCCTTGATTTCTATTAAACAAGGTCCAGGAAACATTCTTCAGAGATTTTGAGCACAGTCAATGCCATGTTTATTTAAGCTTTGTGACATGGTTTGTTAACCTCCTTGAAGCAGAAGATGGTACACGGAGGTGGTCAGCCAGTTCTGACTCATCAGACCAGGAAACATTTCTCCAGTCTTTGGTGAGCCTGTGTGAACTGTAGCCTCTGCTGTCCTGACAAGTGCTGTAGCCCATCCACTCTACTGTCATTTTATATCTCTTTTGCATACCTTGGTTGTAGGAGCCATTTTTGGGTTAATACCCCATGTTGCCGCTAGAGGTCACCTTTTTCAGTTTTCCGTATGGGAAACTCGAGTTGAAGAGTAGAATAGCATTTTTGTTTCATTTGTAAGCGGTGCTGGTCAAAGCTTTCAATGTTTGCAGTTTATTACCAACCAGTTTTCTGATGTTAAGCATGTTAACTATTACAAATTTACTTATGTAAATACCTGTTTTTCTGAAAGAGTGAGCTGGCAGAGAATTGTTTTCTCCACGTTCTTTTTGAAGCGGATGTTATATAAAGACTCAGCCATTCTGTCACCATCCAGCACTTCTCCCAGGCTCAGAGATTTATGATGCACCTGATGAAAGAAGTATTAGCATTTAATATACAGGATGTTTAAAAAAAGTGCCATATTAGTTGATCATAATTCTGAGAGCAGTTATTTTAAAACTACCAGCTAAATAAAAATCAACACAATGTTACTCCTGCCTTTAAAATGCGGGCTAAACTGCTACCAACACAATCCAACTTCCAATAATGACTTTTCCCTTAAACCTGTGAGCCATTAAATAAACTAACAACTTAAAGAAAAAGCTTGTGTTTTGGTGGAATGTGAGAATTCCTAACAACAAATCAGTTACACAAAATTATTATTATTACTCTTATGTTTCAAGATGTCATTTTCTTTATCACATTTTTACAAGAAAATGCCATGATCTTTCTATAAAAAGACACTTCTTTACTCAACATGAATTAATACGTGTTTCCAGATTTTTTGGTTGGGAGTAACACTTCACCTCAATTATCACATCCTCACGTAGAAACAAACAGATATGGGATAAAATATAACATAGTAAAGTCTTTTCTTTGGACTCTGAGATAAAAAATATGTTCACAGGAACTGGAGATGTAAGCCCTGAGATTTAGATATTATCATTACACTCTCATCTACATGTCTCCAGTTCCTCTGTTTTGTTACAACAGACCAACACCACGCAGTGACACAGAACTAACACTGACCTTCTCCGGCCTGCAAACAGGCAATGTGTAATAGTGATATGTCTCCTGGGGGTTATGATAAGGGCCCACTTTGTTGACATAAAGAGTCACATTGTCTCCAATCTTGTAGCCAAAAGCCCAGCCTAAGAACAAGAACAGGATCAAGACAGAGTGCAGCACCATCATCCTCTGACAGCCACCTGACGTGCGTCCTGTTCCACGACACATGGCCCCTGTTGAAAACACGACAGCTTATCAGTTCAGGTTCATTTTAAGCTAGCCTGTCTCTCACTTTTGTGCACTTCAAATGTGGCACGTAATTATCTTAACGCAGACAGGTAGAACTGCACAATTTTATGCAACGTCATTCCTGCGATGCTTCAACAAACACAGCAGAAAATGATGAAACTGGCTCAAACACAGATGCTGTGTAACCACAGTGAATTGCAATGCATTTCATCAGTTTCATCAGCCCAAAAGAGGGTTTGGAATCAAATAAGCACCGTCAATTTCTGTATGTTGGAGTTTACAAGAGCAAAAAATAAGTAACATTGCTCAGAGCTTCAGTTTTCATCCAGGTGCAGAGTTTCAGAGTTGCTTTCAATTTCAAAGTATATTAGACAAACATTAGTGTTCATGGTATGCTTAACTTGCATATGAACATGTATTAAGTTTGTGTTGGAATGGTGACCCATTATGATACAATGCCACACCTCCCCTTTCATTTCCATACTCTACAAAGCACACAAATGTGTCCCTATCAACTACATTTCCTGAAAAACAACAATCCTCACATTTTTTATGCAAGTGATAGAAAGAGAACTTCAGAAGGGCGACCTAAAGTTATTGCTGATGTGGCATTAGTGTTGAATTTCACAGCAATGCAAATTTGGTCTGAGTGGTAAAGTTGCAATGCCTTTGACATACGCCAGATCACTTTTTGATCGTCCCCTGTGACGAACTAAAGAGTAGCGTCACAGCTCTATGCACATCTGAACTTTTTACTAATTACAGGACTACATAAGAAGCCCATAAAGTATTTAGAAAGACTCAAGCCAAAAGAGTTAAATCAGTTGAATGAATAATAGCAGCAAACAGGCAGAAATGCCTCACACAGTGAGATAAGTAATAGTATATACAAGAACTGTAATAAGCAGTAAGAGCAAGGTCGCAACACTACAAGTTCTGTCCTGTTTCTGTGGACAGCTGCATGCTTATAATCAAAGGGGGCCTCCTTAATTTAGGTAAGGCAAGCGATTCATCCACATCAACACTGTTTTACTCCAAATTAGCACATGCTCGCTAAAAAAAAAAGACTACAACAACGAAATCAACACAGTCGATCTACCGTTCTCTCCGTCGTCAGTCCCGATTCTCCAGATCCAACGAAATCTGTCTGTCCGCCGGCTTCCTTGGACTTCAGGCCCCACTAGGCTGCTCTCTTCTCCGCTACACTGGAGCTCAGTGTAAAGATTCAGCCTTACAGCCGAGCATCTTGGAAATTCTTGATACTTTGTGTAAACGTAATATCACTACCTTCATATCCGGGTACACTGAGTACTTTTATTCACACATGGGCTAGTGTGGAAGAAGAAGAAGAGCTCCGACTCCACGTCACCTTACAAAATAAAAATAACGACGACTCGGCTGAGTTTTCCGGATTGGGCGGGGAAACAAGAATACACCTGAAATGTTACCGGTTAATCCCAGCCGGTGACAAATTTCACTCACAAGCAATGTAAAATGAACGTGGAGTATTTACGGTCTTTAACGCCTCTGGAAATTATGAACTAAAAGGTAGGAGTTCGCAGCTTTCGACGGTGTTATTTTTCCCCCTTTTTCCAATAAACCGGATTTCCTTCAACGGTAAATAACCAATCAGTGCCTTCGCGGGTCTTCCGTGTCGGAACTCAGGCCTGATTAATAAACCCTGCACTATCGATGCACGGGTTTTAGGAGTACCTGGAAGTGCGGCGCTCGATAGATCGATAGAAAATGCCTGCTATTTGATTTCCCGCGAAACAGCCACAGTTCCTCGCGCTCTAGGACGTGGAATAGCTGCACGAGCTGACGCGTTTTACTAAATTGGTGAGTCCGTTGTAAATGTTAACATTATATAACCTGAAAGCTAGCTTTGATAATAGATGGCTGCATCCTATGGCATTTTCATTGAGGTCAGCTGGTACACACTAGTAGATCAAAGTCAGGACACATTTCTGCTCTCCAGTTTGCTTACATGAACCCGTCGATTTAAAGATCATTGTAAATTCACAAACCTGGCACACACATTGCTGAGAGATAACAAATGACGCGGAGCTCGTCTTTTAATTGACACGAAGCCTCCGTTAAAAAAAAAAGGTTCGTATTTGTAAATGACTTGTACTGTGACATCATTGTTTTCTCAAGCTTCTGCAGACCTGTACCAGTGATGGGGCCTTTGTGAAATGCAGCTGGGATGGAAATGACACAGCATGTTAATCCAAGAGCTTCACTCTCTCTCTTGTTCTCAGATTTTCTGACACAATGGGAATACACGGACTTGCCAAGCTAATTGCTGACCAGGCCCCTGGTGCCATTAAAGAGCAAGACATAAAGAACTTCTTTGGTAACTGTTCCAGAATACACTCCTTATACATAAGTGATGCTTGAGTGTCGGTCTACCCTCAGTTTGTTGTAACATACAGTCTGTATGATGCATGATGGAATGCTAACTCTTTATGTCATTGTTGAACAAGCACCTCTTTTCACCTCCTATAGGCAGGAAAATTGCTATTGATGCCTCTATGTGCATCTACCAGTTTCTGATTGCTGTGCGACAGGATGGTAACGTTCTACAGAACGAAGATGGAGAGACAACAAGGTACTGCTGCAACAATAAACATTTAAAATTGAATAAGAAGACCTAATTGTAGATCCTTTGCAGATGCAGTAGTTCCTCTGTTGAAACTTAGTGATTTGTAGCTCAGGTCTGAACACACAAGAATGATATTTGCCTTTACTCCTTTCTTCAAGCCACCTAATGGGAATGTTCTACCGCACCATCCGCATGTTGGAACATGGAATCAAACCTGCGTATGTGTTTGACGGCAAGCCCCCACAGCTCAAGTCAGCAGAGGTGAGTAAGGATTTCCTCTGCTCCTCACCCATCTGCAAATGGAAACATTTGTTTTCAGTGCAGTGGATTTCTGTCACTCATTTATGTCAGCAACTCCTTACGTGCTCCGTTTCATACTGACAGCTCTCTCTTATTCTGCTTGTGTCTTCATCTTCTAGCTTGAGAAAAGAGGGGAGAGGAGAGCCGAAGCTGAGAAGATGCTTGCCCAGGCCCAAGAAATTGGTAAAGACTTTTGGGGGGGTGTTGGTCAAAGAGTTTAAAGTCAGCATGGTTTGTTGGAAGTTGCTAGTTTTTAAACCAAACTTGAACTTAGACTATATCACAAGTATTATGGGAAAGTCTGTGAACATGTTTTCCTTTGGGCATGAAAGTCTACCGTAATTGTCGGGCTACTTTTTGCACAAGCTTTGAACCCTGCGACTTTTAGTCAGGTGCGACTAATGTATGTACAAAACAGGATTTTCCCCTGATTTTAGCTCGTGCGGCTAATATTCAGGTGCGTTTTGTAGTCCGGAAAATACAGTAATTGGATTTTATTCTCTCTCAAACCAGGGGAGCAAGAGAACATTGACAAGTTCACTAAGCGTCTGGTTAAAGTCACCAAGCAGCATAATGATGAGTGTAAGAAGCTCCTGACCCTGATGGGAGTGCCTTACATTGAGGTGAGATTTCTATTTCTACACATTTTTGTGGCATCAAGAATATTTCCACACTTATTACACAGTTTGGAGACGTCCCTCCCATGAATGATTTGTGTTTTAGTGTTTTTACAATATAACAGGCTTCTTATCCTCTTACCCATACCAAGTTACAGTTACACAGTCCAGCTGGGGTCAATCACAGGGAAAGACAGAAATGTAATGAAATTATGCCTAAAGCTTAAAAATATACATGAATTGGGATTCTGCATTGCAGTTTGAGGTAGTTGTATTAAGACAGATTGTGTGTATCATTCTGTTAGATGTAATTTTATTTATTTATTTTTCATTTCCTTAAAGGCTCCATGTGAAGCTGAGGCCAGCTGTGCTGCTCTGGTTAAAGCAGGGAAGGTGTTTGCCACAGCAACGGAGGATATGGACGGGCTGACCTTTGGGACAAACATCCTTCTCAGACATCTCACGGCCAGTGAAGCAAAGTATGAACTGGTATCGCCTTTGACAGAGATATTAGCAGAGTGGAAATGACTTAAAGCTGTTGCCTTAATTCTACATCAGATTTATGTTTACCATATGAATATATGTGTATATGAGATGGTTTAAATGAATAAGTTCATGCTTAAAATTCATAAATTTGAACCAAGTTTCGAGGTTTTAGGATTTGGTAGTTTGATACCCACTATAGCAGCATAAATAGTAGTCATTAACTATAAGCTGTTCATTATTGTTTCAGGAAACTTCCTATTCAAGAGTTCCACTTCAATCGCATCCTGCAGGACATCGGCCTCACCAATGAACAGGTACATTTTTTTTCCTGACTTTTACAAAAGTTTATATAAATAAGTTTCTCTTTAAATCTGAAGCACTTCCCGTGCTTCTCTCATGATGACACCACTATCACCTGGTGCGTGTCACCATCCTGTGCTGTTTGTTCAAAGATTTGTGGTGGTACTCTCCTGGCTATCAGATGTTTGTGCTGTGGAGCTTTAAACACAACATTAATCTCAGTCTTTCTTGCCATTTTCTCCTTCCTGTACTCCATCCCAGTTCATTGACCTGTGTATTCTGTTGGGCTGTGACTACTGCGGCACTATCAAGGGGATCGGCCCAAAGAGAGCAATCGACCTCATCAAACAGCACGGCAGCATCGAAGAGATTCTAGAGAACATTGATTCCAATGTAAGTTAAAGGTTGCTGTAGTCTGTAGTGCAGGTCAGCTGAGCGAGGTGCTGGTTCTGATTCTGTGTGTGCGCAATGCTTGTCTTTATGCAGAAGCACCCTGCTCCAGAAGACTGGCTGTACAAAGAAGCCAGGGGTTTGTTTTTGAAGCCAGAAGTGGTGGATTGTTCTACAGTGGAGCTGAAGTGGAACGAGCCGGATGAGGAAGGACTGATCCAATTCATGTGCGAAGAGAAACAGTTCAGGTGAACTAAATATTGACTCATTCTTATCTTCTGCTTTACCTATTTACTTAGTTTGACTGAGATGATCTGTTGTTGCTGTGACTTTGACTACACACACTTTTTGTTTAATGTTTGACCACTAGGTGGCACTGTTGTCTCTGTACATGAAGTGTTTCTGGCGTCTTTTGCGTTCAATGGTTGATCATCTGCCTCCATCCAATCCTATCATCCTCCTGTCAGACAAACCCAGTGCATGTCCTCCTTTACTACAAACCGGATTCCAAAAAAGTTGGGACACCAAATACATTGTGAATAAAAACTGAATGCAATGATGTGGAGATGGCAAATGTCAATATTTTATTCAGAATAGAACATAAACCACGGAACAAAAGTTTAAACTGAGAAGATTTATCATTTTAAGCGAAAAATATGGTGATTCAAAATGTCATGGTGTCAACAAATCCCAAAAAAGTTGGGACAAGGCCATTTTCACCACTGTGTGGCATCTCCCCTTCTTCTTACAACACTCAACAGACATCTGGGGACCGAGTTTCTCAAGTTTAGAAATAGGAATGCTCTCCCATTCTTGTCTAATACAGGCCTCTAATTGTTCAATCGTCTTGGGCCTTCTTTGTCGCACCTTCCTCTTTATGATGCGCCAAATGTTCTCTATAGGTGAAAGATCTGGGCTGCAGACTGGCCATTTCAGTACCCGGATCCTTCTCCTACGCAGCCATGATGTTGTGACTGATGCAGAATATGGTCTGGCATTATCTTGTTGAAAAATGCAGGGTCTTCCCTGAAAGAGATGACGTCTGGATGGGAGCATATGTTGTTCTAGAACCTGAATATATTTTTCTGCATTGATGGTGCCTTTCCAGGCATGCAAGCTGCCCATGCCACACTCACTCATGCAACCCCATACCATCAGAGATGCAGGCTTCTGAACTCAGCGTTGATAACAACTTGGGTTGTCCTTGTCCTCTTTGGTCCGGATGACATGGCGTCCCACATTCACAAAAAGAACTTCAAATCGTGACTCGTCTGTCCACAGAACAGTCTTCCATTTTGCCACACTCCATTTTAAATGATCCCTGGCCCAGTGAAAACGCCTGAGCTTGTGGATCTTGCTTAGAAATGGCTTCTTCTTTGCACTGTAGAGTTTCAGCTCGCAATGGTGGATTGTGCTCACTGACAATGGTTTCTGGAAGTATTCCTGAGCCCATTCTGTGATTTCCTTTACAGTAGCATTCCTGTTTGTGGTGCAGTGTCGTTTAAGGGCCCGGAGATCACGGGCATCCAGTATGGGTTTACGCCCTTGACCCTTACGCACAGAGATTTTTCCAGATTCTCTGAATCTTCGGATGATGTTATGCACAGTTGATGACGATAACTGCAAAGTCTTTGCAATTTTTCACTGGGTAACACCTTTCTGATATTGCTCCACTATCTTTCTGCGCAACATTGTGGGAATTGGTGTTCCTCTACCCATCTTGGCTTCTGAGAGACACTGCCACTCTGAGAAGCTCTTTTTATACCCAATCATGTTGCCAATTAACCTAATTAGTGTTATTGGTCTTCCAGCTCTTCGTTATGCTCAAATTTACTTTTTCCAGCCTCTTATTGCTACTTGTCCCAACTTTTTTGGAATTTGTTGACACCGTGGAATTTTGAATCAACATATTTTTCCTTTAAAATGATACATTTTCTCAGTTTAAACTTTTGTTCTTTGTCCTATTTATGTCCTATTCTGAATAAAATATTGACATTTGCCATCTCCACATCATTGCATTCAGTTTTTATTCACAATTTGTTTAGTGTCCCAACTTTTTTGGAATCCGGTTTGTACATCTATGAACCACCTCTGTGCTTCTCCTCTTTTCCTCCTGCCTGATGCCTCCACTTCTTTAAAAAAAGAAAAAGATATTTGATGTACAGTGTGTTCATCTTGCAGGTTTATACATTTTTTTTGCCTGTTAAATATGTGAATGAACATGATCATAGGATAAAGTGTAGCTTTTATTTATTTTGTGTATGTGTGTGCAGTGAGGACAGGATCCGCAACGGCTGTAAGAAGATTGTGAAGAGCAGACAGGGCAGCACGCAGGGACGTTTGGACTCTTTCTTCACTGTCACTGGGTCTCTGTCGTCCAAGCGAAAGGTACATGTCAGAAAACTATGTTACTGAGTGTGTGTTCCTTTTTTTTTTGTTTGGTTTGTTTTTCTGTGTCTAAAATCCTTTCTAGTTCTCTTGTAACTATAAAAAGCAGGCAGAAGTGTTTGACTGACATATTTAATTTAGATCTCGTTATAAAAACAGGAAACTGCTGCTGTAAAGACTCATTTCTTTTCTTAGTCCTGACACTTTCTATATTGCTTTCTTTGTCTTTGTCAGGAACCTGAGATTAAAGGATCAGCAAAGAAAAAGCAGAAAACTGGAGCCACACCAGGCAAATTTAAGAAAGCCAAATAGACTGAATGTATCCATAAATTAATCTGAGATGCTATTGTGATGAGTGATGTTTGGAGTTAAGACAAAAGGAAACTGCTACTGTTACTTTTTTGTAACTTTCTGTTGTATCACCTAACGAAACCTGAGCTAGCTGTATTTTAATGAGTGTTGGACATTTTTATTTCAAGTGTTGGAAATAAAAAATCTTTTTTTGTAAAGATCCTCATTTATTGCCCTTTAACAGTACTGTGCAAAAGCCTGAAACTTCCCCTCTTATCTCTATATTTTGCTACCAATGAGCTAGCCAATAGTTCTCCAGACTTCCCTAATGTCTTGCAAAGTTCTGTTGGTTTTTTTTTTTTGTCCTCTCACTTTCAGTCTACTCCTTGCATCCAACCACCAGGCAACGTGGCAAACGACTAATTTCAAACTTTGCAACAAGGTGATTTCCAAAAAAAAATGCTGTTCTATGGCCATGATACAAAGAGCTATTAGGCGAAAATCTGGCATGGTTCATCCATCGACGAAGTGTCATCAGAAATTGACTCCGGGAGAAAAGGATAAGCTCTGCCAAATTACAGATGGCAATAGGTCTGATGGAGTGATGCCACCAAATTTCCAATTTTTGGTTTAAGTATTCAGCATAATCCAGCAGTGAGTGTCCATATCTGTACACATCTGTAATACATGGTGATGGCCCTGTTATGGTTTGGTCTATTTTAGCCAGTGGTGTCGGGGATCTTGTTAGAATTGGCAGAATTATGAATGCAGAAACTTAATGTCAGATTTTGATTAACCATGTAGTTGCATCTGATTGTCAAATCTTAAATTTTCAGCATGACAATGATCCCAAACACACTGCCAATGGATTAAAACACTACTGGCCAAAAGTTTTAGACCACCCCAATGTTTCTAGTTATTTATTGCAGTTCAGGTCATACAAGTCCAATTAATAACTTGAAATGGTAAAAAGTTAAGTGGACTGCCAAAGGGGAAAAAGAAAAGGTTATCTAAGATTAGCTAAAACTGAAAAAGAATGTACATTTCAGAGTTATAAAAAAATTCCTTTTCAGGGAGCACAACATTTTAAGCTGATCTGTAGCAGTGGAGGTTGATCAAGCCTTAAAAGCTGGTGCTATTAATTCCTACAAGTGTTCCAACTTTTCTGGATTACTCACCCCCTCTGTCTGCAGAAAAGCAGTGTTGGAACACACTGTGGTAGTACCATACCCTTGTGAACATCAGTTCAACAGTGTTTTACTGCAGAAAGTAGTGAGTTACTAAAAAAATGTCAAGAAATAGGCAACTAACAATAGAATTCAAGCTTCAAGCACAACTTAATAGAGGTCATAGTAAGCAAGTCTCAGCTCAACTGCGAAGAGAAGACTTTGAGCTGCAGGTTTGACAGGACGAGTTGCAGCAAGAAAGCCATTGCTAAGAATAAGACAAAGATGCTTTTCTGGGCCATGAAACCGCCACTGGACTAATGAAGACCTGACTGGACTGATGAATCAAAATTTGAAATCTTCGGTTCATCACGCAGGATCTTTGTACGCTGTCGAATAGGCGAAAGGATGATTGCACAGTGTGTCGCATCAAGTTTCAAACATGGAGGAGGAAGTGTGATCATCTGGAGTTGTTTGGCTGGATCCAGGGTTGGTGAATTGTACATGAGAGGCATCCTGAACCAAAATGGCTACCACAGCATTCTGCAGCACCATGCAACACTCTGGTAAGCGCCTAGTTGGTCAGCAAGATAATGACCCAAAACATAAGTCCAAGTTATGCCAGAACTACCTCAGGAAAAAAGAACAAGATGGTAAGGTTGAAGACATGGAGTGGCCACACAGTCTCCAGACATGAACTGGACAGAAGAGTGAAAGCAAAGCAACCTACAAATGCTACATATTGATGGGAACTTCTGCAACAGATATGGGAAGAGCTTTCTGAAGAATATTTGATTTCTATTATAGTAAGAATGCCACCGGTGTGTTCAGCTGTTATATCTGCCAAAGGTGGCTACTTTGATGAGTCAAATGTTTAGAATACATTTTGGTTTATAGATAACATAAGATAAACCTTTATTAGTCCCGAAAGTGGGAAATTTACTTGGTCATGGCAGAAAGTGGACAGTATAAAGTTAAGAGCAGCAAAAATTAAGAAAAAACAAACGATCAAATCAATTTAAATGAAATTAAAAAAAATACTTTGTCACAGGCAGTGGAAAATAAAATGTTCAAATGTACAGTCTAAAGCATGTACCATGTAAAATGGAATATAAATATGGACATGTGTATTTTAAGAATATAAATGTATGTATGGAAACTGAAAGTAAGACTAAATGTAGACTTGTGCAAGTCGTATACATGTATACAGCGAGCGTATGTGTATATATACACAGAGTGGATGTGTAAATAAAATGAGAACATTGTAGATACACACACACACACTTGCACATTCAAAATTGCACATTCTGACCAAGCAGTAATAGCTTCACCCAAAAATTGCATGGCATCAGAAAAATTGCACTCAGTAATATGGCACATAAGAGAGACTAAGCGAAGGCTACCATAGTGTATTGGAATTGTGTTTGTCCGTGTGTGTGGTCATCTGCAAAGTCTTTGTTGTGGAGTCTGACAGCAGTTAGAAGGAAAGTCCTGTGGAATCTCTCTGTCCCACATCGTGGGTGCTGCAGCCTGCCACTGAAGGAGCTGCTCAGTGCCTTCAGAGTCTCCTGCATGGAGTGGAAGATGTTGTTGTCATGGAGAAATATATTCCATGATATCTATTTTTAACTCCAATTGCTTATTTGTACTATAATTTAATTTCAGAGTGCAATAAAAAGTTAAACTGGGGTCTTCTTTTGACCAGTAGTGTAATTTAATAAAAATCCAAAAAGAACAAACAAACAAAAAAAAAAACCACACAATCGAGCACTATCAGTCTGAATTGGCCTCTCTGAAGTTCGACATAACTGTGGGATCAATTGGACAGAGAACAAAAACAAAAGGCAGCCAACATCCAAAGAAGAGCTTCGAATGTCCTTGAAGAAGCCTGGAGAACTATTCTTAAAGACTAGTTAAAGAAATGTCAGGAAAGCTGCCGAACAGAGCTCAGGTACTGATGGGCTGATTGATCCAAATATCAATATTGCACTGCTATGTTTAGTTGTGCTGCAGTTATGTGACTCGGAGGCACTGAGAAGAGCAGTAAAGCTTTATTGATTTATTGGAAATGAAAAAACATTCCTCAAACATGAACAATTTCTGAACTTCTTAATAATAATGTATGCTGATCCCCATGGGGAAATTACTCCTCTGCATTTTTGGCTACCAGATGTCACCAGAGAGGACTGTGTTGAAAAGCTCCGAGTAATGAACCGTTTTTCAATATAAGCTTCATTTGGCCATCACTAGTGAGGGCTGTGTGCAGGCAGGAATGGTGGACCCAAAGCGCAGACACTCAGAGGCAAAACGTGAACTCAAAACAGCTTTAATGCTGAACTCAAAAGTTACAAAACTGAGAATCCAAAAATAAACTCAGGCAGACAGACAGAACACACAGCACGGACGCAGAGAAACACAGGGCTTAAATACACAGAGGGAGCAATCGGGGAATGGGTAACAGGAGGGAAACACAGCTGGGGCAAATCAGCAAAACCAGATACATTAACATAAGACATGGACTTTCAAAGTAAAACAGGAAACATAACACAGAGACGCAGACTTGACACAGGGATACAGCAACTATGGAACAGAACAGAACACCAGAACACTAACAAAACCCGCACAGAAAACCTAAACTAAGATTAAACCTATAACCCATAAGGCAAAGCTAGAATAATGAAAAAAACAAAATCAAAGAACCAATAAAAGACAAAACACCGGGTCAACGGCCCAGGCACCCTAACAAGGGGAGCCGTTCAGTGGATTCAAACCCCCGACCTTCTGATTATGGGGCGACCACTCTACCCTACTGCTCTATCCCTGCTTTTTGTGTTGCTTGGCTGGTCAATTTATGTTATATAGCACTTTAAAACCACCGCAACTGGCCCCAAGTGCTTTAGAGACAGGCATATTTACATTCCAGGACTCTTAAAAAAGCAAGAAAGGTTTGTTTTATTGTGAATTATTATGGAGTTCTCAGTGATTTAGTGGTGATTAAAATGTGTCCAGAATTTGGAAAATTGATGACAATTTATTTCAGAAATCATGACACACATAAGATGTCTTTATAAGTTAAAAGTAATGGTATTGGTATTGGCAATACTGGACCTCTGCTTGGTATCAGATCAATATTGAAATTTGCAGTATTACAGTGATCATAACAATTATTGACTTTTAAGCTCCTTAGAATTGTACAAAGTCTGTTTTTGCCTTATATACTCTATTTCTATGCATATATGCATAAAGTCTTGCTTCATTCCTACAGCTAAAATACTTATCATGTGTAAAAACTATATATCAGGGCATCCGCACCATGCTGAGTGCAATTTCTCTGCAGGGCATTTGGGTTCCTGCTCTAAATAGAAAAGGGTTGATAGCACTTGCACACACATGTGTTGACAGGAAATCTTATATATTTATATATTAGGTTAAAGAATGCGTGAATCCACATAAAACAAACAGAATGTTAAAAGGAGAACAACATTACAGCAAGAAACACACAATGCGTGTGCTGCAAGTTCCTCCTGAGCATCCCACATTCGTGGCATGACAACTAAAATGTGTGTGAAACAGTACCACTTCCTTTGTGCTTAACCCTGCAGGGTTTAATGGTTTGTTTGAGCTCACCACTTGATGAAATTGCAGATATGAAAAAGTGAGATTTCATTTTGTGGCCATCTGAGCCACAGTGAGATGAAGCTTCTTGTATACTACACTGCCAACATGTCGTTTCATGCAGCAGATTCAACTTTACAGTTAATGAAGTTTTATCATCTTAAATATTATGGCCAAAATTTCATGGCTTGCTATTGAGATGAAAAAAGAAAAACCTACAAACACGATTGACTTTTTTGACACACAGACAAGTAAACATTTGATCATCTTCAAAACAATACTAATTAATAAGGTGGTACACATAGAAAAATGCTTAAAAGAAAATATGATTTCAAAAACATTTATTCAATAAAACTATAAAAAGCTGCAATGCTGTGAAGAAAAGTGTACCCATGATGTCAGAAGCTCTCATTTCCTTAGCAGTAATAAGTGTTGCACAAGTTCCCACTCTTTGACAAGTTCCCAACAGTCTTTGACATCAGCTTCCTTAAATTTATAACTACCATCTTACACAGGAAGTGATTGTGAACTCAAAGTTAAGTCCAAGGCTGCAGCCTGCACACTGCCTGAGCAGCATAACTACAGCAACCACACAATTTGCACCCACAGCTGCTGTTCAAGACACACATGTGTTATTCTTGACTCTAAACTTTCCTTTGACAAACAGATCTGTTCTGTTGTTGAAGATAGCTAAAGATAGGGAAAAGTCCAAAACCTTATTGCATCTGGATAACTGTAACTTCCAAGTCTCCTCCAATCTCTTTTGACATCGTTGGAGATAGTATGAAATTCAGCAGCAAGACTGTCAATTGACTCCAAAAAAATATAAATACCATTCCAGCCCTGGCCTCACTGCTCTCCATTTTAGAAGTCAGTTTAAGATTTTATTTAGTGTTTCTAAGGCTCTTAATGGTCAGGACCCATCTGCATAGCACCAGTCTCATTCATTTGCATTCTTTACATGTCCTGGGGTCACGCCTCAAACTAAAAGATATCAGAGCTTATGGAGTCACTGCTCCACATTTGTGGGATCAGCTGCAAGTTGATTTTGAAGTCTAGGCACAGAAATCCACCTTTATTCTCCAGCCCACAGAGAAAGGGCATGTGTTTATTAGTATCCTAGATTCCTACAGTTTAAAAAAAATAATTTGGTGTTGTTGCTCCAAACAAGGCCTCACCATTTATTTTTACACAGACTTTCATAATGAGACACTAAAAAACATTCTTTAATAAGATTAAATGGATCTTCATCTCAGGGCATGCGTGATGTAGACTGACCAATCAGGCTAACATGTAGCTGCAAAAACTGTGCATCTTTGGAACTGATTTTAAAGAAGAAACATAAATAAATGACTAAAAACATGAGTTGACATATTGCAAGATATTTCTAGCACTTGTAGCTGTGCTCTTATCAGAACAAAGCAGAAACTGACTGTGGTAACACAGTGACTGTATGACAAACAATGAAAACCACAAGGACAGGAAGATGAAAATTGTCTGGTTAGCTAATAATGCACTGGTTGCTTATGTTGGTGTGCAGCTTAAACAAAGTTTTTTTTTTTTTTTTAATGTATGTATTGTGCCCTACATAAAGAAGGCACAGCTTATAAGACTGCTTTGTGACTTTTTGATTGCTTTAATGCAGAATTACATTCTTCCAGGTCATCATACTGAGTCCCAAAATGGGTTTTTATTTTACAAAGGGAAATTCGTTCTTTCATTATTTCCCTTTGGCAGCTGAAATCCCAAAGTTGCTACACATTTGCAGAAATATTACAAGACCTTATTGTTTCTCTTTTTGATAGGTGGAGTGTGTATAAGTGCGTGTATGATACTTTTACTTCTTATCATTTTAAGCCAAAAAAGAGATCCTTGTTGGTTTGACTTTCAGGGTAAGTAGATTTTACACATTATCATATTATATGTGACAATGATATTCATTCTGTGGATAAATATCAATGCCTGAATATATCACTATGTATAAAATATGTAAATCTAGGAATTTGTCGACCTGTTGACTGAGTCGTGTTTGCAACGTCAGATGATGAGTGTCATGGCAGCACTGTGTGTGAACATGTTGAGAACCAACATGTTACTGAGTATCTTCATTCTTTCAGGTGAGCTGTTTTTATTTCAGAGACATTACTCCGACATTTGAACATCTGCATGGATGCTAATATTTTCCACGTTATTTTAATCTAGACACTAAATTCCTAAATTCACAGGCGCTCTGGCTGCTTGTCCTGAGGATTCAGCTTTACTCATCACTACACCAGAGCAGATGGAAGCACTGAGTGGATCTTGTCTCCAAATCCCATGTAACTTTAGAGCTAAACCAGAAAAGGCTTTTAATGGGAGAAGAACAGTTGCTGGAGTGTGGATTAAAAGTGACAGTAGACTTTTAATAGATCCAAAAAATGTGATCTACAACAGTAGTGGAGCAGTTAGCATCTATCCAATGAGAATTACTGGGAACCTGAGTCAGAGAGACTGCACCACTCTGTTTTCTGATTTATCCACCAAGTACACAGACACATACTTCTTCAGAGTAGAGAGTGAAGCCTTCAAGGCCACAGCTTTCTGTGATCGTCTTCAAATTACAGTTAGAGGTAAGAGAGTTTATAATAAATAACAAATTATATTATTTATATTGTTATAGAAAACTTTAAATCATCATCATAAATCAGAGAGCTGAAAGTTAGAGTAGAGAGAGGGAAAATACTGTGCCGGAGTCATAACCAAGAAAAGAACTAGGTATAAATGTGTAAATCCAGAACATAAATCTATTTATTTAGATGACCCACCTCGACTTCACAAAGAGTGTTTGTGTTTGTTGTAACCTGTCCAAATGTGCGTGATTGGCTGGAAAGAAATATGATCCACATTTTACAGCCCTGAAATGAGCCCAGAAATGTTATAATCATCAAATCTCAGTTGTAGAAAAGAGATTGCAGTTTAAAAGTAAGATCTCTGGTGGTGTGACAGCCAGTATACTGTATTCCAAAGCAATGTGCCGCAAACCTCAGCGTCAACAACTGACAGCAGAAATCGGTTTACTTTAGTGTGCCTAAATTGTTTTCACAGGGACTGAGCACAAGTACTTATTTGCTTCAATTCTAGGCTTATAAGATGTATCAATGCAGATGGCGATCCTCATTGATAGGTTTGTATTTTAAAAAAATCCACAGGAAAATGAAGGTGGTTTGAGTACTTGAGTAAAACGTAGATTTTGTCAGCACAATAACATCATCACTACTGAAGATCCAATCACAAAGATTTACAGGGTGAGTTGAAAGAGTGGCGTGAACTGAACCACCATCACTGATTAGCTTTAAAGTATTTTTCCTCAAATTTATCAGAATTGGTTTATTTTTCCACTGAGCACAATGCTATTTTTTGAGACATTATTGTTCCCAAGTATGTATTATTATTAAATAATGTAATGAGATTACACCTCTATGCCAATGAGTCCTCAAAGCGCAAAGCTTAAAAACTACACACTTTTAAGTACACAACTGTATTTGAATGGTTATCAGCCTTGTGTACTAAAATCCAAATAATACCTGTATTAATTTGATGTGTCTGTTGTGAAACCACAGATTCTCCTTGGAGGCCCAATATTACAATCTCAGGTGATCTGAAGGAGAAGGAGTCTGTCACTATAACCTGCTCAGCTCTCACTCCCTGTCCACACTCCCCTCCTCAACTCACCTGGAATCTCCAACAAGACTCTCCCAACAAAATAGAGGAAAACACAGATGGAAGCTTTACAACTAAAATCCAGCAGAACATCACTCTGTCAGACACACATGATGGAAAGAAGATCAGCTGCTCTGCCAGATATCCTGTGAACCAAGGAAACAACACCAAGACAGCAGAGACAGAAGAGACTCTCAATGTTTCATGTAGGACTTGAAGGCCTTATCTTTTAGAGAAAACCTTAATAAAGAGCCTCCTCTCTCTTTGTGCACCTTTATTCACTCCAAAATCTCTTCCAGACCCTCCCAGGCTGATCAGTCCCACTGGTCCTGTATCAGTGGGCAGCATGGTGACTCTAACCTGTTCCTGCCAGGCAAACCCTCCTGTTGACAGCTATGTCTGGTTCATGACCAGTGGTGATAAACTGGAGATGATCAAAGCTGACACAAAGGTTTACAGCTTTGAGGTGACCAAACTCGATCGAGACAAATTGTTTTACTGCAGCTGCGGGAATCATCTGGACATCCAGATATCAGCAGGCAGTCAGCTGCTGTTTGAAGGTAAACACAGGAATTGCATTTGTGAGGAGTAATTTTCCATCAAGGAGTTGACTGTGCTGTCGCATTGCAGGTGATGAACACTGGGGGAAAATGACTGTAATGAAGACTGTGGGAATCATAATACTTGTCAGCACACTGGTCATCTTTGAGTGGTGAGGCAGCTACATACCAGCGTGTAATTTCAAATGTATTTACATGAGTTACAGCATTAATTATAATGTAACCAAAATCAAATGAGAAGCTTTCCTCCTTTCTAACTTGTTTCCATCTTTTTCTTTCAGCTGGTTTAGATCGAGACGTCCCAACAAACCAGAGGCAGGAAGATAAACAGAGCTTATAGTCTAACAACTAAAGTGTCTGCAAGTCTCATGAGGAAGTAAAACCTAAGGAAGTAAAAACTTAAAATATCCCTGCATTTACTGCCACGGTTAGCAAGAAATGAAAGCTTGTACAAGTTTCTAAAATTCTCTGTTGTTTTAATGGTAGTACAGAAGAAAGGTGTAAATACTAGTGTCCTCACCAAATGTAGAGCACACAGCATACCGAGCAGCCACATGATAGTAAAGGCAGTTGTTGCTGGTTTTGAAAAGTGCCACAGTGCAGCATTTAAAAGCTAAAGAAATATATATTACCCAATACTGGGTGGCAGAATCCTAATTCCCAAAAAAAGCGTATCGCTGATGTGTAAATGCACTTCTTTTTTCTACCATCGTGATCAGTTTGATTCATCTACAAAACCACAGAATACACAGAGCGCTGGTCATGTAACACTTGAAACTCTTAAAGACAAATTCATATAATAAACAAAAGCACTGATGAAAACAACAGATCTAGCCAATTATATATATTTAGAAAAAGATTCATTACTATAGATTTAACAATAGCAACAGAGAAACATTATCACCTTCATAGTACAAATGATGAATTAAGTAAATTCCAGACATTAGCAAACTTCTGGATAAAGACTGTGACCTGGATGATTTTGGTTGTCGTGTGTTTGTTCTGCTTTGTGTTTGTCCATGTCATCTTTCAAAAATAAAAACAATCTTTATTGATTTCATGATTTTCGACTAATTGCTGAAACCTCTTTTTCCTCTTTGAAGGTCCACTTTGTGAGTGAACTGGATGCATGTGTTTCACGACATGTAGTTTTAAAGAGAGGAAACTGGAGTAGGGATGAGTATTGTTTAGGTTTTATCAGATACCGGTGCCAAACCGGTACTTTTGAAACGGTGCAGGTGCTTAAACAGTGCTCGAACCGCTGCTTAAAGAATGGAAAACACAAACTTTGTCCTAAAACCTCTCATGCTCAGCTGTTTTTTTTTGTAAAAAGATAACAATGTTAGCCTTTTCTGCAGCTATAGGGCATATATGGTATCACTCTTGGCTGGAAGCAGTGCTTAAACAATGGAAAAAACACAAACTTTGTCTAAAAACCTCTCATGTTTAGCTGTTTTCCACTTTTTCTTTGGTCATTTTAGCCTTTTTTGCCAGGGTGAAGGGAGTATCTGCCATCAAACAAGAAGACAGCCACATGTAACTACGACGGTGTTTGCTAGTTCACCTTACATGCATTAATTTAATAACATGGTTAGCCTACTCAACGTAAATTACACACGAACAACATTAAGCTCGCCCAGAGAAGAACGGCTGCTGCTGCCATCATCATCCGTCATCATTTCTGCTACACTGGCAGGGCTAGGGGTCAGGACTCTACTCTTCGGGTTTTTGGGGGATGTTGCTCCGGGTCAGATAACAGGCAACCCACCCGCACTCGGTTTGCGCAGTGGCGTGTCTAGAAAATATTTCTTGGGGGGGCCAGGTAGGGGCACAGATTTGGAAAAGGCTGGCAGGTATAATTGGCAGATGATGTTAAAAAAAATTCTACCAACTGTTAGTATTTTTACTGACATATAGTGCACATATGTTTTGTGCAAAAACATTTTTGAATATTAAAATACGAACATTTCTAACATACAATTGGCAGATTAGCCAATGCCAATGCAAAACTTTATCTGCCTATTAAAAAAAGAAGATAATCTTCTCACAAACTGGTGTTTGACTTTGAAACAGGAAAAAAGTGGGGAAACAACTGAAAAGACTAACATTTGAATGAAACCTGAAAGCAAGTAAATACTTTCTATGCTGCCTTATGATAAACTTTGGTAATACTGATGTATAAAGAACAACACTCGCTGATGATGAAATACAGTCAGCTGGCATGGTGACACTGCCAGTATTAACCTGCAGGGCTGGACTGGGACAAAAAAATTGGCCCGGACATTTTGACTAGAGACCGGCGCACCAGGTATTAAAGCCATAAAGCCTTTGAATGAAAACAAACGCTGTTGTGACAGTGATGTACAGTCTTGTTGGTATATGTATGATTTCTATACATTTTATGTCAGATAAAAACTTTGTTCGCAAGATTCAGATGATTATTTAATAAAAGCTAGACATTTTAAATGAGAATAAGAAAGAAAAGTATTTCTTTGTGTCCCCCTTTCCCTGTTGATGCCCCCCTGGCCCCCTGGCAAAACTTTGCTAGATCCGCCCCTGCACAGTTACCAGCTGTCAGCTACGTAAAAAAGGATCCTGGTGTTATTTGTCTCTCAGAAACAGTTCATAACTTCCCTTCAACTCATTCATGTCACCTAAAAGGTAAACCTGTTTGTCCATCACCTGTTCAGCTCTGATGATTCAGTAAGGACATCTCCTGGTTTCATCTTCATGTTTCCCTCTCACCACATATCCAAACCGATATCATGACCAGCAGCTTTTACAGCTGTGGCTCCAGCAAACATCAGATGATACTAGTACTAGTATGATACTAATATGCGCTGCTTTTCGGTCTGGTTACTGTCTGGTTACTACCGTTTATGTCAGAACTGGTGCCATAATGGCACCAGATACCGGTACCCATCCCTAAACTGGAGGTTGAGATTAAAGCTTTCAGTTTTAACCAGTTTTAATCATTTGTGCTCATACATCTTCAGAATACTCGTGTGTGTATAATTACTGTTGATATTGTAAGGATTCGAGATGGGTGGGGTTTGCTTTTTCTGTTTTCTTGAGCTGGGTGAGTGGGCGTGGTCGCAGTTCTCGGGGTGTTCAGCTTGTGGTGTTTGGCATCGTCAAGCTGGTGAAGAACAGCGGTGTGCCAGCTGTGCTTCAGCTCTGTGGTAATGGGCTCATTCCGGGAATCTCCAGCTGTAATCTTCGTCTTCTCGTCATCCCTCTGTAGAGCTACTCCTACTAAGATCGCTCGTCTGTTTACTCTGTTCGCCCCCCCGGAGAACAGCGTTAGGCACGGATTCCTCACTTCGGACTTCCACGCCTCACCTGCTTACCTGGATTTCTCCTCATCACCTTCCTGCACCTTTCGCAAACGTCCAGCCACCTGCCCGTCTGCTCCCATTAATCTAACGTTACTGTGTGTGCGCTTATCACCGGTCTTTGTCCTCTTCCTTTCTCCTCAGGTCCTTCCCGTTCCACCTGCTCACCAAGTGTTTCCATTTTCCTTCTTTAATTCACCATAAATCAACTTTTTTACGTGTTTGTATGACTGAGTTGGTTTGCTCCTTTGAATCCACTCTTAGTGAAACATGGCAGAGATAATATAATTTTATGATGTTATTAAATATATAGTATAAAAGCACAAAACCTTAGAATAACTCAAGTTGGTAAAGAAGTTCTTTGATGATTTGTAAGTACTTTGAGACTTTAACGATGTTGTAATCTTTGACTTCCTTTATCAGAGGATATTAACAGGAAGGACAGATAAGTGACTATTTTCCTGCTTCGGTCAGAGCATCATGTGACGCCATGCCAGTAGCAGCTTTGCAACCAAGCAGGCTGGCCTTAGCTCACTTTCTTAAAGAGCATGTTCTCCTTCTGAACTTCCTTCTTTTTAACAGCAGTCAGGCTACATGGTTCACTGTAACTGTGCTAAAACCCCCTCATTTCGTTGTGAAATCACTCGTTCACTTGGTAAGGAAACATTTCACTGTTACTCTCTAAAACTAATAATTATTTATTCTTTTACTTAAATAAAAGACGCATTAAGTAATTTTAAATGTAATATGTATTAAATTTTACTTGGTTGTGTTGTTGTTTTAAATGAACTGTGTGATTATAGATTCAGAGAGATCACTGCTAAGAAAAAAAATGTTGTTAAATAGGGGAAGTTCTCTTGTGAAACAACTTTAACAGACTGTCGGTGCTGTTTTAAAACTTCATGTGTGGAATGATTAGATAAACAGATTTCTTTGTGTTTGTGTGTTAAAATGCAGGGAAGGAGTTTGTGAACATGGTGACAGTCGGCATGTTATCGGTTCTCCTCTTTGTTTCAGGTGAGCCGTTTGTTCACTTATATTGAAATCATTTAAAATGTGAATTTTATTTGGAAGAAAAAGTGAACCTACAGCTACTTTTTCCAACTGTTATTGTCCTAACTTGAAATTGAAATTCTTTAATTGGTAATTTCTCTTTGGTTTGTTTACAAAACAAGAATTTAAATGATAACAGAAGAAGAAGTCAAATGACTGAAAGGGTGTTGGCTGAAGCTACAGCTTGTAACACCTACAGCTTAAGAAAAAATAAAGAAAGTATATTAAATCAACTACACTTTTAATGTCTAATTTAAAAACTGAATCATGACAAAAGAAAAAGAAATAATCAGTAACCCTTTATGTCTAATTGAGCTCTAGATGAGCTCTGTTAAAACCTGCGATTGTGTAATAAACAGATACAAAAATCAATGTAATTGAATAATTTAATCAAAGATTATGTTTTAAGTCTTGTCTGGACAACAGTACAGTATTAATGTGTGAATAACTTAATCCATGAATTGTATTTACAGGTGGTTTGGCAGACTGTACAAAACAATCAGACCTCTCCATAACTCCATCAAAGAAGCTGGAAGCACTGAGTGGATCTTGTTTGCAAATCCCATGTAGCTTCAAACCCAAAGAAGAACAGAACTTTATCCGCACAAGAAAAATCTTTGGAGTGTGGATTAAAAATGATTCTAGATTCAGTATCGGAAATTCAAAAAATGTGATCTTCAACAGTAGTGGAGCAGTTAACATCTATCCAATGAGTATTACTGGGAACCTGAGTCAGAGAGACTGCACCACTCTGTTTTCTAATTTAACCACCACATACACAGACAAATACTACTTCAGAGTAGAGAGTGAACCATTCAAGGCAACAGCTTCTTGTGATCCTCTTCAAATAACAGTCAGAGGTAACGAATTCTTGCTTTTTCATAGTTAAAGCAAACAATAATTTTGTGGTTTTGTTCTTGATTGTTAGATTTTTTTTCTCTGTCTATGTCTGTTGAGGATATACTATATTGCAGTCACAATTATTGTCTTAATAGCCTGAATGGTGTTTATATTTCCTTATTTATAATGTTTGCTCTGCTCAGGATCTGATTTCTAAAATTATCTATGAATTTTGGATAACGAGATCACAGGATGAAGTTTGAAGATTTAAACATGTATAAAGTGTAGTGTGCTCTTCATTTCTAATATGTTTGTGATTTGAAACCACAGATTCTCCTTGGAGGCCCGATATTACAATCCCAGGTGATCTGAAGGAAAAGGAGTCTGTCACTATAACCTGCTCAGCTCTCACTCCCTGTCCACACTCCCCTCCTCAACTCACCTGGAATCTCCAACAAGACTCTCACAAAAAAATAGAGGAAAACACAGATGGAAGCTTTACAACTAAAATCCAGCAGAACATCACTCTGTCAGACACACATGATGGAAAGAAGATCAGCTGCTCTGCCAGATATCCTGTGAACCAAGGAAAAGACACCAAGACAGCAGAGACAGAAGAGACTCTCAGTGTTTCATGTAAGACAATCAGAGTTTGTTGTTGGATCCTGTCAACATATCATGATTGATGGGATCCACATTATTTATCATTCTGTTTATAATGAATAATGGGGATATGTGTGAATCTTTTTCTCCAGATTCTCCCAAAGACACCTCAGCATCCATCAGTACATCAGGTTTGGTGTCAGCAGGCAGCTGGGTGAACCTGACCTGCTCCAGCAGAGCCAAACCTCCAGTCAGCAGCTTCACCTGGTTCAAGAAGAGCAGAGATGGAGCTGTGAAAGTATCTGAAGGAGAGATTTACAGCTTCAATGTAACAGATGGAGGAGTTTATTACTGTGTGGCCACTAATGATCTGGGTAATCAGACATCAGCAGAGACTCATCTTAATATTTCAGGTAAATGTAGAATGATAGATGAAAAGGCTCAATTCTAAACATTGTGTTTAATTTTAGTCATAACAGATTGATCAAAATAATCAGGAATGGGATAAATCTTTTCAGAAAAATGTAGGTAGTCAGCTGTTCATCACGGTTGAACATCTTCACAAAGTACAAGTGCAAACAGCAGGGGAAAGTAAAATAAGGAGGCTGGACATATATGAATGAATACTATATATATGAACACTGTATACCGAGCAGAAAGACTTAACATGTGTTTCTTTAGGAACTGATACGTGGTGGGCTGCTGTTGGAGGGATCCTTGGGATCATCACACTTATTTGTTTGGTTTTCATCATTTGGTAAGTGTCTGTTTCTTAACCTATTTTAATTTTTTTTTTTTTTAGCATTGTGAGTAGCTTGTTCATCACTTTGTTTATTTGTTTGTATTAGGTATTTT
Source organism: Neolamprologus brichardi (assembly GCF_056152115.1). NCBI lineage: Eukaryota > Metazoa > Chordata > Actinopteri > Cichliformes > Cichlidae > Neolamprologus > Neolamprologus brichardi. The sequence goes on along the minus strand of NC_142112.1, from coordinate 17,695,995 downwards.
ACAACATTGTCTTATACTTTGCCTAAATACTGTAAATTGTTACATTTTGGATGAATGTCTCAGACAAAATTAGGATGTTTTGGTGTGCATTTTACATTTATATGGTCGCAGAAGTAGATTTTAAGTTAACATGACATCAAAATCAAACGTAAAGTTGGACAGCTACTCAGGGTTGTGTCATTCCTGCTGGTGGCCACAAGGTGGCAACATAGCACAACATGAGTCCGTTAATGACTCAGATAATTGTTTCTGCACTGAAGAAACTTCAGGGTTGAGTCAATCATACTTGAACGTTTCAGGAAAGTAATTTTACTATATATATATATATGTATATATGTATATATAATTATTTCTTTTTTTCCCCTTTTACTTCTACAGTTAAGCTAAAAGTTGTCTTGTTCCTTTTAGGCGGCTGAAGTCAGTCAAACATGGAGCTTCCGATCAGACACAGGTGGGAAAACTGAACTTTATTGTGGTTTTACATGACTGCACAATAGTGACTGCAGTCTTTTCAATTCAGTTTAATTTTTTTCATATAACGCCAAGCCAGCTTCATGAAGAGCTTTATAGTGTAAGGTAAAGACCCTACAATAACAGACAAAAAACCCTAACAATCCCAACAAGTGCCCTATGAGGAAGCACTTGGTGACAGCAGGAAGGAAAAACTCCCTTTAAACCAGAAGAAACCTCCAGCAGAACCAGGCTCAGGGAGGGGCCACCATCTGCTGCACCTGGTTGGGTTGAGGGGAGGAAGACACGACAAAGACACCCTGTGGAAGAGAGCCAGAGATTAAACATAATTAAATGGAGAGTGGCATATAAATGCACAGTGAGTGAAAAAGCAACATAATGGGAATCATCCAGCAGACTATACCAACTGCAGTGTAATAAGGGAGGATTCAGAGTCACTGATCCAGTCCTAACTATAGGCTTTATTAAAAAGAAAATCTTATCTTAAAAATCTTAGAAAAGTAGAGGGTGTGTGTCTCCTGCATCCAAACTGGAAGCTGGTTCCACAGAGGGGCCTGAAAGCTGAAGATTCTGCCTTCCAGTAAGTAAACCAGCAGTCTGAGGACAAAGTGCTCTAATGGGGTGAGACAGAGCCGATTCCTCACTCACATACAAATGCGATTAAACGTCCTGTTTTTTTGTGTTTTACTTGCTTTCAAAGCATCAAGTTGCTACTCTGAAGGTATCAAATTATATCACTGATTGAGTCGAACAGAGTTTTCCCCCAGTTCTTCATTACATCTCAAGTTTGGTGTGTTTGATTTCAGTCTCTCCAAGAAGCAGCCAGAACAGCAGAAAATGAAGACATCCATTATGGACAGATTGACTTCTCCAAGCAGAAACCCGGACCTTCTTTAGACCGATTGCAGGAGAGCACACAGCAGCAGGATTTGGTGTATTCACAGGTCAAAGTGTGCAAGACTCAAAGCAGAGACAGGCCATCACAGACAGCTGATGGCCCAGAGTGTATCTACGCTCAAGTGCAGAAGAAATGAGTGTGGAAGTGTCTGTTGGTGAAAAATGCTCTCTTCTAATTCATTACAAAGAACCCGTTCAGGATGTTCATGTCTGATGAACATATATTTGTAGAATAGCGCTTCCATACAATATTTCTTTTAAAAAGGTACTTTGAATGGTAAATAGTCTGTATTTGTAAAGTGCTTTTACTAGTCCCCCCTAGGGACCCCAAAGCGCTTTACAGACCCAGTCATCCACTCATTCACACACTGGTGGAGGCAAGCTACAGTTGTAGCTACAGTTGCCCTGGGGTAGACTGACAGAAGCGAGGCTGCCATATCGTGCCATTGGCCCTTCTGGCCAACACCAGTAGGCGGTAGGTGAAGTGTCTTGCCCAAGGACACAACAACCGAGACTGTCCGAGCCGGGGCTCGAACTGGCGAACTCCCAACTCTTGAGCCACGAAGTGAAGTTTGATTAGCTGTTTATCTCCAGTAAAATATTTATTATTATTTTTTATCATTTTGTGTATTTTTGTGTATTTAGTATAAGTTTATCATATATATTTTATTTTTAATGTTCCTAAAATGAAGATGATGGACATCCATTTTGCAACATTTTGTATCACAGCTGCTGTGGAGGGCATTTGAGTAAAACTCATTCTATTATTAAAAAAAACACAATCTGATATAATCTGAATATTGTGACATGGTGGCTTAGTCTGCTGAATATCCATTACACCACCAACAACCTGACCTGTTATTAGCAAGGATCACTCCATTCTTTCACGATGATCTTCATGTTGCGCTATCAGAGATGCTTTTCTGTGAGTGGTTATTTGCATAACTTTCAGCTTTCTGTAAGCTTGAAGTAGTCGACCAATTCTCCTCTAATGTCTGGCATCATCAACATGTTTTTTCCCCCCATCACTCACTGGATGTTTTCCAGTGAGAACCTTACAGATGGCAGATCCCAGTAGATCAGAAGTTTTGAAATACTTGGAGCAGACATTCAAAGTCACTTAAATCACCTTTCTATCTATTTCTGATGTCTCCATGCATGAGGTGTTACCTCCTTTGACAGTATCACAGTATCAGCTTAAAGCACTTGTTGCAGGCTGCTGAGTTTGCATATTTTGCTGTGAAGTACAGCCAGACTTTTGACCGCTTCGCCTTGGGCATTTTTAATCTGTAGCTCTGCTCTAAAAGAATGTACGTACCTGGACCCGCCTACTATCCTCGGAAACGTAAAATGATTGGCTAGAATCTGAAGTGTATCACAGCTCAGGACAAGGGAGATACGGAAGGAAATAAAGAGGGGGATGCAGAAACAGTTAAGGGAGATGAGACACAGAGAAAGAGAGCGAGGGAGCAAGGAACCGAGACAGGGAGAGAAACATGATTAGCAGAGGAAACATGGATAAACCTGACAGACAGAAGGAGTCATGCAAATGAACATGAGGAGGGGAAACATGGGAACAGAAAAGGGAAACAAGACATAAGGACACAGGGCCACATAAAAACAAATGCACAGAGGGGGGGACACAGACGACAGAGACACAAGGGGAACCTAATGGACAAGGAACCAAACAGAACAGAAGAACCCCAAAACAGCCAAAACTAAAGACTACTAATGAGCCTAAGACATAAACCATAATACAAAAATGACACCAAAACACACAAAACTCAAAACACTGGGTCAAATGACCCAGATACATGACAATTCCTTCATGAAATTATGAACTGTATAAATTACACAACAACGTTAATATTGATATTTTCAATGTTTTCTGATGTTTTACAGAAAGAGGATTATTACTTATGGTACAGTTCAATGAAGTCAAGATAAGTTACACCTTTTGTTTGGAAAAGTTCATAATGTAAGTCACCTGTCTGTCACGGGTAGGGAGAGGACTCAGGCGCAGACTGGAATTCAAAGTTCAATACAACAGTTAATTTACACAACACCAAGTGCACAATATATACATGTGGGGGGAAAGATCCAGGGGTCCAGGGAGGGAAGGGAAAGGTCCTCTCATACACTTGTGCTCCACCACATAAATCCACACACCAACACGCTCGTAATCCAAAGTAGGAAAGTGGGCAGCAGGTCCAGGGAGAGTGTTCACAGAGACAGATAAATCTCAAAAGGCAAACTCACTCATGAATTATCACAAAAGCTAGAAGCTAACACCAACGCATCTCACACAATCATCCAGCAATGAGAAGATCCAAGCCCCAGCCTTAAATAGCCATGGATTAAACAGCCTAGGAATTAGAGGCAGGTGTGTGGGCCAAAGGCAGGAGCCTGCAGTGAGCCCCGCCCAGGCAGAGCGACAAGGGGGAGAGAAAACAACCATAACAAATGTAGCCTCGCCGAGCAGACACAAGGACTATGACACTGTTGAGCTCTGACGATATGAAGGAAACTCATTGTGAACACAGACTAACCACAGCATGTTGTCATGGTCTGGGTGTGTGTGTGTGTGTGTGTGTGTGTGTCTTCTTCTTCTTCTGTATAGGATTTATTGGCAGTTGGCAAACAGCAAAATGGTGCATTACCGCCACCAACTGGTGTGGAGTGTGGACCGAAATGATAAATAAATAAATAAATAAATAAATAAATAAATAAATAAATAAATGAATAAAAATAAAATAAAATAAAATAAAATAAAATAAAATAAAATAAAATAAAATAAAATAAAATAAAATAAAATATTAAAATTCTCCCGAACAAATGGGTCTGCCGTCTGGGTGTGTGGCTGTAAAATTCCACTGAAGGTCTGGACCTCCCTGGTATCCACCCATGGGCAGGGCCTACAGCCTCCCTCACCTGAAGCTGATTGAAGCAATCAGGTTGGAGATTTAAGCTGCTTGCTGACACTTCTTCCTCACCAGTTCGTCAACTACCCTATGTTGGTAACCAGGCCTCACGCTTCATGTCTATGAATCTCAAGTGCTCTACTAACCTTGCAATCTTGTGTTCTAGTTACTCCTGGAAATTCCATCACACTGAACCACTCATCTTGGAAATCTGGTTAACACGCCTGCTTTCAGAATCATCTCCTTGCCTCACCTGCCTGTAGTGATGGCCAAATTAAGCTTTCTGAAGCACTGAAGCTTGTATTGAAAAACGGTTCATTACTCAAAGCTTTTCAACACAGTCCTCTCTGGTGACATCTTGTGGCCAAAAATACAAAGAGCAGCTTGAATCCACAAAATAAAACCAACTGCTTCATTATGATTGCCCACTCTACAGAGTGGAATTCTGTCTGAAAGTGGGCTGCTGTTGTGTTGCTTTGAGCGTGTATTTTTTGGTGGTTATAAAAATGTGTTTTATTTGCAGTGTTGGGAAGGTTACTTTTAAAATGTATTCCATTACAGATTACAGAATACATGCCCCAAAATGTATTCTGTAACGTATTCCGTTACGTTACTCAATGAGAGTAACGTATTCTGAATACTTTGGATTACTTAATATATTATCATGCTGTTTACAACTACGTGAATGTACTATTGCTGTGATTTATTACTGTTACTTAGTAAAGGGACCTCTGGCTAATACATCGGGTTCTGTGTCGGGCTCGTAGCCAAAAACTAGCTTTACTTTGTTGTCTGGGTCAACTTTGCTAGCAAGAGACAGAGAGAGGCGTTGAAAGGCTGCTCCAACGGAACTTATTGTTTCGGAGGAAAACACGAACACAGTGTACAGTCAAGTCTTAATAGCTTACTTACAACTGGGCTCGTCAGGCACTCTTCTTGGCTGCAGTGGTTATTATTACATTTACATGCTTCCAGCTCCTGTTTTTGCTCGATGACAACTTGTACTTTTCCTTTTTCTCCCTCCTCGCGCTCACAGACACATACGGGTATGGCAGTTCATTCTCCCTGCAGCACGGACTACACTGCCTATGATGCTACATCCTTTAGAGCTATGCCTGTAGCATTCTGCCTATTAGCTTAGCACAACAACAAAAAGCCGCTCTCTCACCCAGGAAACACGCAGAGAGACAGCGTCACCCTGTAACCATGGCAACCGTAACGCTGCCGCCTGGAACAACAGAACGTAGCTGTCAAACAAAACCCAAACAGGCCTGACCCGTGACAATATGAAACAGGGAAGTACTGCCGTGTAATCCATTTATTTCAACAAAGTAACTGTATTCTAAATACCACCTTTTTAAACGGTAACTGTAACGGAATACAGTTACTCATATTTTGTATTTTAAATACGTAACGGCGGTACATGTATTCCGTTACTCCCCAACACTGTTTATTTGTTTAATAAATAATTTTGACCAGTAAACTTTCCTTGTTTAAATATGGACCATGGTGTGGTCTTTCTTTGCTTGTGACTTCTTGATGTTGGTAAATACAATAATTGAAAAATGCCATGTTACATATAACATACATATAATAATGCATATTATGGAGTATGCTTCTGCGGTGAGGTCCTGCCTCCATGTAGGGGAGACCGGGGATAGTTGTAACATTTTTGACATTTCTGTCTGTAAATTGGAGCTCTTTTAAGGTAGTGGATTCAAAATGTAATGCAAAGTATTTACATGTCTCTGCTATTAAATAGTGCAGCTATTTTCTCTGCAGCACAATTACCCATTGCATGGTATGGTCTCAAACACAAAGAGTGAAATGTTACAATTAACCCCATAGTCTGGGTTAGTTGTAACATATCCTGGGGTGAAATGTAACACAATGAAATAAGGGTACTAACAAAACATTAACATGTAATCTTTGTTTATTCAACAGATGAATGCACTTAGAGCCATTTATGTAACTATGTGTGTGTGTGACAGAATGCAGAAATCTAGCTTTTGAACATATGCCAACCCCCCAAAAAAGACAAATTATGGAATTTTCTGCAACTGAATATTTCATTAATTTTGGTTGGTCTTCCTTGAGTTTGGCCTCATTGGCTCAGTGGGTATTATAACCTACAACTCTTGCACCAATTTTGAACATAACAATGAAGCTGAAAAAATGTAGTTGTTCACCATCATCGCAATTCCATTACTTTTTATCATGGCTTACCTTGGTGTGGTTTGCAAAGTGCTTCAGAAAGATGAGGAAATCTGTTTCTTGCACCCATCCTGATTTATTTCCACTACCAATACTTCCTACTGGTCCATCTCTGACACAGTGGTCTGCAACACAAACAGTGGAGGAATTGTGTTGCCAATGGCATTAACCGCATATACAAAAGCGACCAGTGAACCTCTCTCTGCTGATGTCGTTGCCCCAACTTGTTTAATATAAGTTAAAGTAATAGTGTGGTAAGTTGTAACATCTGCATTATTGTTACAACTAACCCAGACTGTTGCTTTTACAACTGACCCAGACTCATATAGCCATGAACTAGCTAACATTACAGCCAATGGCTAAAACATTAGCACTAAAGACCTACACAGAATATATCCCCGTAGACATACAAATAACATAATTTAAGTTTGATGAGTTTAACTGCAAAGCAGATAATGCTATTAGAAATTGAAATAAAGTAGAAAAACTTACTTTTTGGCATAAAAATTACTTTTTTTCGTGTTAAATTGTCTGTGTTTGACAAAATGTGCTGATTTTTCACATGTGATAGCAGAACTGAGTTGGGCATGCACAGGATGAGTCACATCATTTGAAACTTAGCCCTGATTGGAGAAATTGGAAGTGTTACAACTGACCCACGTTACAACTATCCCCGGTCTCCCCTACTTATGCAATTAATCGCTAGACGGGTGTATTTATAAATAATATTATACTAGGGACATTTTCCTATACATATTTTTGACCTGGGGGCAGAATTGATTGTGAACTGGAAAGGGAAAATGCTTATGAACTTGTAAATTAAAAACATGATGCATTTAAGGTAACCCTTTTTCATTTTTATTTAAGAAGAGACTTTGTTCCACTGTGCGATGGCCAAACCTGTTCCTTTTCGTGGAGATAATTTCTCCTGCATTAAGGAAAATCCCTTCACATGGCACAGAGGAGGCTGGAGTGCACAGACTCCGCACAGACATCTGGTAGAGATGCAGTTATACAGTCTACCTGGGCCCCACAAACTATCAGGTAAAGAGAATAAATAAATTCAATTGCTGCACATTTTGCAGACTAACATTTTAAGATTATTTTAAAAATAAAATATCTTTTTATAACATTAAATGTTACGAGTCAAATGGAAGTCTTTCTAAAGTTATTTAATGATATTTATATTATGAAAAGCAGATTTTTGACATTTTAAGTTTTTCCCGTTCTCAGATAAAATAAACACGCACAAAACAAAAGCAAACAACAAGAACACAAAGCTGGAAAACCCACCCGATTGACCAAAATCAACTCAAAATTCTCCCACACAACAGAAACTCCTCTATTCCTCGCTGGCTCCAAATCTCTCAGTAGAATGATCAGTGGTTCGCTATCTGTCACCATCAAAACACTCCACAAATCCCGCAAATGATTCACTTCCTTATAAACCAGGGAATCAGATACCGAAGCAGTAAGGTTCTAAATGAAGCTTCAGACGTCACTGATCACGTGACTCTGGCCAAACGAATGAAGCTTTGACACAGTGCTACTGAAGCAGTGTGTTGATTTTTTTGACACACACACCAGAGCGTCAGCTTCAAGCGAGCCATCACTACCTGCCTGCCCTCCTGCCCTTACACCACCTCGGGACCTTCACCGCTCAGGACAGCTGCCACACACCACCAAACCCACCTGGACCACAGCTCCTTCTACGCTTCCATCTCCCACCTGCACAGTAAGACAAACACTGCTCTCCTCTCTTCCAGTATGTACCTAATCACCAGCCAGCTGCCGTTGCTTTCTTGGACCTGTCCCCTTGCTTATCCCCCTCCCCTGGCCAAGACCCTCAAGCCCCATGTGTCAAGCCTTAAGTCAAGTACTATCGCAAACATAATTTTTGTGCTAGTTAATAAACCTTTGTTAAACCTTTGTTAAACCCTTTCCTCAGCCTCCGCTTTAGGTTTTCTGCACGTGGGTTTGATTTTTGGTACTCGGTCTCCGGCCGTTTTGTGACACATGTGGAGACATGAGATTTGAAATGTGAGTGGATTTCAAACTGTGCAGACTGATGCACATAACAAACATTTTTATTAAACGTGGCGATTGAACATTTCTTACTGGCTACCCTAATTACTACAGATCACTGCTAATGACTTAATTATTTACTTAAAAAATTAGGTAATGCTTGAGCAGTATGGCTCAAGAAATGAAGGAGTTGAACAGAGACCCCTTATGTGTATGTCCCCACTGACTTGGGGCCCCGGTGGTGTTAAATGTGGTCTCTGTCCATGTGTTCAGCTGCTGTTGGGGTGAAGAACTGGTTTTCTTCCTGTGTAAAGCTGTGTGTCATCTGCAGGAGGAAAAGACAGCACAGGTGGTTTTGATATTGTTGCAAATGAGTAATCAGCAATTTAGTATTGATGATTCAGTATTGATCAGTATCTGAGTTTTTTTTTTTACAGGGAAAAAGTCACACTGATAATGAAGAAGTCTCTGACCTTACAAAGCAAAATATGACACTTGGCATTACAGCCAGCAATATCTCACTTCCTCTTTCAGCGGGTTATAAGCAGGAAGGCCAAACATAGTGTATCTTGTAGTCAGTGAGTTTCTCAGTGCTTCTTTCTGATATGATGACCCCTAGTTTACAGGGTTTATTGTAATTTTTCTTCACTTGACTCTAAAACTGTGAGACTAAACTTGGGACTTGTTTGGTAAGGAAACATTTGATGCATTTATTTAATGAAAAGCACTTATTTTGTGATTCTTCTTTTAGTGCACTGACAGTTTTACTCACAAAAACAAACCCTGTTGTATTATTACTGTTTTTATATTTCATGCGGCAAATGTTGTCAACAATGGTTCCTTATGAAAAAATGACAGCTCCTACTGCACAGTCTGGATTATGAATATGTTTTAAAGAATAATGAAAAATCTCTTCAAAATCCATAATTCAAATGATTAAATATCTGATGTGTGTTTGTAATTCAGGGTTTCAACAAGTTCCTGTGTGTGAACATGGTGACAGTCGGCATGTTGCTGATTGTCCTCTTTGTTCCAGGTGAGCTGTTTGTTCAGTCATTCACAGACATGGAGTCATTTTGCGATCTGAACTTTGCTGTCAAACAAAATCTGAAAGGTCAGTGAAGATGGAGTCAACAGTTTACTAATCATGACGCTGTATTTACAGCTGCTTTGGTAGACTGAAAGAAGCAGCACTCTCCATAACTGCACAATTTGTTTAAAAATGTGCAGTTGTGTGATTGGATTAATCATTATGTTGTATTTACAGGTGCGTTGGCTGGTTGTACTGATAAAACAGCACTCTCCATAACTGCACCAAAGATGCTGGAAGCACTGAGTGGATCTTGTTTGCAAATCCCATGTAGCTTCAGACCCAAAGAAGGACAGAAGGACAGGACAAGAAAAACCTTTGGAGTGTGGATTAAAAATGTTTCTAGATTTGGCAAAAATCTAAACAATGTGATCTTCAACAGTAGTGGAGCAGTTAGCATCTATCCAATGAGTATTACTGGGAACCTGAGTCAGAGAGACTGCACCACTCTGTTTTCTAATTTAACCACCACATACACAGACACGTAGTGGAGAGTGAACCAATCAAGGCAACAGCTTCTTGTGATCCTCTTCAAATAACAGTCAGAGGTGAGTGATTTATTTTTAAGTTCTAAGGAATTAATAACAAAATGACAATAACCCACATTCAAATAGTTGCTCTCTGTTCTTTGCATACAATATCTCTTGGAGCTAAAAAAAAAAAAAAATAGCAATGTAGGATCAGTGATTGTCCTTACAGATTATTCATGTGTTGCATAAAAGTCTTTCCAAAAAAGTCAGGCCGTAAAATGTAAATAAATGACTGGATGCAGTTTTCACTATTTTCAAAAACAGGTTTGGTCAGTTAAAGCTGGTTTTAATCTCTGTCTCACTTCATGCTAAATAAGTTTACAGGAATAGACTTTTCTGTTTCCAGCTCTACTGATGTTTGATGTTTATGTTCACTGCAGTTTGACCTGAAGGCATGAAGATCATTTTTACAGATGTTTAAAGTGTGCTTAGATATTCCCCAACTTCTCCCATTCCCTTCTCCATTCCAGTCACATATTAACTTCTGACAGGCTTCACTCTTTTTAGGTCCATGTATGTTTATAATTAAACTTGTTATTTGTTAGATATGAAAAGATAACAAAACAAATTGTGGCGGGGCATGGTCTGCAGTGCAACTGCAGGGGAGGCAGATGCATCTGAGAGGCATCTGCAATCACGCCTCGCCGGCTTTAAAATCTGTACTGGGTCCTGAGAGTGGTTTTTGGTGATGTGTGTGTGGCTGGCAGCTGTAGAGCTGCAGCCGACTGTGTACAGCACCTGTGTGTGCAAATAAAGTAAACACTAAAAAGCATAAACATGTGGACGAGTCTACTGTGTGATTGTTAGACAAATATCTTAATGAGGTAATCTGAATCAAGTTAAAAAAAAATTAACAATGAAAATTATTCCAATTGAATAAAGTAAATTACAAATGATTATATATATGAAATAATATTTCAAAATTAATACCAAAGCGCTGCAACAGCAAACATGTGACAACAGAGTGATTCATAATAACAAGCGTAGTGTGCAGAACATTGCAGTATACTGGATTAGTTTGTGTTAAGTGCAGAGTTTAAATAAATAAAAGAAGAAATGATTCTACATTAAAGTATTATAGTGCATTATATACTGTATTTATTTGTATGAGACGCTCCAGCAATCTAGAGACTGAAAGCTGTGAGATGAGCGCAGTCACATCACAACACATCAACTAAAGTTTCTGCAGGAGGACAAACTCCACCTCAGAATATCACTAAATTCACTGCTGTGACATTCGGCAGTTTTGCTTTCCTTTGAGGACAAGTTCATGCCGCTCCTCAACTGGACTGAACTTTTTAAATAGGCCCTGCTTCACTCTAAGGTCAAGCATTTTATCCATGAACATTGATCTAACCCTACACTTATGTAAGACTGCTTCAGCATGATGCTTTGACAGTCCTGTCAGTTTACACTCTGTTACAGTTTCAGCTGTTTTCCTAACATTAGTATTAGATTCAGAATCAGACTCATTATTATTTGGCCAAGTTTGTGCACACAAACAAGGAACAAGTGCAAGTTACACAAAGTTTTAAGAAAGTATACAAAGTATTGTTGCCAGTCAGAGTAATATGGATGTCTGATAATGATTTGAAAAATGTAACACTGGGTCATTTCACAATGTTCATCAGAATGACAGCCCCTCTCTGCGGTTTTAGTAAACATTGTTCTGTAGCAGCCGCCTGAAGGCTGCAGTTTGAACAGTGTATTTAGAATTGAATAGAATAGAATAAACCTTTTTTATCCTACGGATTAGAAATTTGGGTGTTACACATCTCTTATAGTAGGGGAATATAAAATATAAAAGTAAGACACAAGGTGGTCCTATATACATAAGCAACTGAAGTTCGTATTTACAAGTAACAATGTATAGAAATATGTATGGAAATAATTGTACGGAGATATGCATAAAATGTACAGGGTTATGTATTCTGGGATGTGAGGCATCTGCAGAGATGTTTTCCACCTGTTTCTTAACCCTGGACTTGCACAGGTCCTGGATGGAGGGAAGATCCTCTCTGCAGACCTGACTGTCGTTAAAGTCTGGCACCTAAATAGCTTTTCCACTGATAACTACTGCCCCCTTGTGGAACTTTGCCAAAACAATGACAAATATTTGAATGCCCTGAGGTGCTCAGGCTGAGGTGGGGGAATATCAGTGATTTACAAGTGCAACTTGTAAAGTTGTCATCCATTTACTCTGAGCTCATATCATCCATTCAAATTTAAGTATGTAAATACGATTTGGTGTATTATTATCCACCGACCTCCTGAATCCTGTGATGACTTCCTAAATTAATTCTCTCATCTGTTTTCATATATTGTCAAATTTGACCAATTCCCTTTGTTTGGTAATATTGATTTAAACATTGATGATAGTGCAGCATGTTAATGGTCCTACACATAACAGTGAGCACCCCTGGATCAGGTTTTTAATCCCATCTTATCTATAACTTTCCTGCATATCTTTGATCTACCGACTGACCACACATTTGTATTTTTTGACACAGTGTTTTTAGTTAGTGTTGTTTTCCCAGAAACAAACTATTTAGTCTTGTTCCTTTAATGAGAATTAGGGCGCTATATTAACACATCATTTTTCAGATGTCAGTGATTCACTTCATGGGTTTAGTAGCCTATGTTAATCATCTATATTAAGTTTTAATGGAAATTTTTAAGATTCTTCTTCTTGTCTGTGTCAAGCTGACTTTACAGAGTAAAAGTCTCTAAATTATCCTATTGTGTTTCTATGTAATCTTTAAAGCAAATGTTGATGGGTTTTCTGTCGTATACAATGTTCTAAATGTACTCTGTGATCATAGCAAGTAGATACATTCTCTCTGTAAATATTCTGGGCTTACAATCCTAACGTGTGTCAGAAGACAATCAGACTGTGGTCGCTGTGTGTACTGTTGTTGACTTCTTTGCAAAGGTAAATAAACTGATAAAGAAAACCTGTTTTTTTGTTTGGGTTTTTTTTTGGCGTTTATTTAGAGTTTATTGCTAACCAGTTTTTGTGTATTAATTGGTATTTGAATATTGATTTTTATGGCAACCCTAACAACTTGTAATAGATAACTGCTGGTAATAATGATGCTTTTATTTAATGAAAACTGAAGCTTTTATTTTGTGATTCTTCTTTTAGTGCACTGACAGATGCATTTATGTCATTTTCTTTCCTGGTGATTTTGTTTTACTCACAAAAACAAACTGTTGTGTTATTACTGTTTTTCTATTTCATATGTCAGATTTCATTAATAATGGTTCCTTATGAAAGAATGGCAGCTCATATTGCACAGAGGAAGCTTGCATTATGAATTTACAAAGCTGCGAAGAGCAGAACACCTCAGACAACAATATAAGAAGAAAGAACGGACAAGGACCCTTTCCTACAGCAACCCATACAACTTTGTTAAGGGTCTTTTTGTCGAAGAGAAGAGCGGGTGCCTCAAAATGCCCATAAAAGACCTGGAAGATCATCTAAGGAAAACTTACTCTGAGCATCGGAGGCACAAGCCAGTTACTATTCCAAGTGATATGCCATCTATCCAGGCACCTGAACACCAAATTGACATAAGACCACCTACATGGATTTAAGTGGAGAAGATAGTTGTTGAAAGATTTTGAATTATATTACTTTATTATCTTTATTCAACTGTGATAATTGTTTATGTTTAGCTTTATTTGAATTGCACAGTAATGCCTGTACATAGCGTGTCAGCAAATTCTTTAGCTGGAACAAAGTGTCTGCTCAAGTTTAGACAACACCCACATGTATTGTTTTAACCCACTACAAGATCGTTAATCAACTTGTCCATCTTTGTCTTGCAAGGCTGCATCCTGTGCAGCCTCGTATGCAATCACTAGATAAGAAGTTGTTTTTTCCTAACTTGTACTCCACCCATGAGTGTTACGTGAGTATATAATAAAGTCTGACCAGATGCCTGGGCGCATTCCTGCACAGGATTCGCCCATGTACATGAATTAACTCTGGGCCCGTGATTCTTTGCTTTCCTGAGGTTTTTCTCCTTACAATAGTGAAGCAGGAAAGAGCACCATCGGCTTCAGGACATAATGGAATCTCATATAGGATATATAAAAACATCCCACGAGTCCTCAAATACCTGTGGAAGATGATGAAGGTAGCGTGGCAGAAAGGAGTGATTCCAAAGGCTTGGCGAAGACCAGGAGGTAATCTGATCAGCTAGTTTCTCCAGATCAGCCTCTGAAAGGTAGAGGAAAAGATCTTCTTCAGTGTCTTGGCCCAAAGACTATCTACTTTCCTGCAAAGAAACAACTATATTGACACACATTTACCATGGCAATGGAGTTGGTCATGCCGGCATCTCGGTGGGTAGTGGAAGATGAGAGACTAAAGAGTGGCCGTCATGAACCAAAAGGTTTGCCCAGGAAAGTGGACCCAAAAATGCAGACAAACATGGGCAAAGAATGCTTACAGTGACGTTTATTTGGAAACATGATCTAAAGTGACGAGGGGGGGCAAAGAGGCTAGTGCAGGAATGGGGAAGAGGTCAGAGAGCCAAGGGAATATTCTGTAACAGAGGGAGAGGCAGTTATGATCTGGAGAGAAAACTGGAGCCTGATAACTAGTAACTGGAGAATAGTTTGCCTTACTGTGCCAGTCCGGGTTAATGTCACTGAGGGGAGGGGAGAGAGGTCTGTGGAAAGCGTCTGGAGGGTCTCAGGCTGAGGCATGGAGGTCGGAGGGCAGGCGGGCGAGCAGGCTGGGAGACAGGGACTGTCCAAGTAAGGTGAGGCCAAGATGGCCGCACCGAGAAGAGTAGAACAAACTGGCGAGGAGGAGCCGTTGAGTCAGCTGAAGTAAGTCTCCTGCTGATTGCTTGCAGCTGAGGCTAAGGTGAAGCACTGAAGTCTCTGCCCCAAAGGGATGGCTCAGCAGCCACAGAAGGAAACCCCCTCCAGGTACTTCCACGGACCATGACAGTAGTCTTCGTCTTCCACCCATTAGAGCCTACATGGATGACATGACCATCATTAAAACAACAAAACTATGTACTAGGCGATTGCTACAGAAACTCCAGGACAACATAGAATGGGCAAGAATGGAGTTAAATCCAAGTAAATCTCGCAGCATCTCCATCATAAAAGGAAAACTGACAGCCGAGCTATTCTACCTGTATATCAGTGGAGAACAAATTCCATCAGTCTTAGAGAAGCCCATAAAGAGCCTGGGGCGGTGGTACAATGCAGACCTCAATGATACGTGGCAACAAGAAACTAAGGCAGAACTTGGCTAATGACCTCAAGTGGATTAACAACACTGCACTCCCAGGGAAACTGAAGCTCTGGTGCTTCCAGTTTGGGTTATTACCCAGACTACTGTGGCCTTTGACAATGTACAAGGTCTCACTCAATCATGCCAATCGATTAGAGAGGCTAGTGAGCTCCTACGTTAAGAAGTGGCTCGGCCTTCCCAAATGCCTCAGCAGCGTTGGACTCTATAGCGACGGGATACCTGGTAGAGGAGTTGTGCAAAAGTGAGGCTAGAGATGTCACTCATGGACTCCCGGGACCCAATAGTGAGAGGCACTGCTCCCACCCTAGCAATGGGGAGGAAGTGGAACCCATCAACATCTGTGCTACAGGCCAAATCTGCTCTTTGTCATCCAGCCCGTTCTCACTCCCGAGGCGTAACATCCTTGTTGTTACGTCCCACAGCATTCCTGAGGAACGCGAAAGGTGATCGTCCGCGTTGTTATGGTACTCGCCGGGTTCTGGATGAAATCCAGTGGAATGACGGTCCCGCGGTAATAGACATTCCAGCCCTGTATTCCAGCCCTAAACCTAACCTTATCCCTAACCCTAACCATAAGCATATTCCTAACATTAACCAGAACTTTAATGACATGAAATAGTGTTTTCCCAAGTGATTTGAAGAAAAAGAGCAAACATGTGTAGATTGAGTCCAAACAGTTCTCATATTTCCTCATTTTTCTGATGTCATCATTTAGGAACGTGTTAGCTGCCCAGAAATGTAATATGCTGATGATTTATCACCTAGCGTAAAATGTTATGCTTTGGGAGTGAGAACGTGTTGCTCCATCACGACGTGGTGGTTCACGTCCAACAAGGAAGCGGAGGATTTGATCTTGGAGCAGTAACACCTCGGTGGCAACAGGCATCTGTCACTGAACATCAAAAAATGGTGGTGGAGGAGGTGCGTCGACAGGAGGAAACAGCCAGACATGCCAGAGCCGTGGCACTGGCCAAACAGGGTCACTGGATGAACTGGGAGAGTGTTGAAAAGGGGAAACTGTCATGGAGTGAAATCTGGGGAATGGAATCTAATAGACTAAGTTTCATCATCCGAGTGACATACGATGTGCTGCCTTCCCCAATAAATATGCAGCTGTGGTTTGGAAAGGACCCATCTTGCCCCATGTGTACAGTCCCAGCCACACTCAAGCACATCTTGGTTGGTTGTAGGACTAGCCTTACTCAGGGCAGATACACATGGAGACACAACCAGGTCCTCAGGTGTCTAGCCGACAAAGTTGAGTGCAAAAGAAAATCCATCAATGCTCAACCTTTCACGAACCAAGAGGGTCGTCGGCTTTCATTAGCATTTGTCTGGGAGGGAGACAAGTCGAGGGCAAACCCCTCAACCCCGGACCCGGGACCGCTGGCCAGGGATTAGCAGATGCTGAACTTGTAGTTATAACTTAAATCATAATGTAACCAAAATCAAATGAGAAGCTTTCCTGCTTCCTAACTTGTTTCCACCTTTTTCTTTCAGCTGGTTTAGATCAAGACGTCCCAACAAACCAGAGGCAGAAAGATAAGCAGAGCTTATAATCTAACAACTAAAGTGTCTGTAAGTCTCATGAGGAAGTAAAATCTTATGGCGTTATTCTTGTGCCACTATTCTAAGTGCACGTAAAAAAAAATTGAGCGCACGTAAAAATTTGCAAGTGCAAGTGTTGCATTTTGAGGAGAAATTTGAGTGAACAAAATACATTGCTGCGTGCAAAAAATGTATTTCAGTGTTTGCTATTATCCATACACACACGCAATAGCAGCCCCTCTAGCTCAGTTTTGCAACAAGGCATCTCCAAAAACGTTAGAGCACTTGTGCAAATATGTGATGTCTTCATGAATCGAGCAGATATTTGAAGTTTACACAGCACCATTCTCGCATGAAAATATCTTAAAAGTTTATTTTGTGACCCAGAAAGATTAATATTTCAAACTCCGCCACTCTGTGTTCCTCCGCCACTGCCTCATTTGAGTTTTGGATGAAATGGATTCTGGGATATTGCATTTCGTCATTTCGAGCTGATTGGAGACCAAAACAGCCAATTAGATTTTTTTGCATCTAAGTCTGTGATTGGCTCTGTCTTTCACTCACACGGACACACCACCACCATCAACTTTGCTAAATTGCTAATAAAAAACATTGATCAGGCAGCCGTGATTGAGTAGCAATGTAAATCCAACTATTTTTATGGTTGTTGTGGTCATGATGATTTTGTGAGGCCACATGGAAAAGGCTTGGATGAGCTTTCCAAGGTTTTACAAGTGCCTCCATCGCTTGTGTCCAGATCACACGCTGCACTGCCGTGCTAATCCGTCTTTTTCACCGACATTTATGTGTTTGCGCGTGCGCAGTGTGAGAAGCTGCGGTGACACCCTCACGATGGTCAGGAGGATTTCAAACCTGTTTTGAACGCCCTGGACAGAGATCTCCGATGTTATTCCCGGGATCTGCTGGAGCCACTCGCCTAGCTTGGGAGTCACCGCACCTAGTGCTCCGATTACCACGGGGACCACCGATACCTTCACCCTTCACATCCTCTCGAGCTCTTCTCTGAGCCCTTGGTATTTCTCCAGCTTCTCGTGTTCCTTCTTCCTGATATTGCTGTCATTCGGAACCGCTACATCGATCACTACGGCCGTCTTCTTCTGTTTGTCTACCACCACTATGTCCGGTTGGTTAGCCACCACCATTTTGTCCGTCTGTATCTGGAAGTCCCACAGGATCTTAGCTCGGTCATTCTCCACCACCCTTGGGGGCATTTCCCATTTTGACCTCGGGACTTCCAGGTTATACTCGGCACAGATGTTCCTGTACACTATGCCGGCCACTTGGTTATGGCGTTCCATGTATGCCTTGCCTGCTAGCATCTTGCACCCTGCTGTTATGTGCTGGATTGTCTCTGGGGCATCTTTACACAGCCTGCACCTGGGGTCTTGCCTGGTGTGATAGACCCCAGCCTCTATGGATCTTGTACTCAGAGCTTGTTCTTGTGCTGCCATGATTAGTGCCTCTGTGCTATCTTTCAGTCCAGCTTTGTCCAGCCACTGGTAGGATTTCTGGATATCAGCCACCTCCTCTATCTGCCGGTGGTACCTACCGTGCAGGGGCCTGTCCTTCCATGATGGTTCCTCGTCTCCCTCCTCTTTCTTGGGTTTCTGCTACCTGAGGTATTCACTGAGCATGCTGTCAGTTGGGGCCATCTTCGTGATGTATTCTTGGATGTTTGTTGTCTCATCCTGGACTGTGGTGCTGACACTCACCAGTCCCCGGCCCCCTTCCTTCCGCTTAGCGTACAGCCTCAGGGTGCTAGACTTGGGATGAAACCCTCCATGCATGGTAAGGAGCTTTCTTGTCTTTATGTCAGTGGCTTCTATCTCCTCCTTTAGCCAGCCTATTACCCCAGCAGGGTACCTGATCACGGGCAGGGCGTAGGTGTTGATGGCCCGGATCTTGTTCTTACTGTTCAACTGACTCCTCAGGACTTGCATGACCCTCTGCAGGTACTTGGTGGTTGCAGCTTTCCTAGCGGCCTCTTCATGGTTCCCATTCGCCTGCGGGATCCCCAGGTACTTGTAACTGTCCTCTATGTCTGCAATGTTGCCTTCTGGTAGTTCAATCCCCTCAGTTCTGACTACCTTCCCTCTCTTTGTTACCATCCGACTACACTTCTCCAGCCCGAACGACATTCCGATGTCATTGCAGTATAGCCTGGTAGTGTGGATCAGTGAATCGATGTCTCGTTCACTCTTGGCATACAGCTTGATGTTATCCATGTACAGGAGGTGGCTGACAACTGCTCCGTTCCGTAGTCAGTATCCGTAGCCAGTCTTGTTAATGATCTCACTGAGGGGGTTCAGGCCTATGCAGAACAGCAGTGGGGACAGAGCATCTCCTTGGTAGATCCCGCACTTGATGGTGACTTGTGCTATGGGCTTGGAGTTGGCCTCTAGTGTTGTACGCCACATCCCCATTGAGTTCCTGATGAAGGCTCTTAGGGTCCCTGTCACGGTTCTGGGTCAGTTTCTACTCAGTATTTTGAGTTGATAATGTTTTGGTTTAATTTTCCATCAGGGATTATTTTCTTGTTCTCTTGTTGTGTTGATGATGACGATTATGTTTATTATTAGAGTTTCATGTTTCTGTTTATTTGTGTTTAGGATTTGTTCTTCGGTTATGTCTGCTTAGTATGTCTAGTTCCATGTGTCATTTTCTGTCTGTCTCTCAATGTCGAGTCTGCGTCTTAGTGTGATGGTTTCTTTTCCTGTTTTATTGTGAAGGTCTGCGTCTCATGTGAGTGTGTTCAGTTTTACCTCTCGTCTCGTTAATGACTCCCAGCTGTGTCTCCCACCTGTGTGTAATCTCCCTGTGATTTTCTGAGTGTATTTAAGTCGTGTCTTCTGTGTTTGTAGTTGCTGGTCCGTCTGTGTTTCCACCCTGCTTCATCTGTGTGTTTCCCTGCAGTCTACCGTCATCTGTTTCCGCCCGCTCTCATTCATGTCCAGGTTCGTGTTCTGTAGTCAGTTTGTTCCCAGTTTAGTTTAGTCTTTGCTCCGTTCGCCGTTTGTCCCTTTCCTTTTTGTGTTTAATAAACCACCCTCACACCTGTACAAGTGCCTGCGTTTGGATCCTCTTTTATTCTCCACACGGCTCTTCTCACTCGCCGTGACAGTCCCATTGATCTTGTACAATTCTAGGCATTCCAGTATCCAGCTGTGGGGCATTGAGTCATAGGACTTCTTGTAATCAATCCAGGCAGTGCACAGGTTGGTTAGTCTGGTCTTGCAGTCTCGGTTGACTGTTCTGTCTACCATTAGCTGGTGTTTTGCGCCTCTGGTATTCTTGCCAATTCCTTTCTGTGTCCCGCTCATGTATTGACCCATGTGCCTGTTCATCTTAGCCGATATGATGCCTGACAGGAGCTTCCATGTAGTACTGAGACAGGTTATTGGTCGGTAGTTGGAGGGGACTGGTCCCTTCTTGGGGTCCTTGGGGATCAGGACCGTCCGACCTTCGGTTAGCCATTCCGGGTGTCCCTCGTTAACTAGCAGTTGGTTCATTTGTGCTGCCAGACGCTCGTGGAGTGCAGTCAGCTTCTTTAGCCAGTAGGCGTGAACCATGTCGGGCGCTGTCCAACTCTTCATACTGGAGACCCTTTCTTGGATATCTGCCACTGTGATGGTTACTGGACCCTGTTCAGGGAGGTCGCTGTGGTCTGCCCTCTGTTTCATATATATATATATATATATATATATATATATATATACACATATATATATACACATATACATATGTATACATATACATGTACATATGTGTGTATTGTGGTGGAGATGGATGGGGTTTGCTTTTCCTGTTTTCTTTAGGTGGGTGAGTGGGCGTGGTTGCAGTTCTCGGGGTGTTCAGCTTGTGGTGTTTGGCATCGTCAAGCTGGTGAAGAACAGCGGTGTGCCAGCTGTGCTTCAGCTCTGTGGTAATGGGCTCATTCCGGGAATCTCCAGCTGTAATCTTCGTCTTCTCGTCATCCCTCTGCAGAGCTACTCCTACTAAGATCGCTCGTCTGTTTACTCCGTTCCGTTTTCCTGCTTTGGTCAGAGCATCATGTGATGCCATGCCCGTAGCAGCTTTGCAACCAAGTAGGCTGGCCTTAGCTCACTTTCTTAAAGAGCATGTTCTCCTTCTGAACTTCCTTCGTTTTAACAGCAGTCAGGCTACATGGTTCACTGTAACCATCATTTCGTTGTGAAATCACTCGTTCACTTGGTAAGGAAACATTTCATTGTTACTCTCTAAAACTAATAATTATTTATTCTTTTACTTAAATGTAAGACGTATTAAGTAATTTTAAATGTAATATGTATTAAATTTTACTTAGTTGTGTTGTTGTTTTACATGAACTGTGTGATTATAGATTCAGAGAGATCACTGCTAAGGAAAAAAATGTTGTTAAATAGGGGAAGTTCTCTTGTGAAACAACTTTAACAGACTGTCGGTGCTGTTTTAAAACTTCATGTGTGGAATGATTAGATAAACAGATTTCTTTGTGTTTGTGTGTTAAAATGCAGGGAAGGAGTTTGTGAACATGGTGACAGTCGGCATGTTATCAGTTCTCCTCTTTGTTTCAGGTGAGCCGTTTGTTCACTTATATTGAAATCATTTAAAATGTGAATTTTATTTGGAAGAAAAAGTGACCCCACAGCTACTTTTTCCAACTATTATTGTCCTAACTTGAAATTTAAACGCTTTAATTGGTCATTTCTCTTTGGTTTGTTTACAAAACAAGAATTTAAATGATAACAGAAGAAGAAGTCAAATGACTGAAAGGGTGTTGGCTGAAGCTACAGCTTGTAACACCCACAGCTTAAGAAAAAATAATGAAAGTATATTAAATCAACTACACTTTTAATGTCTAATTTAAAAACTGAATCATGACAAAAGAAAAAGAAATAATCAGTAACCCTTTATGTCAAATTCAGGTCTGTTAAAACCTGTGATTGTGTAATAAACACACAGATACAAAAATCTAACGACAACAATCACTTAATCAAAGATTATGTTTTAAGTCTTGTCTGGACAACAGTACAGTATTAATGTGTGAATAACTTAATCCATGAATTGT
Organism: Neolamprologus brichardi; assembly: GCF_056152115.1. Lineage (NCBI taxonomy): Eukaryota > Metazoa > Chordata > Actinopteri > Cichliformes > Cichlidae > Neolamprologus > Neolamprologus brichardi. The sequence goes on along the minus strand of NC_142112.1, from coordinate 17,673,932 downwards.
ATTTACAGGTGCTTTGGCAGACTGTACAAAACAATCAGACCTCTCCATAACTCCATCAAAGAAGCTGGAAGCACTGAGTGGATCTTGTTTGCAAATCCCATGTAGCTTCAAACCCAAAGAAGAACAGAAATTTATCCGCACAAGAAAAATCTTTGGAGTGTGGATTAAAAATGATTCTAGATTCAGTAACGAAAATTCAAAAAATGTGATCTTCAACAGTAGTGGAGCAGTTAGCATCTATCCAATGAGTATTACTGGGAACCTGAGTCAGAGAGACTGCACCACTCTGTTTTCTAATTTAACCACCACATACACAGACACATATTTCTTCAGAGTAGAGAGTGAACCATTCAAGTCAACAGCTTCTTGTGATCCTCTTCACATAACAGTCAGAGGTGAGTAATTTTTAAAAAAAATGTAATGTTTAATAACAAAATAACAGTAACCCACATTCAGGTAGTTGCTCTGTATTCTTTGTCTAAAATATCTGTTGAAGCTAAAAAAAAAAAAAAAAAGCAATATAGGGTCAGTGATTGTCCTGACTTAAAGTTTATTCATGTGTGGCATACAACTCTTTCCAAAAAAAGTCAGGCTGTAAAATGTAAATACAAATCAGAATGCAACAATTTTCAAATCATTTATAGCGTCCGTAATTTCCACAGTGCAGACAGACCAGTTTGACACCTGGACTCTTCATCAAACATAGAAAAACAGACGGATGCATTTTTTACTATTTTCGAAAACAGGTTTGATCACTTGAAGCCAGTTTTAATCTCCGTCTCACTTCATGTAAAGTAATTTCAGCTAGACGAAGCAGGAATGGACTTGTCTGCGTTCAGTGCAGTTTGACCTGAGGCCATGCAGATCACTGTCATTCAATAATAATTTTAGGATTTTTACAGTGTGTTTAGAGATTCCCCAACTGCTAATTTGTTTTAAACATCAAACATGTGACAGAGTGGTTTTTAATAACAGTGCAAAGTGTAGTGTGCAGTGCAATGCCGTATACTGGATTAGTGTGTGTTAAGTGCAGAGTTTAAATAAATAACAGAATAAATAATTCCATATATACACACATAGTATGAATTTAGAAGAGGTTTTGAAAGCAATAGGTTTGCAGATTTTAATCAGTGGTACAAAGAGCAGTGTGATTTTATGTAAAACCACAGATTCTCCTTGGAGGCCCGATATTACAATCCCAAGTGATCTGAAGGAGAAGGAGTCTGTCACTATAACCTGCTCAGCTCTCACTCCCTGTCCACACTCCCCTCCTCAACTCACCTGGAATCTCCAACAAGACTCTCACAACAAAATAGAGGAAAACACAGATGGAAGCTTTACAACTAAAATCCAGCAGAACATCACTCTGTCAGACACACATGATGGAAAGAAGATCAGCTGCTCTGCCAGATATCCTGTGAACCAAGGAAAATACACCAAGACAGCAGAGACAGAAGAGACTCTCAGTGTTTCATGTAAGACAATCAGAGTTTGTTGTTGAACCGGATCCTATAGGACAACATGATTTGTGTGATATGTCTTTGTTTGTTTGTTTCTCCAGATGCTCCTAAAAACACCTCAGCATCCATCAGTCTGTCAGGTTTGGTGTCAGCAGGCAGCTGGGTGAACCTGACCTGCTCCAGCAGAGCCAAACCTCCAGTCAGCAGCTTCACCTGGTTCAAGAAGAGCAGAGATGGAGCTGTGAAAGTATCTGAAGGAGAGATTTACAGTTTCAATGTAACAGATGGAGGAGTTTATTACTGTGTGGCCACTAATGATCTGGGTAATCAGACATCAGGAGTGATTCATGTGACTGAAGGTAAGGTTACTCAGCAGATTTATTTTCTTTTCGTTTCAATTCTCCGCTTATCCTTTTCAGGGTAGCGGGGACCTGGAGCCTATTTCAGCTGTCTTAGGGCGAGAGGCAGGGTACACCCTGGAAAGGTCACCAGTCTGTTGTAGGGCTAACATAGAGACAGACAACCATTCACACACTCAAATTCACAACTATGGGTAATAAATAGTTGTCAATTAACCTGACCCCACTAACTGCATGTCTTTGGAATGTGGGAGGAGGCCGGAAGTATCTGGGGAGAGAACCCACGCAAACACAGGGAGAATATGCAAACACTACACAGAAAGGGCCTCACCTGATAGTGGAATTGAACTATCAGGTGGTGGCACATCTGCAGCATTTTCTTCTTTTTTTTAATTTATTTTTTTGATTATTCCATTTTTTGTGATATATCTCAGAAGAAAGTAGAAACAGAAATGTGTTTTATCTGAGACTGAATTTGTTTTATGAAGTTCAAAAATTTTATTTCACCCTAAAATGTGTGGTTTTTCATGTGTTAGACTTGTTTTTCCCTTAAATGGTCTTATTTACTCTTAAATGTTCATTCTCTCACATACTGTGTTAATCAATCTCAAATCTTGTTGCATTACAGGTGGAAACCTGGTTGGTGTCTACACTATAGTGAAGACTGTGGGAATCATAATGCTCGTGAGCACACTGATGGTTTTTGTTTGGTGAGACAAATGTTTCTGTGATACACTCACGTGAAGCCACAAACAAACTCATCTGTTGTAAAATAAAATAATTCATTTTTTCTTATATTTTTGTTTTTCCTTCAGCTGGTTCAGATCAAGACGTTCCAACAATCCGGAGACTGAAAGCTGTGAGATGAGCAGAGTCACATCACAACACATCAACTAAAGTTTCTGCAGGAGGAAAAACTCCACCTGAAAATATTACTGAATTCACTGCAGTGATGTTAAACAGTTGAGTAGAGATGGTGTTGCAGGAATGGAGACATTTCCTTTGAGGACAAGTTCATCCCACTCCTTAACTGGACTGAAATTTTTTTTTAATAGGACCTGCTTCACTCTAAGGTTAAGCATTTTATCCATGAACATTGATCTAACCCTACACTTATGTAAGACTGCTTCAGCATGATGCTTTGACAGTCCTGTCAGTTTCCACTCCGTTACAGTTTCAGCTGTTTTCCTAACATTAGTATTAGATTCAGAATCAGACTCATTATTATTTGGCCAAGTTTGTGCACACAAACAAAAAACAAGGAACAAGTTACACAAAGTCTATACAAAGTATTGGTGCCAAACTGAGTTGTGTAATATGTGTATTAATGTAATATATATGCATATGTGTTATGACCTGAATGATGTAAGAGTGGGTCATTTCAGTGTTCATCAGAATGACAGCCTGGGGGAGGAAACTGTCTCTGTGCTTTTTGTAAACAGCGGTCTGTAGCGCCTGCCTGAAGACTGTAGTTTGAACGGTTTATTTCTGGGATGTGAGGCGTCTGCAGAGATGTTTTCCGCCTGTTTCTAAACCCTGGACTCTTACAGGTCCTGGATGGAGGGAAGATTCTCTCTGCAGACCTGACTGTCCATTGAAGTCTGGCCCCTAAATAGCTTTCCACTGATAACTACTGTCCCCTTGTGGAACTATTGGTATTTGAATGCCCTGAGGTGCTCAGGCGGAGGTGGGGGAATATCAGTGCTTTACAAGTGCAACTTGTAAAGTTGTCATTCATTTACTCTGAGCTCATATCATCCCCTTCAAATCTAAGTATGAAAATCAATTTTGGTGTGTTATTATCCACCAACTTCCTAAATCCTGTGACTTCCAGAATGAATTCTCTCATCTGTTTTCATATATTGCCAATTTGACCAATTCCCTTTTATCTGTAATTGTGATTTAAACACTTGTGATAGTAAAGTATGGAACCCCTGGATCCGGTTTTTACTCCCATCTTATCCATAACCTCCCTGCATATGTTGTCACGGTCCTGGGCCATTGACCCACTGACCCATTGTCAATGCTGCAGCAGTCTTAAATAAGTGTAGTGTTAGATCAATGACCCATTGTCTTTGCAAGCTCCTTTGACGACCCATTATTTAGTGTTCTCTGTGCCTCCCTTATGTTTGGCCTCTGTGTTTCTTAGTTGCTCTTTTTCCACTGTCATGTGTATCCCTTAGTCAAGTCTGCGTCTCAGTGTTACGTTGCCTCTTTTACTTTGAAAATCTGTGTCCTTGGTGAATGTATTGGGTGTTGCTTCCCTTGGGTCTCGTCATGTCTGATTTCTCCCAACTGTGCTCTCCTTCTGTGTCTCCTTCCCCTCGTTATTCCCCGGTGTATTTAAGCCCTGTGTTTTTCTGTGTCAGTGTTGTGTCATCTCTCATGTTGTGTGTTTCTTTGTGTGCCTCTTGGTGAAGTTAAGGTTTTATTCTCCAGCAGTATTAGGTAAGTTACTTTAAATTAGTAACTTAGTTACATTACTAGTTACTTCTATCAAAAGTAACTCTGTTACTTCAAGTTACTTGTTACTTTCAAAGTAACTAGTCACTAGGGAACGTAACTTTGGTTTTACTCAGAATTCTCTTGTTAATGTGTTGCTTCTGTAACTGGATACCCAGCAAGATTGCCAGTCTTCTAGCTTGCTTACTTGCCACAAGTGCACTGTGCCACCTACCAATAGAAAGCAAAAAAGTAATCTGCATATTTCCATGAGAGAAATCCCACGCCTGGACCATTGTTGACCGCCGCCATGATTCTAGCCTACGTCACAGCGTCATGTGCACTTTTTATATCCAACACAAACTGCAAGTGTGGTGCTTTCGACTGTACTCAGAACTTGGAAATTCTGCCTTCCGAATAGGAAGATGTAGGTAACACCACACTGCAGATGAGCTGCATACAGGGTTGGACTGGGACAGAAAAATCGGCCTGGGCATTTTGACAAGAGACCGGCCACCATTATAGGAAAAATCATAAAGCCTTTGAATGAAAACAAATGCTGTTGTGACAGTGATGTTCACTGTTTTGATGGTATATATGCATCAATCTATCAATCGCTAAACATTTTAAACCAGAATAAGAAAGTAAAGTATTTCTTTGTGCCCCCCTCTCCCTGTTAATGCCCTACCTGGCCCCTGGTGAAACTTTGCTAGATCCGCACAGTTACCAGCTGTCAGCTACAGAAAAAGGATCCTGGTGTTATTTGTCTCTCAGAAACATTTCATAACTTCCCTTCAACTCATTCATGTCACCTAAAAGGTAAACCTGTTTCTCCATCACCTGTTCAGCTCTGGTGATTCAGTAAGGACATCTCCTGGTTTCATCTTCATGTTTCCCTCTCACCAGATAACCAAACCGATATCATGACCAGGAGCTTTTTTGCAGCTGTGGCTCCAGCAAACATCAGCTGATACTAGAAAGTAATATTAAATCAATTCTAACAACAGCTGATCAAGCTTAAACGTGCTGCTGTTGTTGAGCACGACGTCCACTGGTTTCCTCTTTCTGGTGCAAAGTGGGCGATAAACAAAAAAGAGAGACGGGACTTGTGACAGAAAAGCAGATCAGCTGATCATTGATCAGTTTCAAGATTGAAGTACAATGTGGGCCATTTATATGGATACACTGTAATAACATGGGAATGGTTGGTGATATTGAAGTCCTGTATGTGGCACATTAGTATATGTGAGGGGGGGAAACTCCTCAAGATGGGTGGTGACCATGGTGGCCATTTAGAAGTCGGCCATCTTGGATACAACTTTTGTTTTTTCAATAGGAAGAGGGCCATGTGACACATCAAACTTAGTGGTAATGTCACAAGAAAAACAATGACCCATTGTCTGCAGGTCATAACTTAGACTGCAGGTCATAACTTCTTACCTGAAGTTCAGTTCACCTGACACTCGGACCGGCGGCTGCCTCGAGTCTCTCCTCCTCCTGCGTCCCCTTTCCCTCATCCACCTGCTGGTCTCCACCACTTGCTAATGTTACTGAATCTGTGGAAGCTCTGCGATAGCCACCACACGAAGTAACGACTCTATCTAAATCCCAGTAACGATTAACGCGTTCCTGATTTCGGCATAATAACATAGTTACTGTAACACGTTACTTAATAACGCATTAGTCCCAAAACTGTTCTCCAGTTTACTTTCGTCCTGTATCATTTCTGTGTCAGCAATAAAGCTGCATTTTGAGTTATTCCCATGTGTTGTGATGTAAGTAAGTAAAATTTATTTATATAGCGCTTTTCACAGATGATAATAAATAAATAAATAATAATAATAAAAATAATAATAATCACAAAGTGCTTTACAACACAGGCAATGGAAATATAAAACAGTAAATAAAATGGCAAATAACTTTCTGCATTTTGGGTTCTCTTCCTGCCTGCACAGAGCCGAATCATAACACATGTCTCATCTACCGACTGGCCACACATTTCTATTTTTTTTTGACATAGTTTTTCAGTTAGTGTTTTTCTTCCCAGAAACAAACTGTTCAGTCTTGTATCTTTAAGGAGAATTTAAGAGCTGTATCAACACATTTTTCTGATGTCAGTGATTCACTTCATGGGTCTAATAGTTTGTCAGAGCTTCTGAAAGTGTGGGGCACACCCCAATTGGCGGCGCAGAACCGTTGCAGGGGGGAGTGCGGTATGAAAAGGAAAAACATTTTTCTTGTAAAACAAAGGGGGGCCCCAGCAAAAAAACAAGTTTGGGAACCACTGGTCTATGTTAATCATCTATATTAAGTTTTAATATAAATGATTAATGAAATTTTCAAGATTCTTATTCTGTCTCAAGCTGGCTTTACAGAATGAAATTCTGAAATTGTCTTATTGTGTCTCCATGTAATCTTTAAAGAAATTGTTGATGAGTTTTCTGTTGTATAAATGTTCTAAATGTACTCTGTGATCATAGCAGGTAGATACATTCTCTCTGTAAATATTCTGGGCTTACAATCCCTCTGTGTGTCAGAGGGCATGCAGACTGTTGTCATGCTGTCTGTTGTTGATTTCTTTGTTAAGGTAAATAAACTGATAAAGAGTTTCAGTTTATTACTAATCAGTTTTAGTATAAATTTTTACGATGACCCTAACAGCTTGTAATAACTCCTGATAATAAGTGACGGTCATACTGGGATTTTTAAAAAAATATTTTAACCAAGGTTAAGCTTGCAGGCTCTGATGGAGTGAAGTTGAGAAAAAAAAATCTTTTCGGTTGTGAATGTGAGTTCAGACGTTAAAAATAGACATGTCATATCCTCTCCTTCAACTTTTAAGCAGGAAGGACACAAATGAGTGTATCGTGTAGTTTACTCAGTGGGTGTGTCAGTTCTTGCTTTCTCATATGCTGACCACTAGTTTACAGGGTTTATTGTAATTTTGCTTCATTTCACTCTAAAACTGTGAGACTAAACTGGGACTTGTTTGGTAAGGAAACATTTGATGCTTTTATTTAATGAAACTTAATCTTTTATTTTGTGATTCTTCTTTTAGTGCACTGACAGATACATTTATGTCAGTTTATTTCCTGGTGATTTAGTTTCACTCATTTCATATGTCAGATGTTGTTGATAATGGTTCCTTATGATGACAGCTCATACTGCAAAGAGGAAGTTTGGATTATGAATTTGTTTTAAAGAATAATGAAAAATCTCTTCAAAATACATAATTCAAGTGATGTGTGTTTGTAATTCAAGGTTTCAACAAGTTCCTGTGTGTGAACATGGTGACAGTCGGCATGTTGCTGATTGTCCTCTTTGTTCCAGGTGAGCTGTTTGTTCAGTCATTCACAGACATGGAGTCATTTTACAATCTGAACTTAATTGTTGAACAAAATCTGAAAGGTCAGTGAAGATGGAGTCAACAGTTTACTAATCATGACACTGTATTTACAGCTGCTTTGGCTGATTGCACTGATGAAGCAGCACTCTCCATAAATGCACCAAAGATGCTGGAAGCACTGAGTGGATCTTGTTTGCAAATCCCATGTAACTTCAGACCCAAAGAAGAACAGAAATTTATCAGCACAAGAAAAATCTTTGGAGTGTGGATTAAGAATGATGATAGATTTGTCAATAATCCAAACAATGTGATCTTCAACAGTAGTGGAGCAGTTAGCATCTATCCAATGAGTATTACTGGGAACCTGAATCAGAGAGACTGCACCACTCTGTTTACTAATTTAACCACAAAATACACAAACAAATACTACTTCAGAGTAGAGAGAGAACCATTCAAGTCAACAGCTTCTTGTGATCCTCTTCAAATAACAGTCAGAGGTGAGTAATTTTTAAAAAATGTAATGTTTAATAATAAAATAACACTAACCCACATTCAGGTAGTTGCTCTGTATTCTTTGTCTAAAATATCTGTTGAAGCTAAAAAAAAAAAAAAAAAAAAGCAATATAGGGTCAGTGATTGTCCTGACTTAAAGTTTAGTCATGTGTGGCATACAACTCTTTCCAAAAAAAGTCAGGCTGTAAAATGTAAATACAAATCAGAATGCAACAATTTTCAAATCATTTATAGTGTCTGTAATTTCCTCAGTGCAGACAGACCAGTTTGACACCTGGACTCTTTCATCAAACATAGAAAAACAGACGGATGCATTTTTGACTATTTTCAAAAACAGGTTTGATCAGTTGAAGCCAGTTTTAATCTCCGTCTCACTTCATGTAAAGTAATTTCAGCTAGGCGAAGCAGGAATGGACTTGTCTGCGTTCAGTGCAGTTTGACCTGAGGCCATGCAGATCACTGTCATTCAATAATGATTTAGGATTTTTACAGTGTGTTTAGAGAGTCCCCAACTGCTAATTTGTTTTAAACATCAAACATGTGACAGAGTGGTTTTTAATAACAGTGCAAAGTGTAGTGTGCAGTGCAATGCCGTATACTGGATTAGTGTGTGTTAAATGCAGAGTTTAAATAAATAACAGAATAAATAATTCCATATATACACACATAGTATGAATTTAGAAGAGGTTTTGAAAGCATTAGGTTTGCAGATTTTAATCAGTGGTACAAAGAGCAGTGTGATTTTATGTAAAACCACAGATTCTCCTTGGAGGCCCGATATTACAATCCCAGGTGATCTGAAGGAGAAGGAGTCTGTCACTATAACCTGCTCAGCTCTCACTCCCTGTCCACACTCCCCTCCTCAACTCACCTGGAATCTCCAACAAGACTCTCACAACAAAATAGAGGAAAACACAGATGGAAGCTTTACAACTAAAATCCAGCAGAACATCACTCTGTCAGACACACATGATGGAAAGAAGATCAGCTGCTCTGCCAGATATCCTGTGAACCAAGGAAAATACACCAAGACAGCAGAGACAGAAGAGACTCTCAGTGTTTCATGTAAGACAATCAGAGTTTGTTGTTGAACCGGATCCTATAGGACAACATGATTTGTGTGATATGTCTTTGTTTGTTTGTTTCTCCAGATGCTCCTAAAAACACCTCAGCATCCATCAGTCCATCAGGTTTGGTGTCAGCAGGCAGCTGGGTGAACCTGACCTGCTCCAGCAGAGCCAAACCTCCAGTCAGCAGCTTCACCTGGTTCAAGAAGAGCAGAGATGGAGCTGTGAAAGTATCTGAAGGAGAGATTTACAGTTTCAATGTAACAGATGGAGGAGTTTATTACTGTGTGGCCACTAATGATCTGGGTAATCAGACATCAGGAGTGATTCATGTGACTGAAGGTAAGGTTACTCAGCAGATTTATTTTCTTTTCGTTTCAATTCTCCGCTTATCCTTTTCAGGGTAGCGGGGACCTGGAGCCTATTTCAGCTGTCTTAGGGCGAGAGGCAGGGTGCACCCTGGAAAGGTCACCAGTCTGTTGTAGGGCTAACATAGAGACAGACAACCATTCACACACTCAAATTCACAGCTATGGGCAATAAATAGTTGTCAATTAACCTGACCCCACTAACTGCATGTCTTTGGAATGTGGGAGGAAGCCGGAAGTATCTGGGGAGAGAACCCACGCAAACACAGGGAGAATATGCAAACACTACACAGAAAGGGCCTCACCTGATAGTGGAATTGAACTATCAGGTGGTGGCACATCTGCAGCATTTTCTTCTTTTTTTTAAATTTATTTTTTTGATTATTCCATTTTTTGTGATATATCTCAGAAGAAAGTAGAAACAGAAATGTATTTTATCTGAGACTGAATTTGTTTTATGAAGTTCAAAAATTTTATTTCATCCTAAAATGTGTGGTTTTTCATGTGTTAGACTTAAAAACTTGTCTTTCCCTTAAATGGTCTTATTTACTCTTAAATGTTCATTCTCTCACATACTGTGTTAATCAATCTCAAATCTTGTTGCATTACAGGTGGAAACCTGGTTGGTGTCTACACTATAGTGAAGACTGTGGGAATCATAATGCTCGTGAGCACACTGATGGTTTTTGTTTAGTGAGACAAATGTTTCTGTGATACACTCACGTGAAGCCACAAACAAACTCATCTGTTGTAAAATAAAATAATTCATTTTTTCTTATATTTTTGTTTTTCCTTCAGCTGGTTCAGATCAAGACGTTCCAACAATCCGGAGACTGAAAGCTGTGAGATGAGCAGAGTCACATCACAACACATCAACTAAAGTTTCTGCAGGAGGAAAAACTCCACCTGAAAATATTACTGAATTCACTGCAGTGATGTTAAACAGTTGAGTAGAGATGGTGTTGCAGGAATGGAGACATTTCCTTTGAGGACAAGTTCATCCCACTCCTCAACTGGACTGAAATTTTTTTTTAATAGGACCTGCTTCACTCTAAGGTTAAGCATTTTATCCATGAACATTGATCTAACCCTACACTTATGTAAGACTGCTTCAGCATGATGCTTTGACAGTCCTGTCAGTTTCCACTCCGTTACAGTTTCAGCTGTTTTCCTAACATTAGTATTAGATTCAGAATCAGACTCATTATTATTTGGCCAAGTTTGTGCACACAAACAAAAAACAAGGAACAAGTTACACAAAGTCTATACAAAGTATTGGTGCCAAACTGAGTTGTGTAATATGTGTATTAATGTAATATATATGCATATGTGTTATGACCTGAATGATGTAAGAGTGGGTCATTTCAGTGTTCATCAGAATGACAGCCTGGGGGAGGAAACTGTCTCTGTGCTTTTTGTAAACAGCGGTCTGTAGCGCCTGCCTGAAGACTGTAGTTTGAACGGTTTATTTCTGGGATGTGAGGCATCTGCAGAGATGTTTTCCGCCTGTTTCTAAACCCTGGACTCTTACAGGTCCTGGATGGAGGGAAGATTCTCTCTGCAGACCTGACTGTCCATTGAAGTCTGGCCCCTAAATAGCTTTCCACTGATAACTACTGTCCCCTTGTGGAACTATTGGTATTTGAATGCCCTGAGGTGCTCAGGCGGAGGTGGGGGAATATCAGTGCTTTACAAGTGCAACTTGTAAAGTTGTCATTCATTTACTCTGAGCTCATATCATCCCCTTCAAATCTAAGTTTGAAAATCAATTTTGGTGTGTTATTATCCACCAACTTCCTAAATCCTGTGACTTCCAGAATGAATTCTCTCATCTGTTTTCATATATTGCCAATTTGACCAATTCCCTTTCATCGGTAATTGTGATTTAAACACTTGTGATAGTAAAGTATGGAACCCCTGGATCCGGTTTTTACTCCCATCTTATCCATAACCTCCCTGCATATGTTGTCACGGTCCTGGGCCATTGACCCACTGACCCATTGTCAATGCTGCAGCAGTCTTAAATAAGTGTAGTGTTAGATCAATGACCCATTGTCTTTGCAAGCTCCTTTGACGACCCATTATTTAGTGTTCTCTGTGCCTCCCTTATGTTTGGCCTCTGTGTTTCTTAGTTGCTCTTTTTCCACTGTCATGTGTATCCCCTAGTCAAGTCTGCGTCTCAGTGTTACGTTGCCTCTTTTACTTTGAAAATCTGTGTCCTTGGTGAATGTATTGGGTGTTGCTTCCCTTGGGTCTCGTCATGTCTGATTTCTCCCAACTGTGCTCTCCTTCTGTGTCTCATTCCCCTCGTTATTCCCCGGTGTATTTAAGCCCTGTGTTTTTCTGTGTCAGTGTTGTGTCATCTCTCATGCTGTGTGTTTCTTTGTGTGCCTCTTGGTGAAGTTAAGGTTTTATTCTCCAGCAGTATTAGGTAAGTTACTTTAAATTAGTAACTTAGTTACATTACTAGTTACTTCTATCAAAAGTAACTCTGTTACTTCAAGTTACTTGTTACTTTCAAAGTAACTAGTCACTAGGGAACGTAACTTTGGTTTTACTCAGAATTCTCTTGTTAATGTGTTGCTTCTGTAACTGGATACCCAGCAAGATTGCCAGTCTTCTAGCTTGCTTACTTGCCACAAGTGCACTATGCCAACCTACCAATAGAAAGCAAAAAAGTAATCTGCATATTTCCACGAGAGAAATCCCACGCCTGGACCATTGTTGACCGCCGCCATGATTCTAGCCTACGTCACAGCGTCATGTGCGCTTTTTATATCCAACACAAACTGCAAGTGTGGTGCTTTCGACTGTACTCAGAACTTGGAAATTCTGCCTTCCGAATAGGAAGATGTAGGTAACACCACACTGCAGATGAGCTGCATACAGGGTTGGACTGGGACAGAAAAATCGGCCTGGGCATTTTGACAAGAGACCGGCCACCATTATAGGAAAAATCATAAAGCCTTTGAATGAAAACAAATGCTGTTGTGACAGTGATGTTCACTGTTTTGATGGTATATATGCATCAATCTATCAATCGCTAAACATTTTAAACCAGAATAAGAAAGTAAAGTATTTCTTTGTGCCCCCCTCTCCCTGTTAATGCCCTACCTGGCCCCTGGTGAAACTTTGCTAGATCCGCACAGTTACCAGCTGTCAGCTACAGAAAAAGGATCCTGGTGTTATTTGTCTCTCAGAAACATTTCATAACTTCCCTTCAACTCATTCATGTCACCTAAAAGGTAAACCTGTTTCTCCATCACCTGTTCAGCTCTGGTGATTCAGTAAGGACATCTCCTGGTTTCATCTTCATGTTTCCCTCTCACCAGATAACCAAACCGATATCATGACCAGGAGCTTTTTTGCAGCTGTGGCTCCAGCAAACATCAGCTGATACTAGAAAGTAATATTAAATCAATTCTAACAACAGCTGATCAAGCTTAAACGTGCTGCTGTTGTTGAGCACGACGTCCACTGGTTTCCTCTTTCTGGTGCAAAGTGGGCGATAAACAAAAAAGAGAGACGGGACTTGTGACAGAAAAGCAGATCAGCTGATCATTGATCAGTTTCAAGATTGAAGTACAATGTGGGCCATTTATATGGATACACTGTAATAACATGGGAATGGTTGGTGATATTGAAGTCCTGTATGTGGCACATTAGTATATGTGAGGGGGGGAAACTCCTCAAGATGGGTGGTGACCATGGTGGCCATTTAGAAGTCGGCCATCTTGGATACAACTTTTGTTTTTTCAATAGGAAGAGGGCCATGTGACACATCAAACTTAGTGGTAATGTCACAAGAAAAACAATGACCCATTGTCTGCAGGTCATAACTTAGACTGCAGGTCATAACTTCTTACCTGAAGTTCAGTTCACCTGACACTCGGACCGGCGGCTGCCTCGAGTCTCTCCTCCTCCTGCGTCCCCTTTCCCTCATCCACCTGCTGGTCTCCACCACTTGCTAATGTTACTGAATCTGTGGAAGCTCTGCGATAGCCACCACACGAAGTAACGACTCTATCTAAATCCCAGTAACGATTAACGCGTTCCTGATTTCGGCATAATAACATAGTTACTGTAACACGTTACTTAATAACGCATTAGTCCCAAAACTGTTCTCCAGTTTACTTTAGTCCTGTCCATAGTTTTTCAGTTAGTGTTTTTCTTCCCAGAAACAAACTGTTCAGTCTTGTATCTTTAAGGAGAATTTAAGAGCTGTATCAACACATTTTTCAGATGTCAGTGATTCACTTCATGGGTCTAATAGTTTGTCAGAGCTTCTCAAAGTGTGGGGCACACCCCAATGGGCAGCGCAGAACCGTTGCAGGGGGGAGTGCGGTATGAAAAGGAAAAACATTTTTCTTGTAAAACAAAGGGGGGCCCAAGCAAAAAAAACACGTTTGGGAACCACTGGTCTATGTTAATCATCTATATTAAGTTTTTGTCAATGGAAAATTGTACTTAGTAGTCAGTATAATCTTTTAATGATATAAGTTTGAATATGGTAGAATACTACATGTAACCATTTGTGTTTATTGAAAGGATGTCTCATCCTAGGAAGTCTGTAACATTCCAGGGTGTTCTGGCTTTCACCCCCACATCCTAGGAGCATGGGAAAGTTCGTACCTTGTTTTATTGTTTTACGGTAGGATTAACGTAGTTATATCTGTTTCCAGTCTAAGTGGTTTTGGTTTGATGAACTGCTGGACTTTCCAGACCAGCAGTTTTAGGGAAGTCTTTATGGGGTCACACTCTGACCCCCCCCATGACACACACACACCACACACACACCACACAAGCACCCACTGAAGTGTATAAATAAAGGAACTGGGCAAGTCCTCAGGGCGAGTCTCTGAGTCTCACTCTAGGCTGCCCTTGCTAGCAAGAAATTCTGTGTGTTTCTCCTCTCTGATTCTCTGCTGAAGAAGTGTTTTAGAATATATCTCTTAACATTATTAATATAAATGATTAATGAAATTTAAGATTCTTATTCTGTCTCAACCTGGCTTTACAGAATGAAATTCTGAAATTGCCTTATTGTGTCTCCATGTAATCTTTAAAGCAATTGTTGATGAGTTTTCTGTTGTATAAATGTTCTAAATGTACTCTGTGATCATGGCAGGTAGATACATTCTCTCTGTAAATATTCTGGGCTTGCAATCCCTCTGTGTGTCAGAGGGCATGCAGACTGTTGTCATGCTTTCTGTTGTTGATTTCTTTGTTAAGGTAAATAAACTGATAAAGAGTTTCAGTTTATTACTAATCAGTTGTTTTGTTTTTTTTTTTAGTATAAATTTTTACGATGACCCTAACAGCTTGTAATAACTCCTGATAATAAGTGACGGTCATACTGGGATTTTTAAAAAAATATTTTAACCAAGGTTAAGCTTGCAGGCTCTGATGGAGTGAAGTTGAGAAAAAATCTTTTCGGTTGTGAATGTGAGTTCAGACGTTAAAAATAGACATGTCATATCCTCTCCTTCAACTTTTAAGCAGGAAGGACACAAATGAGTGTATCGTGTAGTTTACTCAGTGGGTATGTCAGTGCTTGCTTTCTCATATGCTGACCACTAGTTTACAGGGTTTATTGTAATTTTGCTTCATTTCACTCTAAAACTGTGAGACTAAACTGGGACTTGTTTGGTAAGGAAACATTTGATGCTTTTATTTAATGACACTTAATCTTTTATTTTGTGATTCTTCTTTTAGTGCACTGACAGATACATTTATGTCAGTTTATTTCCTGGTGATTTAGTTTCACTCATTTCATATGTCAGATGTTGTTGATAATGGTTCCTTATGATGACAGCTCATACTGCAAAGAGGAAGTTTGGATTATGAATTTGTTTTAAAGAATAATGAAAAATCTCTTCAAAATACATAATTCAAGTGATGTGTGTTTGTAATTCAAGGTTTCAACAAGTTCCTGTGTGTGAACATGGTGACAGTCGGCATGTTGCTGATTGTCCTCTTTGTTCCAGGTGAGCTGTTTGTTCAGTCATTCACAGACATGGAGTCATTTTACAATCTGAACTTAATTGTTGAACAAAATCTGAAAGGTCAGTGAAGATGGAGTCAACAGTTTACTAATCATGACACTGTATTTACAGCTGCTTTGGCTGATTGCACTGATGAAGCAGCACTCTCCATAAATGCACCAAAGATGCTGGAAGCACTGAGTGGATCTTGTTTGCAAATCCCATGTAGCTTCAGACCCAAAGAAGAACGGAAATTTATCAGCACAAGAAAAACCTTTGGAGTGTGGATTAAGAATGATGATAGATTTGTCAATAATCCAAAAAATGTGATCTTCAACAGTAGTGGAGCAGTTAGCATCTATCCAATGAGTATTACTGGGAACCTGAGTCAGAGAGACTGCACCACTCTGTTTACTAATTTAACCACAAAATACACAAACAAATACTACTTCAGAGTAGAGAGAGAACCATTCAAGTCAACAGCTTCTTGTGATCCTCTTCAAATAACAGTCAGAGGTGAGTAATTTTTAAAAAATGTAATGTTTAATAATAAAATAACACTAACCCACATTCAGGTAGTTGCTCTGTATTCTTTGTCTAAAATATCTGTTGAAGCTAAAAAAAAAAAAAAAAAAAAGCAATATAGGGTCAGTGATTGTCCTGACTTAAAGTTTAGTCATGTGTGGCATACAACTCTTTCCAAAAAAAGTCAGGCTGTAAAATGTAAATACAAATCAGAATGCAACAATTTTCAAATCATTTATAGTGTCTGTAATTTCCTCAGTGCAGACAGACCAGTTTGACACCTGGACTCTTTCATCAAACATAGAAAAACAGACGGATGCATTTTTGACTATTTTCAAAAACAGGTTTGATCAGTTGAAGCCAGTTTTAATCTCCGTCTCACTTCATGTAAAGTAATTTCAGCTAGGCGAAGCAGGAATGGACTTGTCTGCGTTCAGTGCAGTTTGACCTGAGGCCATGCAGATCACTGTCATTCAATAATGATTTAGGATTTTTACAGTGTGTTTAGAGAGTCCCCAACTGCTAATTTGTTTTAAACATCAAACATGTGACAGAGTGGTTTTTAATAACAGTGCAAAGTGTAGTGTGCAGTGCAATGCCGTATACTGGATTAGTGTGTGTTAAATGCAGAGTTTAAATAAATAACAGAATAAATAATTCCATATATACACACATAGTATGAATTTAGAAGAGGTTTTGAAAGCATTAGGTTTGCAGATTTTAATCAGTGGTACAAAGAGCAGTGTGATTTTATGTAAAACCACAGATTCTCCTTGGAGGCCCGATATTACAATCCCAGGTGATCTGAAGGAGAAGGAGTCTGTCACTATAACCTGCTCAGCTCTCACTCCCTGTCCACACTCCCCTCCTCAACTCACCTGGAATCTCCAACAAGACTCTCACAACAAAATAGAGGAAAACACAGATGGAAGCTTTACAACTAAAATCCAGCAGAACATCACTCTGTCAGACACACATGATGGAAAGAAGATCAGCTGCTCTGCCAGATATCCTGTGAACCAAGGAAAATACACCAAGACAGCAGAGACAGAAGAGACTCTCAGTGTTTCATGTAAGACAATCAGAGTTTGTTGTTGAACCGGATCCTATAGGACAACATGATTTGTGTGATATGTCTTTGTTTGTTTGTTTCTCCAGATGCTCCTAAAAACACCTCAGCATCCATCAGTCCATCAGGTTTGGTGTCAGCAGGCAGCTGGGTGAACCTGACCTGCTCCAGCAGAGCCAAACCTCCAGTCAGCAGCTTCACCTGGTTCAAGAAGAGCAGAGATGGAGCTGTGAAAGTATCTGAAGGAGAGATTTACAGTTTCAATGTAACAGATGGAGGAGTTTATTACTGTGTGGCCACTAATGATCTGGGTAATCAGACATCAGGAGTGATTCATGTGACTGAAGGTAAGGTTACTCAGCAGATTTATTTTCTTTTCGTTTCAATTCTCCGCTTATCCTTTTCAGGGTAGCGGGGACCTGGAGCCTATTTCAGCTGTCTTAGGGCGAGAGGCAGGGTGCACCCTGGAAAGGTCACCAGTCTGTTGTAGGGCTAACATAGAGACAGACAACCATTCACACACTCAAATTCACAGCTATGGGCAATAAATAGTTGTCAATTAACCTGACCCCACTAACTGCATGTCTTTGGAATGTGGGAGGAAGCCGGAAGTATCTGGGGAGAGAACCCACGCAAACACAGGGAGAATATGCAAACACTACACAGAAAGGGCCTCACCTGATAGTGGAATTGAACTATCAGGTGGTGGCACATCTGCAGCATTTTCTTCTTTTTTTTAAATTTATTTTTTTGATTATTCCATTTTTTGTGATATATCTCAGAAGAAAGTAGAAACAGAAATGTATTTTATCTGAGACTGAATTTGTTTTATGAAGTTCAAAAATTTTATTTCATCCTAAAATGTGTGGTTTTTCATGTGTTAGACTTAAAAACTTGTCTTTCCCTTAAATGGTCTTATTTACTCTTAAATGTTCATTCTCTCACATACTGTGTTAATCAATCTCAAATCTTGTTGCATTACAGGTGGAAACCTGGTTGGTGTCTACACTATAGTGAAGACTGTGGGTATCATAATGCTCGTGATCACACTGATGGTTTTTGTTTGGTGAGACAAATGTTTCTGTGATACACTCACGTGAAGCCACAAACAAACTCATCTGTTGTAAAATAAAATAATTCATTTTTTCTTATATTTTTGTTTTTCCTTCAGCTGGTTCAGATCAAGACGTTCCAACAATCCGGAGACTGAAAGCTGTGAGATGAGCAGAGTCACATCACAACACATCAACTAAAGTTTCTGCAGGAGGAAAAACTCCACCTGAAAATATTACTGAATTCACTGCAGTGATGTTAAACAGTTGAGTAGAGATGGTGTTGCAGGAATGGAGACATTTCCTTTGAGGACAAGTTCATCCCACTCCTCAACTGGACTGAAATTTTTTTTTAATAGGACCTGCTTCACTCTAAGGTTAAGCATTTTATCCATGAACATTGATCTAACCCTACACTTATGTAAGACTGCTTCAGCATGATGCTTTGACAGTCCTGTCAGTTTCCACTCCGTTACAGTTTCAGCTGTTTTCCTAACATTAGTATTAGATTCAGAATCAGACTCATTATTATTTGGCCAAGTTTGTGCACACAAACAAAAAACAAGGAACAAGTTACACAAAGTCTATACAAAGTATTGGTGCCAAACTGAGTTGTGTAATATGTGTATTAATGTAATATATATGCATATGTGTTATGACCTGAATGATGTAAGAGTGGGTCATTTCAGTGTTCATCAGAATGACAGCCTGGGGGAGGAAACTGTCTCTGTGCTTTTTGTAAACAGCGGTCTGTAGCGCCTGCCTGAAGACTGTAGTTTGAACGGTTTATTTCTGGGATGTGAGGCATCTGCAGAGATGTTTTCCGCCTGTTTCTAAACCCTGGACTCTTACAGGTCCTGGATGGAGGGAAGATTCTCTCTGCAGACCTGACTGTCCATTGAAGTCTGGCCCCTAAATAGCTTTCCACTGATAACTACTGTCCCCTTGTGGAACTATTGGTATTTGAATGCCCTGAGGTGCTCAGGCGGAGGTGGGGGAATATCAGTGCTTTACAAGTGCAACTTGTAAAGTTGTCATTCATTTACTCTGAGCTCATATCATCCCCTTCAAATCTAAGTTTGAAAATCAATTTTGGTGTGTTATTATCCACCAACTTCCTAAATCCTGTGACTTCCAGAATGAATTCTCTCATCTGTTTTCATATATTGCCAATTTGACCAATTCCCTTTCATCGGTAATTGTGATTTAAACACTTGTGATAGTAAAGTATGGAACCCCTGGATCCGGTTTTTACTCCCATCTTATCCATAACCTCCCTGCATATGTTGTCACGGTCCTGGGCCATTGACCCACTGACCCATTGTCAATGCTGCAGCAGTCTTAAATAAGTGTAGTGTTAGATCAATGACCCATTGTCTTTGCAAGCTCCTTTGACGACCCATTATTTAGTGTTCTCTGTGCCTCCCTTATGTTTGGCCTCTGTGTTTCTTAGTTGCTCTTTTTCCACTGTCATGTGTATCCCCTAGTCAAGTCTGCGTCTCAGTGTTACGTTGCCTCTTTTACTTTGAAAATCTGTGTCCTTGGTGAATGTATTGGGTGTTGCTTCCCTTGGGTCTCGTCATGTCTGATTTCTCCCAACTGTGCTCTCCTTCTGTGTCTCATTCCCCTCATTATTCCCCGGTGTATTTAAGCCCTGTGTTTTTCTGTGTCAGTGTTGTGTCATCTCTCATGCTGTGTGTTTCTTTGTGTGCCTCTTGGTGAAGTTAAGGTTTTATTCTCCAGCAGTATTAGGTAAGTTACTTTAAATTAGTAACTTAGTTACATTACTAGTTACTTCTATCAAAAGTAACTCTGTTACTTCAAGTTACTTGTTACTTTCAAAGTAACTAGTCACTAGGGAACGTAACTTTGGTTTTACTCAGAATTCTCTTGTTAATGTGTTGCTTCTGTAACTGGATACCCAGCAAGATTGCCAGTCTTCTAGCTTGCTTACTTGCCACAAGTGCACTATGCCAACCTACCAATAGAAAGCAAAAAAGTAATCTGCATATTTCCACGAGAGAAATCCCACGCCTGGACCATTGTTGACCGCCGCCATGATTCTAGCCTACGTCACAGCGTCATGTGCGCTTTTTATATCCAACACAAACTGCAAGTGTGGTGCTTTCGACTGTACTCAGAACTTGGAAATTCTGCCTTCCGAATAGGAAGATGTAGGTAACACCACACTGCAGATGAGCTGCATACAGGGTTGGACTGGGACAGAAAAATCGGCCTGGGCATTTTGACAAGAGACCGGCCACCATTATAGGAAAAATCATAAAGCCTTTGAATGAAAACAAATGCTGTTGTGACAGTGATGTTCACTGTTTTGATGGTATATATGCATCAATCTATCAATCGCTAAACATTTTAAACCAGAATAAGAAAGTAAAGTATTTCTTTGTGCCCCCCTCTCCCTGTTAATGCCCTACCTGGCCCCTGGTGAAACTTTGCTAGATCCGCACAGTTACCAGCTGTCAGCTACAGAAAAAGGATCCTGGTGTTATTTGTCTCTCAGAAACATTTCATAACTTCCCTTCAACTCATTCATGTCACCTAAAAGGTAAACCTGTTTCTCCATCACCTGTTCAGCTCTGGTGATTCAGTAAGGACATCTCCTGGTTTCATCTTCATGTTTCCCTCTCACCAGATAACCAAACCGATATCATGACCAGGAGCTTTTTTGCAGCTGTGGCTCCAGCAAACATCAGCTGATACTAGAAAGTAATATTAAATCAATTCTAACAACAGCTGATCAAGCTTAAACGTGCTGCTGTTGTTGAGCACGACGTCCACTGGTTTCCTCTTTCTGGTGCAAAGTGGGCGATAAACAAAAAAGAGAGACGGGACTTGTGACAGAAAAGCAGATCAGCTGATCATTGATCAGTTTCAAGATTGAAGTACAATGTGGGCCATTTATATGGATACACTGTAATAACATGGGAATGGTTGGTGATATTGAAGTCCTGTATGTGGCACATTAGTATATGTGAGGGGGGGAAACTCCTCAAGATGGGTGGTGACCATGGTGGCCATTTAGAAGTCGGCCATCTTGGATACAACTTTTGTTTTTTCAATAGGAAGAGGGCCATGTGACACATCAAACTTAGTGGTAATGTCACAAGAAAAACAATGACCCATTGTCTGCAGGTCATAACTTAGACTGCAGGTCATAACTTCTTACCTGAAGTTCAGTTCACCTGACACTCGGACCGGCGGCTGCCTCGAGTCTCTCCTCCTCCTGCGTCCCCTTTCCCTCATCCACCTGCTGGTCTCCACCACTTGCTAATGTTACTGAATCTGTGGAAGCTCTGCGATAGCCACCACACGAAGTAACGACTCTATCTAAATCCCAGTAACGATTAACGCGTTCCTGATTTCGGCATAATAACATAGTTACTGTAACACGTTACTTAATAACGCATTAGTCCCAAAACTGTTCTCCAGTTTACTTTAGTCCTGTCCATAGTTTTTCAGTTAGTGTTTTTCTTCCCAGAAACAAACTGTTCAGTCTTGTATCTTTAAGGAGAATTTAAGAGCTGTATCAACACATTTTTCAGATGTCAGTGATTCACTTCATGGGTCTAATAGTTTGTCAGAGCTTCTCAAAGTGTGGGGCACACCCCAATGGGCAGCGCAGAACCGTTGCAGGGGGGAGTGCGGTATGAAAAGGAAAAACATTTTTCTTGTAAAACAAAGGGGGGCCCAAGCAAAAAAAACACGTTTGGGAACCACTGGTCTATGTTAATCATCTATATTAAGTTTTTGTCAATGGAAAATTGTACTTAGTAGTCAGTATAATCTTTTAATGATATAAGTTTGAATATGGTAGAATACTACATGTAACCATTTGTGTTTATTGAAAGGATGTCTCATCCTAGGAAGTCTGTAACATTCCAGGGTGTTCTGGCTTTCACCCCCACATCCTAGGAGCATGGGAAAGTTCGTACCTTGTTTTATTGTTTTACGGTAGGATTAACGTAGTTATATCTGTTTCCAGTCTAAGTGGTTTTGGTTTGATGAACTGCTGGACTTTCCAGACCAGCAGTTTTAGGGAAGTCTTTATGGGGTCACACTCTGACCCCCCCCATGACACACACACACCACACACACACCACACAAGCACCCACTGAAGTGTATAAATAAAGGAACTGGGCAAGTCCTCAGGGCGAGTCTCTGAGTCTCACTCTAGGCTGCCCTTGCTAGCAAGAAATTCTGTGTGTTTCTCCTCTCTGATTCTCTGCTGAAGAAGTGTTTTAGAATATATCTCTTAACATTATTAATATAAATGATTAATGAAATTTAAGATTCTTATTCTGTCTCAACCTGGCTTTACAGAATGAAATTCTGAAATTGCCTTATTGTGTCTCCATGTAATCTTTAAAGCAATTGTTGATGAGTTTTCTGTTGTATAAATGTTCTAAATGTACTCTGTGATCATGGCAGGTAGATACATTCTCTCTGTAAATATTCTGGGCTTGCAATCCCTCTGTGTGTCAGAGGGCATGCAGACTGTTGTCATGCTTTCTGTTGTTGATTTCTTTGTTAAGGTAAATAAACTGATAAAGAGTTTCAGTTTATTACTAATCAGTTGTTTTGTTTTTTTTTTAGTATAAATTTTTACGATGACCCTAACAGCTTGTAATAACTCCTGATAATAAGTGACGGTCATACTGGGATTTTTAAAAAAATATTTTAACCAAGGTTAAGCTTGCAGGCTCTGATGGAGTGAAGTTGAGAAAAAATCTTTTCGGTTGTGAATGTGAGTTCAGACGTTAAAAATAGACATGTCATATCCTCTCCTTCAACTTTTAAGCAGGAAGGACACAAATGAGTGTATCGTGTAGTTTACTCAGTGGGTATGTCAGTGCTTGCTTTCTCATATGCTGACCACTAGTTTACAGGGTTTATTGTAATTTTGCTTCATTTCACTCTAAAACTGTGAGACTAAACTGGGACTTGTTTGGTAAGGAAACATTTGATGCTTTTATTTAATGACACTTAATCTTTTATTTTGTGATTCTTCTTTTAGTGCACTGACAGATACATTTATGTCAGTTTATTTCCTGGTGATTTAGTTTCACTCATTTCATATGTCAGATGTTGTTGATAATGGTTCCTTATGATGACAGCTCATACTGCAAAGAGGAAGTTTGGATTATGAATTTGTTTTAAAGAATAATGAAAAATCTCTTCAAAATACATAATTCAAGTGATGTGTGTTTGTAATTCAAGGTTTCAACAAGTTCCTGTGTGTGAACATGGTGACAGTCGGCATGTTGCTGATTGTCCTCTTTGTTCCAGGTGAGCTGTTTGTTCAGTCATTCACAGACATGGAGTCATTTTACAATCTGAACTTAATTGTTGAACAAAATCTGAAAGGTCAGTGAAGATGGAGTCAACAGTTTACTAATCATGACACTGTATTTACAGCTGCTTTGGCTGATTGCACTGATGAAGCAGCACTCTCCATAAATGCACCAAAGATGCTGGAAGCACTGAGTGGATCTTGTTTGCAAATCCCATGTAGCTTCAGACCCAAAGAAGAACGGAAATTTATCAGCACAAGAAAAACCTTTGGAGTGTGGATTAAGAATGATGATAGATTTGTCAATAATCCAAAAAATGTGATCTTCAACAGTAGTGGAGCAGTTAGCATCTATCCAATGAGTATTACTGGGAACCTGAGTCAGAGAGACTGCACCACTCTGTTTTCTAATTTAACCACCACATACACAAACAAATACTTCTTCAGAGTAGAGAGAGAACCATTCAAGGCAACAGCTTCTTGTGATCCTCTTCAAATAACAGTCAGAGGTGAGTTATTTAAAATAAATAAAATAATAATAATAAAATGACAAACCACATTCAGATAGTTTTCTGTATTCTAAAACATGATTTATCAGCCTAAAAGTTTCAATACAGTCTCTGTGATTGTCCCAATTTACATTTTATTTCTTAACTGTACAGGATTTTTTCCAAAGCAGTCGGCATGTATCATATTTTTTGTTTGATAACATTTTCAGTGTGTGACCAGTTTAAAGCCAGGTTTAATCTCCATCTCACTTCATGTTAAATGTGTTCAGAGCAGGAATGGACTTGTAACTTCCATTTCTGCATCCAGCTCTACTGATGGCTTTCAGACATGTTCCTGAGCTCATGCACTGATTTTTTTTGACAGAATTGTCTGTGTTCAGTGCAGTTTGACCTGAGGCCATGGAGATCACTGTCATTCAATAATGATTTTACAACTTTTGCCAATTTGCTTCAAACTGTCCATTCCCTTCACATACTTACTGCTGACAGGCTTCACTCCTTTTATGTGCATGCATGTTAACCCTATAATGCCCTTTGGATCATACTTGATACATGCGTTTCTGAGACCTGTATATCATCAACATGATCAATATTTGCCATAATTTCAAAATGTTATGGACAAATTTTTTTTTTTTTAAATTAACATTGTTTTTAACAAACTTTTGCCACGTATCTTATGCAATACAAAAATATAACAGTTATACAATAAAAATATATCATACACTACATGAGAGCAAAAAATTGTGGATTTTGTTATAAGGGTTAATAAGCATCTCAAATTTCTCGCTTTTTTTTTTTTTTTTTTGGATAGGTTGGCTCTTACAAGGTTAATAATTAACTTATTTTTAAGATACGAAAAGATGACCAAACAAATATCTTAATGAGATAAAAGTAATCTGAAATCAATTGAATAAAGTAAAATACAAATGATAATACACATCATAAAAATATTTGAAAATCAAAACAAAAACAATGCATCAGCAAACATGTGACAAAAGAGTGGTTAGTAATCACAGTGTAAAGTGTAGTGTGCAGTGCTATGCAGTACACTGGATTAGAATGTGTTAAATAGAGTTTTAAATAAATTGTTAACAGAACAAATGATTTTACATTAGACAAATATAGTGTATTACACACAGTATTTATTTGTATGTATTTTCAAAATCTTTGAAACCACAGATTCTCCTTGGAGGCCCAATATTACAATTCCAGGTGATCTGAAGGAGAAGGAGTCTGTCACTATAACCTGCTCAGCTCCCACTCCCTGTCCACACTCCCCTCCTCAACTCACCTGGAATCTCCAACAAGACTCTCACAACAAAATAGAGGAAAACACAGATGGAAGCTTTACAACTAAAATCCAGCAGAACATCACTCTGTCAGACACACATGATGGAAAGAAGATCAACTGCTCTGCCAGATATCCTGTGAACCAAGGAAAAGACACCAAGACAGCAGAGACAGAAGAGACTCTCAGTGTTTCATGTAAGACAATCAGAGTTAGTTGTTGGATCATGTCAACATATCATGATTCTGCCAGCTCATCATAATTTATGGGATATAATTTACAAGTAATTTTTATTCACAGTTGTACATAAAATTGTTTCAAAAAAACGAAGAAAAATGAAAATACTTAATTTATCCTGCAATGTTTGTGTTACAGAAATCAAAATATGAAACTAATTATATAAAGAAAAGTCTAAATGTGATACAATATGGAGCTTAAAATTAGCCCTGGTGGTGGTAAAGATTTTTGGCGTCTGTCCTTGTGGTAGCAGACATAACACATTTTAACTCTGCTGCAAGTTTTCATCTCCATGTGCAGATGGAGGTGCAGATGAATCATGCCATAGCAATGCACACGACCCAACTGACTACTATAAATTAAAATTTATTTACATTATATTTATTTATCTAACTCACATCTTTTTCTCCAGATGCTCCTAAAGACACCTCAGCATCCATCAGTCCATCAGGTTTGGTGTCAGCAGGCAGCTGGGTGAAGCTGACCTGCTCCAGCAGAGCCAAACCTCCAGTCAGCAGCTTCACCTGGTTCAAGAAGAGCAGAGATGGAGCTGTGAAAGTATCTGAAGGAGAGATTTACAGCTTCAATGTAACAGATGGAGGAGTTTATTACTGTGTGGCCACTAATGATCTGGGTAATCAGACATCAGCAGAGCTTCATCCAACAGGTAAACGCAGACAGCAGCACAAGAATCAATCATGTATTAATATTAATAAACTGTATGGAGAATTGTGATTAACAGGTTTGAATTTATTGAAGAAAGTTTGGTGAGAATAATGGGAACGCATCCATATTTACAGAAATAAAAGCACTGTCAACAGGGTCCAAGAGCTTTAAGTCATCCTCAGAAAATTCAAGCCCAAACAGAAGAAACAGAAGTGCCCATAATACACTAGTATTAACTGCCATCCGACCTGTCTTGTTCAGGTCGGATTCATTGCCCTAATGCATAGAATGCTTTATTTTCTATTGAACTGAATGACGTGACTTGATATCAATTAGGCCAGTCAAAGGATTAAGTAGGGAGAACTGCTTTGCTGACTCATTCTTAAATAGACCAGCAAACAATCCAGCTTCCATTCATTTTCCATTGAGCATTTATTCCATATTTCAGTCATCCATCCACTTTGCAGTCAAGCACAAGCACATGCAAGCTACTTGAGGGCAATCTAAAGAAGGCAAGGCATTTGACATGCACAAACACAGTCAGCAAAAAAATACAGTCTCCCTACTCACCTGTTCTCCATTTTTGACAGACCGGTAACCAGGTGAATATATTTCCCACTCATTCATTAAAACCTCCCACATGAACCCAAATCCCTGGAATAGACATACAACACCATGCAGACACAACCTTATCACCACAAAGTTTGTGGCCCCAACATTGAATATGCTGCTGTTTTAAATAAGACACAAAAGTAGTGATTGAGATCATTAAGTTAATAGGGAAGCTTTCACTCTCTTAACATTCGATTGAATGTAAATAGATTAAACCATACACAGCAACGTGAACATTTAAGTTACCTTCATATAAGCCTGAACACTCAGTGACAAACATGATATTTATCTAAGTGCATTTGTCACTAACCTTTTTATATCTGCAGGAACACATCAGCCTTTATCATGGTGGGCTGCTGTAGGAGGGATCACTGGGATCATCATACTCATCTGTATGGTTTTTGTGTTTTGGTAAGACTCTATTCCATCCATGGAATATCGAATTTTGTCTCACTTTCCTTTATCTTGTGATATTTCTTGAAACTGTCAATGGTTTAATTTTGACTGAACTTTTAACTAAAACCAGTGGAAGTGTTGATATATTTTTAAGTTTATAGCTTCAGTATTTCAGTTTTTGTATCACTGGGAAAACAAGGCTACAGATGTGAAGTTTCTTCAGATTGTATCATAAGATGCTAAGATATTCCACAAAATAAAAATATTTTTTCATGCAAATGATGATATGATACATTTTATCGTTCCTGCGTGTCTGACGTTCCCTTTGTGAGTTTCTAAGTTATGTAATGAATTAATTCCACAAGATTCAAAACACATTTTAAAGCGTGTAAACACGTAAGCATTTATTTTGCAATGAATGTGTTGCTGTGATGGATTCTGGACTGACCTGTTCAATTAAGCTTGTAGGAAATGTTTCAGGTAGATTGCTCAAGACATTATTATTATTATTATTATTATTATTTCTGATGATTACATTTCTGTAACTTCTAGGCGACTAAAATCAACACGTCAAGCTTCACATCAGGCACAGGTAGGACACTGACTCTGATGAATGTAGTTTTTACATGTGCACTCATAAAATGAAGGCTTAGCGTGACTGTGCTCAAAAGCAGATTTTAGATGTTAGTATCACCTTATTGTATCCTCAAGCTCTTCATAGCATTTCAAGTTTGGTGCGTTTTATTTCACAGAGTCTGTGTCTTCAAGAAAATGAGGACGGCCATTATGAAGAGATTTTCTTCTCCAACCAGAGACCTTCTTTAGACTGAATGTAGGACAGCAAGTAGGCAACAGTGTCACACAGGCAGGTAATTGGGGTGCTTCGGTACCTATGTAATTAGCAGGCTGCACATCTGGAAAGGCACCATCACTGCTGATGCATATTACAGCAAGATGAATCACATAATGTATCTATTACACCTGCTTGAAGAAGAATCTGGGTGATGCACTGGGGTACCTGCAGTCCAGACCTTTAACTACCTGGAAACATTTGGCACATTTTGGAACCAAAAATATGACAAACTGAACACTGTTGAACCCTATGAGACAAGAAAGGGACAACATTCTTTTCCAAAAAGTTACACAAATGCTCTCCTCTGTTCCCCGGGTTTTACTGACTGCTGTTAAAAGAACAGAAAATGCTGAATGCCTCTGTTTTTTGGGGGGGAACATGTTTTGCCATCAAACTCAGAATGACCTTTTTCTGTCTCTTAAAATAGTACATTTCCTCTCTTTAACCATTTGATATGTGTTCTATGTTCTGCTGTGAATAAAATATAAACTTATGAGATTTTGTTACGCCCAGTTTAGGGGTACAGGAATGTAACATAAGAGTTTAAAAAAAGAAGTGACCCCGCCCTGGGCCCCAAAACCATACAGAGAAAAAACAATTTCTTAGTGAACAGTGATTTATTGTGCCTAAACTGAAGCGTGACTCCGGGGTGAACAAAGGGCAAAATAACAAACAAAACCAGCTTAATCAGTCAAGGAGGTGCTACCTGAACCCTACGTGATGAAAAGAACAAACAAAAGACAAATGCTACGCCTAACTCAGGGGTCAGCAACCTTTAAGACCCAAAGAGCCATTTGGACCCATTTTCCACGCAAAAGAAAACACTGGGAGCCACAAATACTTTTTGACATCTAAAATGCAGATAACACTGTATATATTGTTTTTTACCTTTATGCTTTGTGTGAACAACTAAGGTGTGTTGCTTATGAAATCCATGATGTGCTACAGAGAAAATTACATTTTATTTATGTAATTAACACATTTTGAACTCTTACAGAAATATAACAAAAGGAAAGACACCCAGCTGAACTAAAATGATCCATGTAGCAAACCAGAAATGGTGTGAGCCGCCACCCTCATATCGCCTTTGGGCTTTTGGAGCCTTGACCTGGCTTTTAAAAAATAATTGGAAAAAAGCACTATGCTGCTAAAAAAGAAAAATAAATATTTGCAAAATTCTGCCTAAATATGTATTTTACCAGGTAAATGTGTGTGGCAGGGCGTGGTCTGCAGCACCGCTGCAGGGGAGGCGGACGCACCTGACCGGCACCTGCAATCACGCTTCGCCGCCTTAGCGTCTGTGCCATCTATGCTGTTGTGTTGTTGTTGGTATGTGTTGGGCTGTGAGCCGAAAAGCTACAGCCGGCTGTATGCTTACAGCAACTGTGTTTGAAAAGTGGTCAATGAATTCAATTCAATTCAATTCAATTTTATTTATATAGCGCCAAATCACAACAAATGTCGCCTCAAGGCGCTTCATAGATACAGAGAAAATGAAGAGATGCTGAAAAGCGTGTTCATAAAAACATCATCGGGTCTGCCGTGATATGTTTACAATGGGACTTCTGGTCCTGAACCTCTGCGCACAGCGTCTGCAAATCGGGGCTGAACGAAGTCACTTTCATCTTTTTTTTTTTTTTTGTCCCGTTTGGATCTTTAGCCATCAGAATTGTTTTCTTAAGGCAAAGAAAGATGCAAGCGGATTTATTTTACCAAGTGGATCATCATGGCCTTGCCATATTGGTCCATTTGATTGACCTTTATTATAATTATGTATTTATTTTATTTTTGGTTGCTACAAACGGGACAGACATGACTGGGGCATAGGACAGGGAGAAAGAATGAAAGAAAGAGAGGGAGAGAAAGAAAACCAGAGGGGACAAGAGACGGTGAGAAAGGGGGAAAGAAAGAAAGAAAAACAAACAAAACACCTGGATCACCTGTATGGAGAAAAAAAAACAGAAGAGAAAGCAAAAAAAAAAAGAGCAACATAATAAATACAGCACCATCACAAAAAACTAGCTAGCAGTAGATAACAGTAGATACTAAGTATTAAACAATATTGTGCAGCATGCAAGATAGACAGCGCACAATGTGCTTTGAGGCAGCAGCCAAGAAAGGTGTAGTCCGCGTCTGTGAACACCTGTGTGTACAGTCACTTTCATCTTTACGCAGGACTGTAAGCTGTCATCTGTGAGGCGTGAGCGGTGTTTGTTTGTAACATAGTTCACGGTGGAGAATAGCTGCTGACATAATGTGGATCCGAAGATCCATAATTGGCCTACCTGGGGTTGAAAGTGTCAATAAATGCACGGCGTTTCGGCGGGCACACCGGCTTCTGCGAGTGTAATGCTTATTTTGAGCGATGAAAAAATAATATAATATATATATATATTTGTATTTCAATATCACAATAATCTTCCAATTTAGAACTACAAGTTAAAAAAGAACTAACATAAATAAAATACACTTCAGCTAAATACTTCTAATTTATTTTCCCAAACCACGCGGAGCCGCAGTATAAGGACAAAAGAGCCGCAGGTTGCCGACCCCTGCCCTAACTGAATAAACAGGAGGAAATAATACAGAAAACAACAAGGCAGATCACCACTTCAGCTTCAGTGACTATTTACAAGTGAAGGCTAATTTACACACTATATTCAAAGCTCTGTAAGTCACGAGAATCACAAATATCACAGAGTTTGGAGGCCAGGGTCAGGTCTGCTGCTGCTGTCAGTGGCTGCTAGTGATGGGTCGTTCGCAAACGAAATGGCTCTTAGAGCCGACTCTTTGACGTGAACGACGCGAGCCGGCTCCTTATCGCGAGCCGTCACGTGGGGGTTTTTTTTTCTTTCTCTCACCCTCTCTCTCGCACTTTTTTTCTGCTTCACTCAGCACGCGAGCCTTGTGCTTTACGCTGGGCAGAGGGGGGAGGGGCGGTAGTTACACTCAGTAGCACAGGAACAGAGCCAGAGGGAGAGAAAGAAAGCCAGGGACAACAACGTCACATTAGAAAGGTATAGTAATCATCCACAACTATTTTCAGTTGCAGATGATAAAGGATTCAGAAAGTTTATTCATGCGGGCCCATATGACAGAGAATATGCATGTTATTTTTGTTTTCATATTTTAATTTATATTTAATTGTGTTGTGGTTTGCAGGGTTTTGTGTTGTTTCACTTTAAATTTGTAAAAGGAAAAAGCTGAAAATTTAAATAGTTAAAAGTTGAAATGTGAATAGTTGATTTTTGTATTATATGATTTATTTATTACATTTTATGTGGAGTGAATAAATAAAAGTATATTTACGGTGGACCCTAGAGACAAAACACATACAAACTTCAAATCACGTACGAACTCTGAAGCACGTACAAACCCTGAAGCACGTACAAACTCCAAAACACGTAAAAACACGTACAAACTCCAAAACACGTAAAAACTCCAAAACATGTAAAAACACGTACAAACTCAGAAGCACATAAAAACTCAAAACACGTACAAAAGTCAACAGAAGTGCTCCAGAATGCTAGGTGCAGTGTTGAGCTTTTGTTACCTATGGCTACACAAGCCAGCAAGTACCAACCACCAGATTTGGTGTGTGGTAGTAACAGGTAAATGAACATTGTTTTTAAATTATTTGAATATATATGAGTGCCTGTGTATAAATACACAAACGTGCTTTCAATTGTGTAATTTAAGTGATCTAGTAGCTCTGCTTTGGAAGTTTAGTTCATGCTAGAAATGTGTTTTGGAGTTTGTACATGTTTTGTCTCTAGGGGCCACCGCATATATTTATATATAAACATATATAAATAAAACCACTTTTTTTACGTTAGTAATTCCTTTTGTGCATAATTTAATATTATTGTTAATAATAAATTAATTAAAGCAACAAAACAACCTGAAGACCCAGTTCGGAGCCGAAAGAGCCGGCTCTTTTTAGTGAGCCGAACCGGATCTCTAAAAAGAGCCGCCCCTGGATAACTGCTGGTGAGGGATTTTGAAAGCAACAACATGATCAGGGGACCAATCAGCAGCCGTCAGCTTATCCAATCAGGGACCTGCAGAGACTTAAAGACACAGACAGAACAAGAAACGACTACCAAGACAGAGTATGGCCAGGGCCGTAACAGATTTGCAAATCATTTAATTGTGTTTTCAATTTACATCTTACAGCATCCCCAGAGTTTTTTTTTAGAACTGGGATTGTAGAAAATTGCTACATTGTATAAATTGCACCCATGAATTTAGATTATTATATATTGTTTCAATATGATCCTGACTTCAGTACCATATTTGTTATAGTTTACTTTTATTTATTATTGCATATCTGCAGATGTTGTCAATAAGACACTGATAAATCCTAGCACACTGTAGCTGAAGCAAAGGTAGTTTTAGGAACTTAAATGCTCACTTTTATATGAAAACATGATTTACATGAAAAACACTTACCGTGTAGAAGAAAAAAAGGAACATAGACTGACATGTAACATATAACAGCTTATGTAATGTAGAGTTAAATATACGAGTGGCAGAAGGTGCACTCTGATGAACTATGTGAAGGTCAATCTGAAAAAGACAGGAGACTGCAAGTTGGTGACAGGTGAGAATGCAGCTAGGCAGCATTAGTAGTCTGTAGTATGACTTTTACATAGAAAAGAAATCAGGTGAAGGCAAAGTTTAAATAGTGTAAATTCAAAAAAGAATAATGTTGCACGGAGTACAGAAGTTTTAGTTGATTGAGCTAAATCTGGTAAATTACTTAAGAAACATAAAATGCAATTAAACTTCCTGTTTTCCAATTTTCCTCTATTGGCAAAGCATTGAGGATTTCTGTGACTGTCTTCAGTAAGAGCTGTTTCTCCTAATATTATCAAAATCAAGTGAATGAACCTTTTCCTCCAGTTCTTTTTTTCATTTCAAGATAGGTGTGAGTCTGTCTCTATAGGAAGCAGCCTAAACAGCAGAAAATGAAGATGCTCATTATGATGAAACTGCTTTTTTGAAGCAGAAACCTGGACCTTGTTTAGACTGAGTGCAGGACAGCACGCAGCAGCAGGATGTGATGTTTTAACAGCTCAAAATGTGCAAGGCTAAAAAAAGCCAGTGTAGAAGAAATGAGTGTGGACATGTATTGCACAGATGGTGTACAGAGAAATGTTGTGTTGTAGTTCATCTCAGGTAACCTGATAAGAATCAGGATGTTTGTGTCCGATCCATATATAGTTAGATAATGGCAGTGA
The DNA here is from genome assembly GCF_056152115.1 of Neolamprologus brichardi. Lineage (NCBI taxonomy): Eukaryota > Metazoa > Chordata > Actinopteri > Cichliformes > Cichlidae > Neolamprologus > Neolamprologus brichardi. The sequence goes on along the minus strand of NC_142112.1, from coordinate 17,640,632 downwards.
ACTAAAAAAACAAAACAAAAAAACCCTCTTTTAAATGAGGCATTAAAGTGATGTCACACTAGCAGTTTACTTCCTGTGAAATATTTTTGTTGTGTGCTTCCTATCTGTGTGTATTTTTGTTATGGAACATATTACATGTTTTAAATTCTGCTAAAATGAAGATGAAGCACACTTGTTATTTTTAATAACAAGCTTTGCATGTAATTGAAACATAAATTCTCTTTTTGTATTTATTGACCTCAAATGTTGTGTGTTGGGCTGAGAGGCAACAGTAGAGGCAGCTTCACAATACTTGTGCATCCAAAGCTTACAGATACAATGTGATACTCGTACTGAGTGATGTGTATTCTGTAAAATGTTATGCACATTTCAAATAACCAACGTTAATAAAAAAAGTGCTTGGACATGAGTAATTGCAGACTTAAGACCTTTCTGTAGTGATGTGCGGATCGATCCTAAAATATCGATTCCTCCGATACCAATCATTTATGTTCTAGAATCGATTCTCACATTAAAATATCGATATTTTAGTAATTTAGAGTAAATTTGTAGTTTCTCATTAACAGGAACACAGTGGAAAGAAACTATAACATTCGTATGGTCTACATTCAAAGGAACTAATTCCTCTTCCGCCTTTCATAGTTATGTGCGAAATACGGCTGTATAAATGTCTGGCAGCCCCCTGGCATGGGCACTCACAACAATGGCTGAGCGTAGTTGGAGTCATGTGCGGACGTATTTTACCTCCACAAACAGCTGAGACGTGGTTTGCGATACATGTGGCAAAAAAGTGCTCCAAGAGTGAGGTGTTGTGGCCATACTTGCCAACCTTGAGACCTCAGAATTAGGGAGATATTCAAAAGGGCTGTTAGGGTGGGGAGGGGTGATAAATACATTTTACAGGGTTTATTTATCGGATAAAATACATTAAATGTCACCGTTATTATTGGCCGGCCCGGAAACAGCGGGGGTGTCCAAATTCAGAGGCTGCTTCCACCTGAGCGGTCTAAAGAAAGCCGGGTAGTACGTCACGAGCTCCCTCGGTGGAGTGAAACTCTGCTGTCTGCTCCTTGCTATCTAAAATATAACCGGGCACTGACGTAAACTCTCCACCGTCTCACACTTCTGTTTAATCAGTTTTCTGTTTGACGTTTATTCAGCTGTGTGAAAACCCCGGATGAACCCTGCCAAGGGATTAATAAAGTTACATTTAATTTAATCTAATCTAATAACTTTAATCTCAGCCAAACCGATTTACTCACGAACAAATAAAACACTGAAAAAGCCAAACAATAGCATTTTTAAGTTATCTAAGTGACTTATATATCATGTTTAACCCGAGTAGTGAAAGTCCGCGGGGGTTTGAAAACGATGTGTCGGTCGGCTCAGATATTTGAAGTTTACACAGCTACATTCTCACCTCAAAATATGTTAAAAGTTTTTTTGCGACCCAGAAAGAGAAATAAGAGTAATATTAAAACTAAGCAGCTGCCGTCATTGTTGGAAACTGGAATTGGCTGGGCCGCGCTATGAATTCTGCGATATGTTTTTTCAATTTTGTTGTCCGGGTGGAAAATCGGGAAAAATTCGGGGGAATGGTGGCTCCGGGAGATTTTTGGTAGGGGCACTGAAATTCGGGATTCTCCCAGAAAAATTGGGAGGGTTGGCATGTATGGTTTTGCCAACATCACTAACCTTGTCAAACACCTCAGAGTAAATATCACAGAATATGACGAGTGTATGTTGAGGCGAACTGAAGAGGATGAGAGGGACAGGTGCTGCTAGGGCGAGACAGACATCTCTCACGAGTCCTTTAGTGCTGCAGGCAGGCAGTGTGCTCAAATAGCACACAACTTCAGTTTTTTTTTTATTTCTATATGATGAACTCTGCATTATTAAGTGATAAGAACAAATAATCTGATGTCCTGTAATCATTATGATGCTATAATTTGAGATACAATAAATAAAATAAGTTTTTGTACAAAGTATCGGTATCGGATCAGTATCGTCGATACCACCCTGAATATTACTTGGCATCGGATCGGAAAGGAAATCAGTGGTATCGCACATCACTACCTTTCTGACTTCCTCTATCACAGGACAGTATTATTCTTGCATTTTTTTTATTTAGCCCATAATTTGATGTCTATAGCAGCTTTGCAACTAAAACTAATTGACCTAAAGCATCTGTACTACGTATTCTCCCTGCATCTTGTGGTGGTGTAGCTCAGTGGTCCCCAACCTTTTTTGCGCCACGGACCGGTTTATGCCCGACAATATTTTCATGGACCGGCCTTTAAGGTGTCACGGATAAGTACAACAAAATAAAACTAGTACCGGTACCGAAAAAAAGAAAATTTATTCATAACACACGTGAAAAGACCCAGGAAGACCGAGTAAACGATAAAAACGATAACAAAATAACGCTGAAAACCGATAAAAACCCTGAAAACTATACATTTCACACCTGAGCCTCAACTCTCGTGGCCCGGTACCAAACGACTCACGGATCGGTACCGGTCCGAGGCCCGGGGGTTGGGGACCGCTGGTGTAGCTTGTAAATATTGACTGATGATACAATGTGACATTCATACTTGAAGTTAGTAATTATATTCTGTAACCTTAGGCTTCAGGTTTTGAATGAGTGAAGTTAGAAAACGTTTTCTCAGAGTGACCGAGTCATTTTAGACTTTCAAGAAACAGTATTGACTGACTTCCTCTTTTACAGGATATAAACAGAAAGGACAAAACTGACTTCATTATGCAGTGTGATAGTCAGTGGGTATCTATATTCCTCTTTTGTTGACATGACAAAACTAGTTAGCAAAGTTTGTTGTAACTGTTCTGTTCTTACTGTTTCAAGCACAGCTAAGGAGACAGATAGCCTTTCGACAAGTGTCAGTTGTGTTATCTACTATTACGACGTTCCCTTCAAACTGGAAACAGAGTAAAGCTGTAAGAAATCAACAAACATATCTTTTTCAGATACTCATTTACATATTTTGCCATCTAAACAATGGTAACACACTATAAACACAAACAATGTAAAAGAAGTTTATAAATTTTAACTGTTCTTAACAATAAACTTTCGGTCATGGTCCCTGTGTCTTTCTGGCTGGCTCACTCCAGGCCACATGTTGTTTTTGTTTTGTTCTCTCTCTCTTCCCACTGTCCTGTCTGCCCAGTTCCTGCCGCTACTGAGCCCACCCCCTCCCTCCCTGTCCTCCATTTCTTAGCTTTGCTGTATGTTCAGTCAACACGTTCTCACTAACGACTCGTCAAATGTGTGACGCATGGTCAGGCTCCCTCTGCTTCACTTAACAACGCGCAGGGTACCCCCCTCGCGTCGAGAATTGACGTGCAGGGTCTTCTCATTGAATACTATACCCTGGCTTATGTCTGTGAAGGTTCTCAGTCATCCAGGTCATCGTATTCAAAGGAGCTTGCAAAGAAAAGCGTCTGGACTTCTTTACGTTACTTGAAGACGTTTCACCTCTCATCCGAGAAGCTTCTTCAGTTCCGTGCCATTACCCAGCATACACCACTCCCTCCATAAATGCAATAAACTATACAAAAGTAATAACTATAATTAATTTATCTGCTGTATCTGCTGTTTCTCAGGTAGTTGTTTACATTATATAATTTATTGTGTTCTGTATACATCACTACAATGTGATTTTGGAAATATATAAATATATATACCCTGGCTTATTAACGGCAAGAGATTGCCGCGGAAGAGCCTGTTGTCCGTATATTTATATATTTCCAAAATCACATTGTAGTGATGTATACAGAACACAATTAATTATATAATGTAAACAAGTACCTGAGAAACAGCAGATAAATTAATTATAGGCTATTACTTTTGTATCGTTTATTGCATTTATGGAGGGAGTGGTGTATGCTGGGTAATGGCACAGCTAGCGACTGGGTGACTTTATTCACCCGCTTCGGCTGTTATCAGTCCATACAATGGGCGTTATTAGCAGAAATCAGTCCCATAGATATGGGCCATCTCCTGCTAGATTGTTCAGAAGGTTGTTATCATCCATCCAGATGGAGGATCACTAACAGGAGCGTGACATACTCCAGAATCCACTCTGGCTGGAATCCGGTGGATACAGCAGTGTTTACAGGTAAGGCCATTTAAATGGACAGCATTTATGCATTTTCATAACCTGCTTACCCAAGAGGACTTAGTTTCCTATTATAACTCTAGTCTCAATAGTATTTTAAACTCTGTTGCCCCACTCAAAACCAAATCTGTATCATTCTCTCAGTCAGCACCCTGGTTTACAGCTGAACTCAGGCTCCTGAAAGCAAAAGGACGACGACTTGAACGCCTTTATAAGAAAACTGGTCTGAATATCCACAAGGAAATGTTTAATAATCATATTATGTATTATAAGGAGTGTATTAATCAAACAAAATTGGCTTACTACTCCACCATTATCTGTTCAAATGATGACTCAACCAAGATACTGTTTTCACTGTTCAACTCTTCTTTCAGGTCACCAGATTTTGTACCTGCTCACCTTTACTCGTCCTCCTTTTGTGATTCTTTAATGTTATTTTTCATTGAGAAAATTCACAAAATACACCAAGATCTGTTTTCCGAGGTTCCATCTAGCTCTTCCTGTGTAATTCCTCTCCCATCACACTGTTTTTCTGCTTTCCAGCTCCCCTCAGTTACTGATATTTCAGATTTCATCTGTAAGTCAAAACCTTCTACTTGTCAAGTAGACCCCATTCCTACAGTTTTGGTTAAGGCAGTGGTTCCCAAACTTTTTTTGCTGGGCCCCCCTTGTTTTACAAGAAAAATGTTTGCGCCCCCCCTCGCGCGCGCATGCACGCACGAACACATCCTCCAACCACACACACCTTTATTTTGCTCCATTGCGGTTTATTTCACACCTCAAACATTTAGTAAACAATTAAGCAAATACAAGTAATCTGCAATAAATGACAGGTAGTAAGAAAATAAACTACTAAGTCTTTTACGCTACTTCCACACCTACACGGGTATTTTTGAAAACGCAGCTGTTTCGTCCACACGTAAACGGCGTTTCGAATCACCGAGAACGGAGATTTTTTAAAACTCCTTTTTTGCGTTTATGTGTGGACGAGGAATACAGAGTTCTTCACGCAATGTCAAAGGTATGTGCCTATTTTCACACGCTGTGTGCACATTATTGTTTACATGAGATGAATTGCAGAATGGCAGATAGAGACGAAATACTGTTAATCTGACTATCTGCAGGTTTTACACGCTTACATATACACGCAGTTACTGTCCCTCCATTTAGAAAGGCAGAGGTGTCATGGTGTAATTATTTTACATGTAGTTGTTTTTTTTTTCCTGTGTAATAATATTCAACATTGCTATCAATACATTTTTCAAAAAATCCCTCTGCAAAATGGGTTCAAAAACATAAACAACTGTTGGATGCTGTTTGTCCGTGATTTGAACCGGGGAACAAATTGTGGCAGGATCAGCCTGATGTTATTTGTATCCCACTGTAACTTTACTGTATAAAGAGCTAACATCTCCAAAATGTCAGGAGTAGTTAGTCATTACAACAAGTGTTTGTGAACTACAAATCAAGAATGTGGGATACTGTTTGTCCATGATTTAAACAGCCCAGCGCTGCTCCCGACAAAGGGAAAACCAATCCTGCAGGGAGACCTACCTCGGCACTTGTGCAGGTGAAACCAAAGGGAAGATATGCTTCACCATAGAATGAAGTTGGTTTGGAAACATATTCAGCTATGCTTCATCTCCTGCTTTGCGTTCGTGTGGGCGCCCGTGCTAGCAGTGTCCAAGCGTTGTTTTTTTGTTTTTTTCCCTTTTCATGCCGCGCCCCCCCTGCAATGGCTCTGCGCCCCCCCTAGGGGGCGGGCCCCACACTTTGGGAACGTCTGGGTTAAGGCATGTCTACCTTCTTTGCTTCCCCTCATATCTGCCATCATCTGCTCTTCACTTACCACTGGAACTGTTCCTTCTTCCCTCAAAATTGCTGCCATCACCCCAATATTGAAAAAAAAACTGGTCTAGATCCCAATAATTTTGAGAATTTTCGGCCTATTTCCAATCTACCATTACTTTCAAAAATTCTTGAGAAAATAGTTGCCACACAACTCCACTCACATTTAACTAATAATAATCTGTATGAACAGTTCCAGTCTGGTTTTCGCCCCTCCCATAGCACTGAAACAGCACTTATAAAAATAACCAATGATCTTCTTGTGGCAGCTGACTCCGGTTTACTTTCCATTCTTATTCTCCTCGATCTGAGCGCTGCTTTCGACACTATTTCTCACTCCATTCTTCTCAGTAGGCTAGCCTCCATCGGTCTCTCCCATATTCCACTGGCCTGGTTTAATTCATACCTGTCTGATCGCACTCAGTTCATTCAACTCAAATCCTTTACTTCTCAGCCCTTTCCTCTGACCACTGGCGTGCCCCAGGGATCTGTCCTGGGCCCCCTTCTTTTCATTATCTACCTTCTTGCGCTTGAACACATTTTCCGTAAATACAATATCCATTTCCACTGTTATGCCAATGACACCCAGCTTTACCTGTCCACTAAACCTGATTCTGTTCTTCCCCCATCCTCCCTCACCCTCTGCTTAGCTGAACTAAATTCATGGTTCTCTTCTAATTTTCTCAAACTCAATAGTAATAAATCCGAGCTCCTCTTGGTAGGCACTAAATCAACATTATCCAGAACCAACAGTTTCTCTATTGCTATCGATAACTCACTGGTCTTCGTTTCTTCCTCTGTGAAAAGTTTGGGTGTCATCCTTGACAGTACTCTATCTTTCAATTCACACATTAATAATATTACTCGGTCTGCATATTTTCAATTACGCAACATTAATCGTCTCTGTCCTTTTCTCACCCCACATGCCACTGCCATTCTTGTCCATAGCCTTGTTACTTCCCAGATTGATTATTGTAATTCACTTCTTTTTGGTCTTACTCAAAAATCCACCCACAAGCTCCAACGCGTCCAGAACTCCGCTGCCCGTATCATCACCAGGACCCCTTCTGCCCACCACATCACTCCTGTCCTGCAGCAGCTTCATTGGCTCCCTGTCAAATATCGCATCAATTTCAAAATACTCTTGTTCACATTTAAGGCTATTCATCATCTCTCTCCTCCATATCTCTCTGACCTGGTTAAGATCACCGCCCCATCTCGTTGTCTCAGATCTTCTTCTTCCCTTTCACTCTCCGTCCCTTCCCCCCGTCTTGCAACCATGGGGAGCCGGGCTTTCAGCTGCTCTGCTCCACGACTCTGGAACTCCCTACCTCCTGATTTAAGAAACATCTCTTCCTTCTCTCTCTTTAAGTCCAAACTCAAAACCCACTTGTTCAAAATAGCTTATCCCACATAACCTTTCCACTCTCCTATTTTATTTGTTTATGTCTTATGCTTTTATGATTCTGTAAACTTCTTGCTTTTATGTTGCTTTTAAGTGTACAGCGACCTTGAGTGTTTTGAAAGGCGCTTTCAAATAAAATGTATTATTATTATTATTATTATTATTATTATTATTATTATTATTATTAGTTATAGAATGACTATTAAAAGTCAGCGAGTGTCAATAATGTTAATGTGGTTATGTTAGTAATACACCGAGTGCTAATATAACAGCTTTAAGATGCATTTGTAGATATTATTACGTGTTTTACCGTCTTTATGGTGCTAGCTTAAAGTTACGGTGTAAACGTTAGCTTATATTGGAGTAAAGCTGTTACTGTTTAAACGATGTTAGCACAGAAATATTAGCTCCTGTCATGACTGATGAAGTTACTAGTTAATAAAGTTTCCATTAACCTCTTAAGCTCCAACGCCCCCTGATACAGGGGCAAAAAGCAGGAGATCAGTTAGGCTTGGGGCTTAAGAGGTTAAAGTGTTTAATCGCAGCCACAATCGAGTAAATATTAGCTTCAGTGCATCTGTAATAAATATGTGCAAGTTTCAGTGCTTCATTTAAACTGTATGATACTTATACTGACCCAGGGTCAGTGTAAAATACAATCCTAGCTGGGTGAACAAAGCCTGGCTCCTTTAATCCTGCATGACAAACCTCAGGATGCAGGTTATTATTACTCTTTCCTGCTGGCACACCTGTCACACCTGAGAGTCAGCTAGAAACTTACAGTGACGTGGACATCATGCAAAGACTGCCAGACTCTGTAATACTGTAAATGATCAGTGACTCAGGTTAACACTAAACTTTAAACAGTACCTCTGTGTCTCTGTGTGCTGAACATTTAGGATTGAGTCAGGCTGCATCAGCTGAAGCTGTTATTTGTATATATCAGTATTTTTTAATTCAGGTGTGGGGAAAATACGTAAGACTGCAGTGAAGTGATGTACCAGATTAATCCTTGGCCAAAGGTATCGTACTTAAATCAGACTACTGATCTAGCCACATCAGCCTTTTGTGAGGTCTGTTTAAAGTAGACTTAAAATGAACTCCAGGTTCCTGAGAGCTGGACTGTGAGCACAGAAACACATGTTCATACATACAGCTGCAGCAAACTTACATTAATTTTAAATAGATTTGTTACTCTGATGTCTGTCTCTCTGTTAGTCCTCTGACAGACTGGTGACCTGTCCAGGTGTGCTCTACCTATGACTACTGGGACAGGCTCTAGCCTCTGTAATAGAAATTTTCTGTTATTCTCATTTAAAGTATTTAAGTGCTTATGCATATGCTTAGTTGTGACACTGTTATAGACTGTTCAGTGAAAGTTTCTAAAACTAGATGAACTTACTTCAGCAGTTTGAGAAAACAAATCCCTTTACAGGTGTTGATAAGGCCAAGGTGCACAAAACAGCATAACCATTGATCCGTTAGGTTTCATAGCGAGACACGTGAAGTGTGGTAGGATCAGTTTGTAACTTCCTCCCTCTTCCTTGGAATGCATAAAGGAGCAGGAGCACCACTTCTGTGGCAGAGCTGACATGACTGAACTGTGATGTTTGATGTGTGTTGGCTCTCCTGCGCGCAGTAATAAATAGCTTGATCACAGCTCTTTCTGTGTTGCAGACTTTATTTTAAAAATTCCACGACACCCCCCACCCTCCCACTGTGAACCTGAATTGAATATTCAGAAGACATTTGTTTAAATAGTTCTAGAAATCTGAGCTGTTGGTGTGTCCTTGGATTGTGTGGTAATAATATTAGAGCTGACAATCTTTCTTACTGAATCTCTACTATGAGTCATGTTACCTGAGATTAATTCTATGTTTACCTGTCAGCCTGGACAAATGTGCTGTGTGAAGGAAATTAAATTAAATCAGATCTGAACTGCGTACATTTAAGGAACCTGTTCATATTTAATTGAAATATAAACCAGTGTTTTTTTTATTGCTGATTCCAAGAGAGTCTTTGTGGAAATCCTGTTTGGCTTTTTGTTATTTTAATTCTCTTTTCTGTTTTCCAGAACAGTTCTCCACCGTCACTGTCCACATGGGCCAGTGGGACCAAGAAGCACTCTGCTAATGTGTGGACTCTGACCAGCAACATCCAGCAAGACCCAGGCAGCATTTTCTATCTCCCAACTGGAGGTTTTTGTTTGTCTGTGACTGGAGAGTCAGATTTTTGTTGAGCTTCACACTTGCAGAGGTAAGTCAGTTTGCTGAGATCCCTCCCACCCTGGCTTTTATGTGCTAGATTTCTTATCTGAAACAGTAATATTTCAGTGACTGCTGGTTATACCACAGGTTAATACGCTCTACTGATCCCTGATAGGAGAATCATCAATTTTGCCAACAAAGAAGCCTGGTGAATGTTTGTTTACAGTCTGATGATGGGACATCATGCTCTGCATCTTCAAAGTTTACCTCCTCATTATTATTCATACCCAGTAATGTGAAGTATGCTTATATCTACTATAACTGAACAAACGTGGTGCTCTTCATTGATGGAGGCTGTTGAGTCTGGATGTTGGATGTTGTGTATCTCGTGTCCTCTGGGCTTTGTTGTCCTCAGTCTTTTTGCAGGATCAGAAAACAAAACCAGCAGGCGCGTAAATGTTTCTTCTCCATGATGTTTCTTCAAATGTTTCTTCTGGATGATGATAAGACCGTGACACGGGATGCCACCTTTGGTCTTGTGATGAAGCAAAGCTCAGGAAGAAGTGTGATTAAATGGTACCAACATGTGTGCTGCTGAGAAGGATGTACAGGGGCACCTGCAGCCAAATCCGAGCCTCAGGTTAGTTGTAGTTGCAGAACGCTATAGGACTGAGACAGCTGAGGCATCAAATGTTTGATTAAAAAGAGAAGTTTCTTCCCTATAATTATCACTTCTTAATCATTGTCTCTACTGGTTTTTATTAATGTTTCTAGCAAATTATGACAAAAAGTCAAAGAATGTAAGTTTTATGGCAGTCAGCCCTATTATGTTTATTGCCTCATTTGTTGGACCTTAATTTTTTTAGACGACATTCTGGCTCCAACAGCTGCCAATAATTTCATGTAAATATGAACTTTTGAATAAAAAGGCATGTTTTGTATTATACAGCTCTTCTGTGCTTTGTCAGTAGGACACGGTAAACAAGCCTATTAAAAATGTATTTTAACTGGTTTACTTTATATTAATTTTTTATTTCAATGTAATAATTGTACAAAAACCAAAGTTCACTGTGAAGTTTACATTTATCAACAAGTATACCGTTATGTATTCTGCATTATCACTATATTTTCCACGGTGAAATTCTGGCAACCACAGCTGCCAGTATTTTACCGTAATATTCAACTTTTTAATATTTATTTTATACATTTTATACGTGGTCGCAGCTCTCGGGTGTTCAGCTTGTGGTGTTTGGCATCGTCAAGCTGGTGAAGAACAGCGGTGTGCCAGCTGTGCTTCAGCTCTGTGGTAATGGCTGTAATCTTCGTCTTCTCGTCATCCCTCTGCAGAGCTACTCCTACTAAGATCGCTCGTCTGTTTACTCCGTTCCTTTTTTTTTCCCTTTTTTTTTTTTGCCTGTCCCATTTGGTTCTTTTGCCATCAAAATTATTGTCTAAAGGCAAAGAAAGATGCCCAACGGATTTACTTTACCAAATGGACCATCCCAGCCTTGCCGTAATGGTCTATTTGATTCACCTTTTATTGTTTATTTTATTTTCACTTGCTAAATACGGGACAGACTTGACTGGGGAAAAGAAAGGGGAGAAAGAAAGAGGGAAAGAAAAACAGCGGGGAAGAGGGACGGGGATAAAGGGCAAAAAACAAAAAACAACTAAATAAGCAGACAAAAAATACATATATCAATCACCTGGATCACCTGTTGAGAAAGAAAAAAGAGAAAACAAGCAGAAGAAAAAAAAAGAGCAACATAATAAACAACATCACGATGATCTATGGGAATATCACAGTAAATACTAAATATTATTGTGCAGCACGTAAGATCGACAGCGCACAGTGTGCTTTGAGGTAGGAGCCAAAAAGGGTGTAGTTTGTGTGTGTGAGCACCCGTGTGTACACCTGTGAGCATGAACGCGCTTGTATTTAAAAGGTTCCTTCATGTAATGATCTGCTGGAGGGTGTGGGGAGCCACTGCCCCGTCCTCCAGGGCATGAAGCAGGTATGGAGGAGATCAAGACTCCAGACATCCAGAGGCCCCCAGAACACAAGAGACCAAGGAAGACCAACAGAGGGGCAGCCGCGCCACTATCCCAGAAAAAGCTGAGGAGAGCCCCAGATGAGGGGTCACTCAGCAGCCGCGGTGCATAAGCCAGGGGAGGTTGCAATGACGTGCCCGTGAGCTCAGCCGGCAGCCAGCTGTGCCAGAGTGACCGAGCCCCAGGCCGAGAGGCCGAGGGCACTCCACCCCCGAAGTGGCCCGAGTGAGCCCCAGGCTCCAGGCCCCGACAAGTGTCCGGTGTGTACCTGGACGCCCATGCCCGGACACAAAGAACCACCAACGCACCGATGTCTGAGGGCGTCTGCCACTGGCAGGGGAAGTGGTGGGGGGAGATAGGCCTCCATACCTTGGAGGTCCTGAGATGTCCCTATCAAGCATTATGATTCCCACAATCTTCACTATAGTGTAGACACCAACCAGTATGCCAGTTGAAATCAAACCAGATTTTAGTGTTAAATGTATGTATGAAGTGACAAAATGAAAATATGTATTAAATTTTACTTAGTTGTGTTGTTGTTTTACACTACTAAGAAAAAAAATGTTAAATAGGGGAAGTTCTCTTGTGAAAAAACTTTAACAGACTGTTGGCGCTGTTTTAAAACTTCATGTGTGGAACAGATTTCTTTGTGTTTGTGTGTTAAAATGCAGTTTGTGAACATGGTGACAGTTGGCATGTTATCGGTTCTCCTCTTTGTTTCAGGTGAGCCGTTTGTTCACTTATATTGAAATCATTTAAAATGTGAATTTTATTTGGAAGAAAAAGTGAACCTACAGCTACTTTTTCCAACTGTTATTGTCCTAACTTGAAATTGTAATGCTTCAATTGGTCATTTCTCTTTGGTTTGTTTACAAAACAAGAATTTAAATGATAACAGAAGATTTTTGTTATATTTTTGTTGTATTGATCTAATCGGACTCTTTGTGTTTAGATCTCCCCGGAACTGGTGGTGGACCCTGATCCCTGTGTGTGTCGACATAAGTAGAATTTGGAGTGAGAGTGGCTGTGGAGAAGTGAGTGTGTGTGAGAAGAGGAGTGGCGGAGTTTGGATTGAGTGGAGAGCAAGTGTGGATTCCTTCCTGCCCCATTCACTCTATATACACATCACTGTGGTTTCCCTTCTGTGTTAATAAATTGTCAACCCTTTGCTTACCACAACACAGTCTGCACTTGAATCCATCTGTTAGCCCTGACATGTTCATGTGTGATGTATATACAAGTTAGTGTCAGCAGTGCTTCCACACAACTTGAAAATAAACTCTTTTAAAAAGGAGGCATTCAATTGAAGTCACAAAAGCAGTTTATTTACACTGAAATATGTCTTTCCCTAATGAAACATATTTTTGGTACAAGTGTCTTAAACTCTCCTAGAATGAAGATGAAGCACATTTATTATTTTTTCAGATATTTATTTATTTACTGCTCTTGGCATGCAACTAAAATATAAAATGCCTTTTTGTTTTTATTGACCTCAAATGTTGTGTGTTGGGTTGTGCAGTAACACTGGATTCCTTTGTAACATCTCTGAGTGTCCCGAGGCGATCGTGGCTCAAGAGTTGGGAGTTCGCCTTGTAATGGGAAGGTTGCCGGTTCGAGCACCGGCTTGACAGTCTCAGTCACACTTCACCCGTTGCCTTCTGGTGGTGGTCAGAGGGCCCGTTGGCGCCAGTGTCCGGCAGCCTCGCCTCTGTCAGTGCACCCCAGGGTGGCTGTGGCTACAATATAGCTGCCATCACGTGTGTGTGAATGGGTGGATGACAGGTTGTGTAAAGTGCTTTGGGGTCCTTAGGGACTAGAAAAGCGCTTTACAAATACAGGCCATTTACCGCATCGCTCCTGTGGTGATGCTGTGACTGTTCATAGCTTAACAATACCTGCATATTTGATGTCTACAGATATAATGTGACATTCATACTGAGAGTTATATGTATTCTGTAAGCTGCAATGCAGGTTTGGAATTAACTTAAGTTAGTAAAAATATTAGTTTTGTCTATTACAGGATATTTGCAGAAAGGACAAAACTGTTGTTGCAGTGTTGTATTTGGTATCATCATGTCAGGCCTATAACAGCTTTGCAACTAAAGCAAGATTGCACCTTCTTAAGTAGCGGGTTCTCTGTCTGTACTTCCTTTTTTGTTTGCAACCGCAGGGAGCTAGTTTCTGTGTATTCGACCACGTTACTGATATATGCCGACTGCCACACATTGTAGTGGTTATTCTGATGGTATCAACTCGTTGCATAATTATTAACAAACAAAATAAGGTGGAATACAGTTTTCCTCCAGCTCCTCATTGTATATTGTGATAATAACTGTCAGCCTGATCTCTGGCTGCAGCACAGGGCTTGTTTGATGTGTTTGGTCCGTTTGATTTCACAGAGTGTGTCTTTTTTAAGAAGCAGTCAGAACAGCAGAAAATGAAGATGTTCATTATGATGAAACTGACTCCTCCAAGCAGAGACCTTCTTTAGTCTCAGTGCAGGACAGCACACAGAAGCAGGATTTAGTGTATTCACAGATCAACGTGTGCAACAGCGTAATGCTGAGACGTGAAGGCCCAGAGAGTATGAACTCTCATTGTATCTACTGAGTGTGCAAGTAAGTGTGCAAGACTGAGAACAGAAGAAAAGTGCGTGAATGAGTGTGCAGTTGAACAAATGTTGTTACAGAGAAATGTTCCTTTGTAGGTCATCACAGGGAACCTGATCAGTGTTTTCGGAAACATATGTAGAACATATGTAGTTTGTAGTTTGTTGAAGTTGGTGACCAGTGCTCTCATAAACCTTGTGATGTATCATTAAAAGTTTCCAGTGAAATATTTGCTTTTTGTTTGATTTTTTTTCCTTCTGTAATTTTTCTTATGGAACATATTTATCAGACATACACCATAAATATATGATAAAGAAAAGGAAGTAACGCTTCCCTTTCTTATTTTTGCATCACATACTCTGAATTTAACTGAGGCATGTGAGGCCTGCAGTTCTTCAGATGTTTTTCTCTTGGAAGCCTGGGAAGGTTCAACAGGTTCTGGTTTTCTCCATTTGTGGATAATCGTCCTCACTGTGCTTCACTGGAATCTCAAAGCTTCTGAATTTATTTATTTTTTAACAATTTCCAGTCTGATAGATGTCACTGACTTTGTTTCCTGGTTGTTTCTTTAGGTTGAGACATGTTGTGATGCTTTTTGAGGTCTTTTAAACTTCTTTACTTTGTCAGACACTCTGTTTAAGTGATTTCCTGATTCAATGGGTCTGGCAGCAATCAGGCCTGAGTGTGACTAATGAAACTAAGCTGAGTTTTTTAAAATAAGTGTTTAATCACAGATATTGATTGAAGGGGGAAAACATCTTCACACAGCTTCAGGTAAGTTTGGGGTTTTTTTTTCCTTTTCAAAACACAAAAAAGCTCAAAACAAATTTGAAAAACAGCTGAAAGAAACTTTAAAATGATCAGGTAGAAATGTGTACAAGCAGAAATGGAGGCTGACTGCTAATTACTGTCTTTGTTATCTGTAGAGGTTCCGGCTCTGTCTGCTGGGCTGTGTCTACGCAAGTAACGGCATCATTGTACAGTAATGTGTACAGTGTTACTGAAAATATTAGTCTAATGCATTACTTTTGGAACATGTGACATGTGATACCAACAAGCCCCTGACAAGTCCCACAGCTTTGCCACTTCTATCTTCCAGTATCTCCACTCCAGTAGCACACACACACTTCTCAGGGCCCAGTGGTAAAATGACAAGCAGCAACTGATGCTGGAGTTTTATATGAAGTTCCACAAATGTGTGGAGTAACCCATGCTCCTATGAGAGAAGGTTAGTGTTTCATAGTCTTGATGTGTGTTAGCACAGGTTGTACATATATATCATACTGAGAATGATTAAAACAGTTGTGTAAGGTTAAGGTCAGAGGCTTCGACAGACCAAAAGTTAAAAATGTCTTTAAGGGCAACATCTGACTTCTTTCACAGGAAATAAGCAGGCGACACAAAACTGACTTCATTATGCAGCGCTACAGTCAGTGGATATCTCTACATGTACTTCCTCAGATGATAATTTGTATTTTACAGTTTATAGTAGTTCTGCTGAAGGCTTTGTTTCACTCATAAGACAATCATCAGATGTAATGTGGGGTAAAGAAACATTTTACTGCTTTTACTTCTTAACTTTCTAAACTAAAACACATTTATTATTTCTGGCTTGTGTTGTTCTTAAAGTGCATGTCGTCTTTATAAACTTTCTTAGAAACTGCCTAATGTTACAGTAAAACACATGTGCTTATTATGAAAGAAAGATTTTATTCCTTTTATTTCTTAACTTTATAAACTAAACTTTTTCTTATTTTTCCTTCAGTGAACTGACTGAGACATGATGTCATTTTTTTAAAACTTGTGCTTTAATCTTAGACTTAAACTCTGTTACATTATTGTTGTTATGTTTGAGCTATTTTCAAAGCACACAGCTCCACAGATGTAAATGATAGTCACTAAATCATAATCATTAATTTTTTGTTGATTTTATTTGATTTTATTTTTTTATGATTCCAGGAATGAGTTTTATTGTATGAAGATGGTGACAGTCAGCATTTTACTGACTGTTTTCTTTGTTTCAGGTGAGCTGATTGTTCATTTATTCAAAGGCATTATTGGATTCATTTGTAATTTAACTTTTTTTAAAACAAACTGAAAGACAGAGCCAGCGTTATATGTTGTGATTGAAAATGTAAACACTTTACAAATAGTGAACAGCAGAGGAAAGAACAGACGTTTGTTAATCATGGCACTTTATTTACAGGTGCTTTAAATGGTTATGCTGACTCTGCAGCACTCTTCATCACTGCACCAAAGAAGCTGGAAGCACTGAGTGGATCTTGTTTGCAAATCCCATGTAGCTTCAGACCCAAAGACAAACAGAAATTTAACAGCACAATAAAAATCTTTGGAGTGTGGATTAAAAATTATGTATACTTTGACAAATATCCAAACAACGTGATCTTCAACAGTAGTGGAGCAGTTAGCATCTATCCAATGAGTATTACTGGGAACCAGAGTCAGAGAGACTGCACCACTCTGTTTTCTAATTTAACCACAAACTACACAGACAAATACTTCTTCAGAGTAGAGAATGAACCATTCAAGGCAACAGCTCAAAAGGATCCTGTTCAAATAACAGTCAGAGGTAAAGACTGAAGTTTTTAATCCATAGCATTGAATCTATAGCATTGAATTATACAAACCTTTGTTGTGATATTCGCTGTCCATTGTTTGATCCATTGTCAACGATACTGATTGACCTACAACTAGGGATGGGTACCGGTATCCGGTGCCATGATGGCACCGGTTCTGACATAAACGGTAGTAACCAGACTGAAAAGCTGCGCACATTTTGGTGCTTTATTTCGGTGCTTTTTTTTTCTGAGATGTCATACACTTTGGATTCTAGCCAATCATTTTACGTTTCCGAGGATAGTAGGCAGGTCCAGGTACATACATTCTTTTAGAGCAGAGCTACAGATTAAAAATGCCCAAGGCGAAGCGGTCAAAAGTCTGGCTGTACTTCACAGCAAAATATGCAAACTCAGCACCCTGCAACAAGTGCTTTAAGCTGATACTGTGATACTGTCAAAGGAGGTAACACCTCAAATCCGATGAAACACCTGGCGACGCATAGCGTGTTTTTTTAAAAGCCGAAAAATGCGCCGTATTTGATAGCTTGCTGCAAGACCTCACACCGAGCACATCTACTGTGGGTGTGGTGCCTGTTATTGGACCCGGAGTTAGCAACATCCCCCAAAAACCCGAAGAGGAGAGTCCTGGCCCCTAGCCCTGCCAGTGTAGCAGAAATGATGACGGATGATGATGGCAGCAGCAGCCGTTCTTCTCTGGGCGAGTAGCTTAATGTTGTTCGTTTGTAATTTACGTTGAGTACGCTAACCACGTTATTAAATTAATACATGTAAGGTGAACTAGCAAACACCGTCGTAGTTACATGCGGCTGTCTTCTTGTTTGATGGCAGATACTCCCTTCACCCTGGCCAAAAAGGCTAAAATGACCAAAGAAAAAGTGGAAAACAGTTAAACATGAGAGGTTTTTGGACAAAGTTTGTGTTTTTTCCATTGTTTAAGCACTGCTTCCAGCCAAGAGTGATACCATATATGCCCCATAGCTGCAGAAAAGGCTAACATTGTTATCTTTTTACAAAAAAACAGCTGAACATGAGAGGTTTTTGGACCAATTTTGTGTTCTCCATTCTTTAAGCACCGGTTTGAGCACCGGCACCGTTTCAAAAGTACCGGTTTGGCACCGGTATCGGATAAAACCTAAACGATACCCATCCCTGCCTACAACACACTCAAAATCATTGTCCTGACATTATTTTGTAAATTAATACAGACATTTACAAATCATTTACAAAGGAACATACAATGGGGTAAAACTGACAGATTTTATTGTTATTTTATTAAATAGGAAAAAAGAAAAACACAACTATGTGAGACTTGGTAACATTTTTAAAGTCAAATATTTCTACATTTTTGCTTCAGAAAGGATTATTCTTAAGTGCCTTCCTTCCATGTACAACAGCTCCTCCTTTCTTATATTGTCATTCTTTCATTATCCATCAGTTCTCTTTCACTTATAATTGTTAGGGTCAAGTGGGGGCTGGAACCTATTCAAGCTACCTTACTACGAGAGGCAGGGTACACCATGGACAGATCACCACTCTGTTGCAGGGCTAACACATAGACACAGCAAAATATTTGCACATACATTCACAACTAAGCCCACTAACTGCATGTCTTTGGACTGTGGAAAGAAGCTGTACATTGGGAATACACTGGGAAAACATGTAGGCAACAGTGCTAATTACTGTGCCGCCCTGTTTCATGACTGGATTTTAATATTTTTAAGTCCAGTTTAGCTTCTGGACTCTTAGAAATTGATTGATGTGTCCATATTTAAAAAACAACTAACAAATGTAACACTTTGAGACTCAGATTTTCTTTTTAGTTTTAATCCATGTGTATATCAGTGTGATCAGTCTTAGTTTATGTTACCAAAACTGAGAATCTACAGCGGTTCAAACTGCATGTATGTAATATACTGTTCTTTAGTGTTAATATGTCTGTGATGTGAAACCACAGATTCTCCTTGGAGGCCTGATATTACAGTCTCAGGTGATCTGAAGGAGAAGGAGTCTGTCACTATAACCTGCTCAGCTCTCACTCCCTGTCCACACTCCCCTCCTCAACTCACCTGGAATCTCCAACAAGACTCTCACAACAAAATAGAGGAAAACACAGATGGAAGCTTTACAACTAAAGTCCAGCAGAACATCACTCTCTCAGACACACATGATGGAAAGAAGATCAGCTGCTCTGCCAGATATCCTGTGAACCAAGGAAAAGACACCAAGACAGCAGAGACAGAAGAGACTCTCAGTGTTTCATGTAAGACAATCAGAGTTTGTTGTTGAACTGAATCCCATCGGACAACATGATTTATGTTTTTCTCTCCAGATGCTCCTAAAAACACCTCAGCATCCATCAGTCCATCAGGTTTGGTGTCAGCAGGCAGCTGGGTGAACCTGACCTGCTCCAGCAGAGCCAAACCTGTCAGCAACTTCACCTGGTTCAAGAAGAGCATAGATGGAGCTGTGAAAGTATCCGAAGGAGAGATTTACAGCTTCAATGTAACAGATGGAGGAGTTTATTACTGTGTGGCCACTAATGATCTGGGTAATCAGACATCAGCACAGATTCACGTGACTGTTGGAGGTAAAGTTACTCAGCACTAAGTTTCAAAATCTTTTTTTTAATTTTTTTTTTTCATATTCCTTAAAATTGAGTTGAAAAGGAATGAAAATTAGCTTTATGTTAAGTTCAAATCTTGTACTTTGTCCTACAGTATGTGGCTGTTTATGTGTTAGGCTTGAAAATAATTTTTCACCTTGAATGGTCTTATTTACTGGTAAATGTTCATTTTGTCACATACTGTCTGAATTACTCTAAAATTTTGTTCCATTACAGGTGGAAACCTGGTTGGTGTCTACACTATAGTGAAGACTGTTGGAATCATAATGCTCATGAGCACACTGATCGTATTTGAGTGGTGAGACAAATGTTTCTGTGATACACTCATTTGAAACCAACTAACTCATCTGTAGTAAAATAAAATAATTCATTCTTTGTGGTTTATTTATTTTTTTTGTTCCTTTAGCTGGTTCAGATTACGAAACTCCAACAATCCAGATACTGAACGCTGTCAGATGAGCAGAGTCACATCGCAACACATCAACTAAAGTTTCCACAGGAGGAAAAACTCCACCTTGAAAAAAAAAAACTAAATTCACAGCAGTGACTTTCAACAGTTGTACATGACTATTTTACTTTGAGTGTAGCGATGTTGCAGGAATCGAAACATTTACTTTGTGGATAATTTCATATCATTCCTTCACTGCCCCAAGTCTGTTAAACAGGGGCTGCTTCAGCCTGACCATCTTATTTATATCTTACATCTTATATTTATCTTTTTATAGTGTATCCATGAATATTGATCTAACACCACACTTCTGTAAGACTGATCCAGCATAATGTGTGGAGATCCATGCAATTTTACACTCTATTACAGGTACAGCTGTGTTCTTGCTATTACTATTGAATAACCTTTCAACAGCTTCTGCTGCCCCCTTTGTGGACTACACAAAAGAACATTTGTAATGCCCTGAAGTGTTCAGGGTGTGTTGGGGGAATAGCAGTGATTTACAAGTACAACTTCAGTTATGATCCATTTACTCTGAGCTCATTTCATTCCTTCAAAGTTAACCATGAAAGTCCAGTTTGCTGTAGTATTATCCACCTGTGATGACTTTCTAAATGAATTCTTTGATCTGTCTTAATACATTGTTGCAAAATTAAACCACATCCCTTTGGTAGGTGATTTTAATTAACACACTGATGATCTAACTGTACAACCTCAGAATCTATTAACAGTGCAAAGTCACTTGCATGTGAATGGTCTCCTTGTGATCCTGCAGTCGTCCCATGCTGACTTGACCATTTTCTCTTTATCTCTCCTGTCTGGACTTTTCTGTCAACACTTCCGAGTGAGTTACTGAGAAAGAGACTTCCTGTGGTCCTGTCTGAACTGGAGCCCTGGAATCACTGATTGGAAATCCTTCTGTTGTCACATTCTGTTGTTGCTTCACTGTAAATAAACACACTGAACTTAATCCTCTGAGTCTGCGTTCTTAGTCTAACCAGTCCATTACTTATGACAATGGCAGCAGCACCTCCTTTGGTCTGTTCAGCTAATCTATAAACTCCCTGCAAATGTCATATGTAGCTATAACACCAGTCATAGTCATTTCTTTTAAGTAATTGAATCTCTGTATCAACAAATATTTGTATTCCTGGTCTGGTCATTTCAAGGCCCGCCATCTAGTGGTTGAATGGCAAAAACACCGAGTAATGGCTGGAGTTGAGCTTTTACTCCAAGCAATCATTTTACAAGAATGAAAGTACTACAAAAGGTACATTAGTAAAAGCTCTGAAGAATGAAACAGTCTCCTGAGTGCTCAATGAAGCCATAAATGTTTAGCTTGATGAATAGTAGCCCACAGCTGAGGGCAGAGAAGTCCAACAAGATCACTCATCTGCCCTCTTTCATGGGTGTTAGGCTGCTTTTCTCTTTACATCACTACCTCTTTGTTATACTGACACAGTTATACTCTAGTCCAAGCATATTCTTGCCAACCTTATTTGAGCCAATCAGCCACCACTTTGTGTGCTCTACATTTGTGCTCTCTGTCATTCTCCCTTTGTGCAACACACCACCTCCCCATCTTCACTTCACAGACACCTCAGAGCTCCATCCAAGCTTCAGCCTTCAAATTCATCACCGCCAGCTTCTAGCCTTCAGGGGTCGTGTCCAAAATCTCTGTGATTCCATTCTAACATGATGGGTCATCAGAGTCTAAATCCCAAATAAATTAATCATTTTATATAAATCATTATCAATTCTTTTAACTAGTTTTTCTGTAGGGATGTTGCTGGCGACTAATGTCTTTGTCGACTAACTGATGAGTTTAAAACTAAGATATACTCAAGTTATATTTTGGAACCTTTAATGTCAAAAACTAAATATGACAAATAAAAACACCAGAAAAATGATAGATTGAAATATGTCTTTCCCCAATGAAACATATTTTTTCGTACAAATGTCTTAAACTCTCCTATAACAGCTTTGCAACTAAAGCAAGATTGCACCTTCTTAAGTAGCAGGTTCTCTGCCTGTACTTCCTTTTTTGTTTGCAACCGCAGGGAGCTAGTTTCTGTGTTTGACCACGTTACTGATATATGCCGACTGCCACACATTGTAGTGGTTATTCTGATGGTATCAACTCGTTGCATAATTATTAACAAACAAAATAAGGTGGAATACAGTTTTCCTCCAGCTCCTCATTGTATATTGTGATAATCACTGTCAGCCTGATCTCTGGCTGCAGCACAGGGCTTGTTTGATGTGTTTGGTCTGTTTGATTTCACAGAGTGTGTCTTTTTTAAGAAGCAGTCAGAACAGCAGAAAATGAAGATGTTCATTATGATGAAACTGACTCCTCCAAGCAGAGACCTTCTTTAGTCTCAGTGCAGGACAGCACACAGAAGCAGGATTTAGTGTATTCACAGATCAACGTGTGCAACAGCGTAACGCCGAGACGTGAAGGCCCAGAGAGTATGAACTCTCATTGTATCTACTGTGTGTGCAAGTAAGTGTGCAAGACTGAGAACAGAAGAGAAGTGCAGAGGAAATGAGTGTGCAGTTGAACAAATGTTGTGACAGAGAAATGTTCCCTCTGAATACGTCCCAATTAAAAGGTCCATTGGAAAGGTTCAACCAGGAGCTGGAGACAGAGCGGCACTTGTAGGTTGGAAGAGTTCAGCCTCAGCATGCTGTTACTGATCTCACCAACATTTCTTACCCTCCCTGATATAAATGATCTAAAACATACATTTTATGACATCAGCGAGCCAGAAGTTGGAACATCAGGGAACCTCTGTGCTACACGATTGGTGATTCACCACAAGGATCCTCTGTAGCCAAATACCTCACAGAGCAATTACTTTGAATTCAATTTGGAGTTTCCATTGCTTGAAGGAGAAAATGTAATTCAAAACCTTTACCAAGCTTCTACTAATAAATTAATCACTTTACCAAATAACAGAATAAACAGGTCCCACAGCTTTGCCACTTCTATCTTCCAGTATCACCACTCCAGCAGCACACGCATGGCCTCTCAGGGCCCAGCAGTCAAAGGCAAACAACACTTTATGGTGGATGTCCAGATAACGTGTGTGTGTAGAGCGAGAGAGATACAGTCAGTCATAGTCCATCAGCATGATTTGTGTTAGCACAGGTTGTACATATATATCATACTGAGAATGATTAAATCAGTTGTGTAAGGTTAAGGTCAGAGGCTTCGACAGACCAAAAGTTAAAAATGTCTTTAAGGGCAACATCTGACTTCTTTCACAGGAAATAAGCAGGCAACACAAAACTGACTTCATTATGCAGCGCTACAGTCAGTGGGTGTCTCTACATGTACTTCATCAAATGATAATCTGTATTTTACAGTTTATAGTAGTTCTGCTGAAGGCTTTGTTTCACTCATAAGACAATCATCAGATGTAATGTGGGGTAAAGAAACATTTTACTGCTTTTATTTCTTAACTTTCTAAACTGAAAGACATTTATTATTTTGGACTTGTCTTTCTTAAAGAGCATGTCGTCTTTATAAACTTCTTTACAAACTGCCTAATGTTACAGTAAAACACATTTTACTCATTGTATTCATTAACTTTATAAACTAACCTTTTTCTTATTTTTCCTTCAGTCAACTGACTGACACATCATGTGATTTTACCTTATTGTTTTAATATTTCAGCTATTTTCAAAGCACACAGCACCACAGATGTAAATAATAATAACTAAATCATTCTCATTCACTTTTTGTTGATTTTATTGTTTGTTTGTTTTTTGTGAATCCAGATGAAGATGGTGACAGTCAGCATTTTACTGGCTGTTCTCTTTGTTTCAGGTGAGCTGATTGTTCAGTTATTCAAAAACTTTTTTGGATTCATTTGTAATTTAACTTTCACCCATTTTAAAACAACCTGAAAGACAGAGCCAGCGCTTTGTGTTGTGATTGAAAATGTAAACAGCTTACAAACAATGAACAGCAGAGGAAAGAACAGCAGCTTGTTAATAATGAAACTGTATTTACAGGTGCTTTGGCTGATTATCCTGACTGGATAAAACTCTACATGACTGCACCAAAGCAGATGGAAGCACTCAGTGGATCTTGTTTGCAAATCCCATGTAACTTC
The DNA here is from genome assembly GCF_056152115.1 of Neolamprologus brichardi. NCBI lineage: Eukaryota > Metazoa > Chordata > Actinopteri > Cichliformes > Cichlidae > Neolamprologus > Neolamprologus brichardi. Next base: position 17,616,580 of record NC_142112.1, on the reverse strand, counting down.
AGACCCAAAGAAGAACAGAAATTTAACAGCAAAAGAAAAATCTTTGGAGTGTGGATTAAAAATAATGGCAAATATCCAAACAATGTGATCTTCAACAGTAGTGGAGCAGTTAGCATCTATCCAATGAGTATTACTGGGAACCTGAGTCAGAGGAACTGCACCACTCTGTTTTCTAATTTAACCACAAACTACACAGACAAATACGTCTTCAGAGTAGAGAGTGAACCATTCAAGGCAACAGCTCATTATGATCCTCTTCAAATAACAGTCAGAGGTAAAGACTGAAGTTTTTAATTCATTTATATCATAAAATTATACAAACCTTTGTTCTGATACTCGCTCTCTTTAATGAATGCAGACATTTACAAATTAAAGAACATAATATGAGATAAAGAAGAGAAAATTTATTGTAATTTTTTTAAGAAGATCTTTTTTTCAGATTTAATTCATTTCTACGTCAGTTTTAGTTTACTTCAGCAAACTGAGAATGCACAGCAGTTCAAACTGCATGTATGTAATATACCGTTCTTTAGTGTTAATATGTTTGTGATACGAAACCACCGATTCTTCTTGGAGGCCCAATAATACATACCCAGATTTCCTCCAATTTAATGGATTTAGAACATACCTGTCACTCCATCCGTCCTTTTCCTCCTTTCCTTATCAGATATCCAAGGGGGCAGGGATTTATTTCAGTTGTCATCGGGCGAGAGGTGGAGCACATCCTGCACAGGTCACCAGTCTGTTGCAAGGAGACAGATAACCATTCCTACTCACACTCACACCTATGGGCAATTTAGAATCATTTACTTAAACCCAACAAGGTTTGACACAGAATTTTCTTTATGTTTTTGTCCTCGACAGGTCTATGACAGGCCGCTCAGACTGGCTGCTCTGCCAGTTATTGAGCTTTAAGCCACAATATGGGTGGCTGTAGTTCAGGAGGTAGAGCAGGTCGTCTGCTGATTGGAAGGTTGGTGGTTCAACCTTTGGCTCCACCAGTCTGCATGCTAAAAATCCTTGGGTAAAATACTAAATTGCTGTCTGATGTATCCATCGTAGTATGAATAGGTGTGAATGTTAGTTTGAAAGCACTTAAAAGCATTGAAAAAGTGCTTGTGTGGCATGTTGTATAAAGCGCTTTATGGTCTAGGAGAGTAGAAAAATGCTACATAAGAATCAGTCCATTTACCAATAGCAACAGCAGACATGTGGAGTGTGTATGCTTTTCTGCCTCTTATAACCCCAGTGATTTTCCTGTGGTTGGAGATCTCACGTGATCTTGTAACATCACAAGTTCAGGCAACTAACCACTCCTACTAGATTGTATCATGTCATCTCAACAAGAATACATTTAACTAGTTTTAAGTTGTTGAATTTCATGCAGATCGTAGATGATTTAATTCAGTTCACCGTGGAAACATAAAAGCCTTTTGTTCAAATTTCACTTTAGACTCTTGTAAATGTAACAACAACCCAAATTTCAATTTTTTTCAAACATGCCCAGAGAAAGCAGCTGTGTGTGTGGCTCCTCTTGTAGATGTGTTTTTTTCTTTTCATTATAGACGAACAATTTGAAATTCTTGGTGCAGAAATGGTCTTCAAAATGTGTCCATATTAACAAAAAACATCAAATGTCTCACTTTTAACCAGTGATGTTTCAGGTTTAATCGATTTGACTGTCAGTTGTTGTTTATATTGACAAAACTGAGAATCCATAGTAGTTCAAACTGCATGTATACTTTAGTGTTAATACGTTTGTGATATCAAACCACAGATTCTCCTTGGAGGCCCAATATTACAATCCCAGGTGATCTGAAGGAGAAGGAGTCTGTCACTATAACCTGCTCAGCTCTCACTCCCTGTCCACACTCCCCTCCTCAACTCACCTGGAATCTCCAACAAGACTCTCACAACAAAATAGAGGAAAACACAGATGGAAGCTTTACAACTAAAATCCAGCAGACCATCACTCTGTCAGACACACATGATGGAAAGAAGATCAGCTGCTCTGCCAGATATCCTGTGAACCAAGGAAACAACACCAAGACAGCAGAGACAGAAGAAACTCTCAGTGTTTCATGTAAGACAATCAGAGTTTGTTGTTGAACTGAATCCTCCAGGACACCATGGGATATCACTTTCTCTCTTTTATTTCTCCAGATGCTCCTAAAGACACCTCAGCATCCATCAGTCCATCAGGTTTGGTGTCAGCAGGCAGCTGGGTGAACCTGACCTGCTCCAGCAGAGCCAAACCTCCAGTCAGCAACTTCACCTGGTTCAAGAAGAGCATAGATGGAGCTGTGAAAGTATCTGAAGGAGAGATTTACAGCTTCAATGTAACAGATGGAGGAGTTTATTACTGTATTGCCACTAATGATCTGGGTAATCAGACATCAGCAGAGATTAACATGACTGTAGGAGGTAAAGTTAGGTTGAAACCACTAATGTGTTGCATGTTCTTATCCAATTTTTCTTCATTTCATCTACTGTTGTCTTCTCTTTGTTTATTTCTTTTTTCTTAACAGAGCTATACAAAATGTAAAATTAATCCGTATATGGCTCCTGTTTAACTCTTTAACTGAAATGTTTTTTCATATTGATCTTGTTTTTCAGGAGAGCAGAATGGTAGCTCCTTCCCAACATGGCTAATTCTTGGAGGAATCCTTGGATTCATTTTACTCGTCTGCCTGATTATCTTTGTTTGGTAAATATTACATCACAGCAGAAAATATGATCTCTCACCCTCTCCCTCCCTTATCTTTCCTGCTTGGCTTCTATATACTTGTCTAATCTCGTCTAACTCTAACCCTCAAAGTTTCTCAGTCTTACTCTCTAAAACCCAAAGAATTGTGGATCTGATCAACTGGTTCCTCAACGGATATTGGCACTCTACTCTAGACGAAAAACCTGGGCTCAGGAGTAGGGATGGATACCGGTATCCGGTGCCATGACATAAACGGTAGTAACTAGACCGAAAAGCTGCGCACATTTTGGTGCTTTATTTCGGTGCTTTTTTTCCCTTGAGATGTCATACACTTTGGATTCTAACCAATCATTTTACCTTTCCGAGAATAGTAGGCAGGTCCAGGTACGTACGTTCTTTTAGAGCAGAGCTACAGATTAAAAACGCCCAAGGCAAAGCGGTCAGAAGTCTGGCTGTACTTCACAGCAAAAGATGCAAACTCAGCAGCCTGCAACAAGTGCTTTAAGGTGATACTGTGATACTGTCAAAGGAGGTAACATCTCGAATCTGATGAAACACCTGGCAACGCATAGCGTTTTTTTAAAAGCAGAGAAATGCATCGTATTTGATAGCTTGCTGCAAGACCGAGCACCGAGCACATCTACTGCGGGTGTGGTGCCTGTTATCGGACCCAGAGTTAGCAACATCCCCCAAGAACCCAAAGAGGAGAGACCTGGCCCCTAGCCCTGCCAGTGTAGCAGAAATGATGAGGATGATGATGGCAGCAGCAGCCATTCTTCTCTGGGTCAGTAGCTTAATGTTGTTTGTGTGTAATTTACGTTGAGTAGGCTAACCACGTTATTACATTAATGCATGTGAGGTGAACTAGCAAACACCGTCGTAGTTACATGCGGCTGACTTCTTGTTTGATGGCAGATCCTCCCTTCACCCTGGCCAAAAAGGCTAAAATGACCAAAGAAAAAGTGGAAAACAGCTAAACATGAGAGGTTTTTGGACAAAGTTGGTGTTTTTCCAATGTTTAAGCACTGCTTCCAGCCAAGAGTGATACCATATATGCCCTATAGCTGCAGAGAAGACTAACATTGTTATCTTTTTACAGAAAAACAACTAAACATGAGAGGCTTTAGGACAAAGTTTGTGTTTTCCATTGTTTAAGCACAGGTTTGAGCACTGTTTAACCCTTTAAAGCCGGTCAGAGCAGGCATACTCCGCTTTGCATAACTATTTTTAAATCCCTGTAGAACCGGAACCGCCTAAGCTAGAGCAATAATTTTTTTTGCATATGAAACCGGAGGAGTTGTACTTACATCTTATGCCATCAGCTTGTCCTAGGTCACGGTTTCCTTCCACATATAGCTTTGCAAAAATTGCATAAAAAGCACTTGCAGCAACAAAACCATAATATTCCAGAAACACGCTTTGCCGATCCGATCAGCTGTTCATAACAATTCCTACATTGAAAAAGACGTCAACGCGAACAATCGCATGTCCGCCATTTCCTGCCCGAAACCGGAAGTGACGTCATTTTGCGGAAAATTTAGTTTTTTACTTGTAGGCCTTAAAAGCCTATACTGGTGTTTTTATAAGTCATGTTTGACTCTATACTTTTCTGAATGGACTTAATGCATACATATAATTAAAATATGGGCTATAACAGTTGTATTGATGTATAGCAACTTGAAATGCTCCCAAAAATGGCACTACATCATGTAAAAATATAAAGTAAGCTCTGGCGGACTTGGTTCTATGGTAGGTCTTAAAGGGTTAAGCACCGGCACCGTTTCAAAAGTACCAGTTTGGCACCAGTATCGGATAAAACCTAAACGATACCCATCCCTACTCAGGAGAGCCCGATTGTTCTTCAGAGACGTTTGCTGCCGGATACCCGATTGTGTCGTGTGCCTGGCGACACCCGCGATGGAGGACACTGAATGACATCTACCATTCGGAACAATGATAACAGAGTTCTGGCTGATCAGAGCTGGCTCGGACCTGGCTTATCGAAGAACAAAGAAAGCGGTTACAGCTATTCAAAACCCGCATTAGGCTGGCCGACATGATTGACGATGTGCAAGCTGTGAGTACTCAGACTGTTTATTGAACACCATATGGGAAGATCTTCAAGAAGTGCACAGCTTTGCAATATGGATAAGATCTTGGAGAAGAACAACAGCATTTGAGAGACCTGGTGACCAGTGACAGACATTAGACCAACTGTAAAATTGGAAGCAGTTTCTTTGCACTAACCAAAACAACTACCATCTCCATCTCATGCGGCTCCCCTGGCGCCAGCTGAATGCTCAAGGCAAAAGCTGACGGGAATAACAAAATTCTTCCTTAGATAACAAGACTATGTTGTGACTCTCTCCCTCCTCCTTCAAGGCTACCTGCGTCGACCGAAGATTGCTGACTTTTTCCCAACCCAGTGAAGGGACACTTTCTCTCGGCTGAACACGGAACAGACACACACGCACACATATGCATGTACTCTGACACAGACTTACACTCACCCCCCCACCCCCTCCAAATTCCTTCGAAGCTTATGTCTTTTATGTTGTGAGATGTGATGATTCATGTGCTATGTGCTGAGGTAGGCTTTTTTTCTGTTCTCAAACTGATCTCCCTGTTGGAGCTCAGTCTGGGCAGAGTTCTTTTTTTCTCCTCGTCTTTCCTCATGTTGTGCATTTTCCATTGTTTTGGTTCCGGGTCGCTGCTCATGTGGCCAGTGCTACCTAGCCTGACCTGTCTTGCCAGTGTGATGTTTGTGTATTGTATGTACGGTCGGCAAGGTATCATCTATCTTAACTGCCCCTTGGGGATAAATAAAGTGTCTTTGACTCTGATACTTAAACAGCTCATGAACAAGGTTTACAAGGTTTAGCTATATTTTGATCCCAAGATTGTTTACACAGAGTTTGTAATAGCAGAAAGATACTCTATTCATTTTGGCTATTTGATTTTCAAGCAGGAACCTCAGAAAAGTGAGTGAAGAGCCAGCAAGTATATCGGAAGGAGAAGAAGAAAACATCCATTATGGAGAGATCAACTTCTCTGTGCTGAGATATGAAGCATCAACTGACTCAGTGCAGTACAGAGGACAGCAGCAGGATACGGTGTACACACAGGTGAAAGTCAAAAAGCACGAAAACACAGAGTGCGCTCACGGCCAAGAGGAACTCTACGCTCAGGTGAAGAAAAAAGTAACATTACATTAACACAGTGTATTAAAGAAACATACACACAGAACCTGCACATACAAATGTCATTTTTTCAGTTTAGTGTTGTTCTTAAGTAGTTACTTAAACAAAATCCTGCAGCTTTTTATGTTCAGCTTTAATCTCACACGGCTGTTTTCAGTTGACTTTTTTGTTTAGATTTTTCTTAAATGCATGTAAATAGATGTTGCAGCACTCCAATAAGGAACTACTTTACATGACAGTTGAGACATTTCTGCAGATGACTAGAAACCTCCACATACAAAATTATTTTAGCTATCATTGTGCTCAAACAGTATTTGCATGTTGTGTGTGCTCTTGAATGATTTATTATTTACATTGTAGATATGTTGAAATGAAAAGGTTTGTCACAGGTAATTTGTTTAAATGGCTGCAGGCAAGCTGGCATCAAAACATGTAAACTTGTGTTAAATAAAATATGTTTACTTAATTTAAAGTGTTTTTGTGTGATAATTAATATAATTTGTGCTGAAGGTTTACTCTGTATTTTGTGATGTTAAGTGCTGGATGTCTTTTTCTTATCTAAATAAGTGGATAAGAAATTTATTTTGTCTTCAAACTCTCCATGTTTCAAATGTTGGAGACTGCTAGATAATTACTTATAACAGTCAAAGAGACCCTGCCTCACCCTATCATGTGACCTATTGAGAACAACTGACGCAAGACTGTCCAGTGCTGGGAGTGAAAACGAGGAGGCTTGGTTTGCAGACACATGTAAAGTAATTGGTTGCTACATATACAGGGCTCTAGAGTGCGACCAATTTGGTCGCAAATGCGACCAAATTTCTCCATGGTGCGACTAATAAAAAATACTTGGTTGCACCGGTGCAACCAAGTATTTTCTCGGAAAAAAAAAGTTTCAGCAACCCTGAAAGTCTCCGTGTGTTCAACAACAGACACACATTATGCCCATGTCGTGTTCTAAACCAATCAGAGATACTCAGAGGCAGCGATATTCCTCAGACCTACTTGTGTTTACGTTTGAAAGTGCGGGCAGATAGAGAAGGGTGAGTAGCCCAGGTTAGAAGTGTATGAAGTTGGTATTGAGAAAATATGAAAAGAATAATTGATAACTTTTTCGTTAAGTTAAGGCCTGATCAGTCCAAAATTCTGAGCCAGCGCTCTGACACGGAGCCATCAACCTCTCTGTTTTTGTCAAACACTGGTCCGGAGACGGCATCAGAAAATGAGCCACATACGATCGACTCCCAGCCGGAGTCCACTGAAAGTAAAAGTGAGAGAATGTATACATTTCGAATCGAGTGGCTTGACCAGTTTCCCTGGCTAAGATACAGCCAAGCTGACAATACGATGCACTGCATTTATTGCCGCAAGTGTGGAAAGACCATGGCCGGCAACACTGCATTTGTCACTGGTGCTAATATGTTTCAAATTGAAACGCTGAAAAAGCATACAGCATCGAGAAGACACATTACATGCCGCGATAAATGCACTGCCAAAATGTCCCCGCTCCCCACTGCCTATCAGCGGCAGGCAGGAGTAAACAGGTCATCGGAGGAGGCCGAGATGATCATTAAATTTAACATTGCCTACAATATTGCAAAAGAAGAAGTTCCGTTTACTAAGTTCAAGTCAGAAATAACTCTTCACAAGAAAAATGGCTTGGACATAAACCCTACATACAGCAATGATGTTGCGTGCGCCCAGTTTATAGGCGTAATCGCTGACACACTGAAAAAAAGACGTCAGTGGAAATTGCGAACAGTACATACATGGCCTTCCTGATCGATGGAGACACAGACATCGCCACAAAAGAATGTGTCATTGTGTACGCTCGTATCTTGCAAAAAGGAAGACCAGCGAATATACTGATTGGACACATTGAGGTCGAGCATGCCCATGCCCAAGCCATGTCATGTCACGTAGCCTATGTATATGATTAATAATATTACGTCGTGTTACTGCATTAACCATATCTAGCATATTCTTATCATTGAAAATTAAACATAGCAATAATCAGAGATGGGCAGTAACGCGTTACTTGTAACGCGTTACTGTAATCCGATTACTTTTTTCAAGTAACGAGTAAAGTAAGGGATTACTATTGCAAAAACGGTAATTAGATTACCGTTACTTTCCCGTAGGAACACTGCGTTACTAAAACCGTGATTTTCTTGCGAGAATGTCTCATGACAGTGAGGTAAGCGAGTGTGATGTTCGTGACAACAGCTGTGTGCAGATCAACAATGGATAATATATCGAGTGCGGGAGAGAGTATGAGCGTGCAGCGTTTAAAGCGTGGAAGTACTGACCTTATTTTGAGTTTGATTCCGTAAAAAGTGACAAAAACATCAGTGTCCGCTGTGCGTGAGAAGAAAACTTCTTTTTACAGCGAAAAAAACCCCCTAAACTTCCAAGCAAGGACAAGTAGCTACGACGTAATGAGAAACTCACAGAGAAACTGCGGTATCCTTCCACTGACCGCTGCGGCACACCTGCACCAGGATAAACCTCCGCCTACCCCACTCCTGCTTTACAGGTGAAAATAGAGCAAAAGGACCGCTAGTCTTTGACTTTATTTATTTTCTGCTGTGTTTTACTTGCATCTGAAAGAGTGAGTGTAAACACACACAAAAAATAATAATAATAATAATTATATATATATATATATATATATTTATTATGTGCTGGAATGTGCAGAAAATAGGTTTAAATGTTAAACTAATTTCTTCCAGTCAGAGAAGGGTGCATATAATTAAAATTTTGCTTCATGCATAAAGTTAAAAGATTAAAACTAACAAAACAAGTATTAAAAAGAGACTTTTCCATTTGATTACATTTTGTATGATGGATTATGTAGAAAAAGTAGAATTGGGCTGAAAGATCTATCGCTTTATCACCTATTCAGGTTGTAAATCATGTTTTTAAAAAGTAACTAAGTAACTAAGTAACTAAGTAATTAATTACTTTTGAAAATAAGTAATCAGTAAAGTAACAGGATTACTTTTTTGGGGAAGTAATCAGTAATTAATTACTGATTACTTTTTTCAAGTAACTTGACCAACACTGGCAATAATACACGAATATAGAAACTCAAACTGAAACAGACTGCATTGTAAACTCTTGATCTTATAAGTAAATGGTATTTTTTTTTTATTTGTTTAGGAATTTATGCTGCCTCAAAGAAAGCATTTGCTGCTCTTGGGGACCAGTGCAGTAACTGGTTGGATAAAATCATTGCTATGGGGGCTGATGGAGCTGCTGTTAATTTGGGCAGCAAAGGGGGTGTCATAGCCCTTCTGCAGCAGGAGGCAGGTGACCACATTCCACTGTATGCCTGTAAGGCATACAGTGGAAGACTAGAAGACAAGAAATGACTGACACTCTAAAGTCACTGTGTGGGTTAATTTCTTTTATAGAGCAGATATGTCTACATTTAAAAGTTTACTATCTTTTCAGATTGGAATTGGCAATGTTGTCAGTTCAGAGGGACATTCCAATGATCAGGCAGTTGTATGACCTTCTCCATTTAATTTGGAAGATGTATCATTTCAGCCCAAAATCAATGAGAGAGCTTAGGGTCATTGGGGCTGACTTGGGAGTAAATGTGCTGGTGCCCAGTGGGGTGAAGGGAACAAGGTGGCTCCCACATGTTTCAAGGGCCCTGGAGACCTTTCTGAAACCAGGGTAGTTCACTACTGTGTACCGCCACATGGACTATTTGGCAGGTTCTTCTTCTAATGCAGACATTGCAGGCCGAGCTACGAAGGTCAGTGCATTATTTCTGAATATTCTTTTTATTTTAGCGAATTACGCAATTGTTATTGACTTTATATTTTTTAAGAATGTAGTTCATCAATGTTCTAGGTAACTAATTTTTATTGTTGTATCATACAGGTTAGGAAATCAATGGAAGATGCCACTTTTGTGGCCTTTTGCCATTTTATTACAGATGTGTTCTGTGGCATTAGTTTAGTTAAGTTTAGCCTCCTACTTCAAAGGAATGATGTCATCTTACCACAGGTAAGTGAGATAAAGTGGGATGTGTAAATATGAACTGTGTTTGTGGTCATCTTCAACTTTTTAAAAAAATGCAGCACTGTTATACCCAAACAGGTCGTTTGCAGCCTGGAACAAATGCTGGTGACCACAGAGATAATGGTTGCAAGACCCAAGCCTCATGGAAGACTGTCAGAGTTCCTGAATGATATGAGGCTGCAGAGGCAGTCTACAAATTCCAGGTAGGCCTACATATAGCTGTGTCTTATATTTAAACAGAGAACACTATTTATTATTTTATTATTATTTTTTATTTATATTTGCACAAATATTTCTAATATCAATATCACAATCTCTATTTATCGTTTATGCAATACACAGACAATAACACTCAAAGGAGATGCATCAACTCTGGCTGAAGATGGTGTTGCTGCAACTAAACTTAAAAAAGTAATGGATGCAACAATCAAATCCACTGTGAAAAATCTGAAAGCAAGATTCAGCAGTCTCCTAGGCAAGTGTATTAAATACATGTAGATAAGAAATATTTTTATTATTGTTAACAGCATTGTTATATTTTTATTTTCATTTATTAAAATGTATTTGTTCTTACAACAGAGGATAGTGCTTCTGAGTCAGCAACAACCAAAGCTGTCAAATGCTTCAACATTTTCAATCATGATAGCTGGCCAGAGAACAAAGAGGATTTAGTGGACCATGGTGCTGATGACCTTGCTTTTCTCTTGGATCACTTCTCCACAGTCCTGAGAAGGTAGCTGGTGGATTGCTACAATATCATGTGTGCTGGTCGAAGATATGTTGTTTATGTGAACACTGATTAGCTGTGTAAACCACATCATTTTCAGAAATGGTGTAAACGCAGAGCTTGCAAAAGAAGAGTTTGTAAGTTTGAAGCCGTTAATTCCCAGGACGTTCAAAGATAAGACTGTTACGGATTCAAATATTGGGGATGGATACAGGAGGAAAACCCAAATAACCACACTGGTCCGGCCGGGTCAAGTCAAACGATGATTTAATGAACACACGCGTGGGAGATGGACACCATACAGCAGACAGCATCAGATCTCAAAATGGTGGAGCCTTGATCAAACTCTTATAGCCTCTAGTGGCCCCCACCTAATCATAAAAGCCTAAACATTCACATTCTTTCTCACACAGCGCCTAAGCTACGACCTTGGCTCCCTGTTTATCTGCTCCTGCTAAGATGGGGCAGTATGCTCTGTTCTCTTCTAATCAGACAAATAAGGCGATGACTTTCTGTGAACAGTATTTCTTATAACTCAGCAGTATAATGCATCATAAAACAATATCATTCATTCACAATAAATCAACAGTCTAATGTAATGCAAATCAGTTTACCAAATATAATAATTATCACCTTCTTCTAATTCAGGAGCATAATGCAAACTAAAACTACATAATAATTCACAATCTTTAATTGGGGGTCTAACATGGCATAAAATAATATCATAATCCCACAATTCCCCCTGATGAGCTCTTTAGACATAAAGAGCTCACTTACACCCTGCAATCCAGTGTTGCCGGGTTCATTCCTCCTTACTCCTGAGGCCTTTTGTCCCCCTGTTGGGTGAACCATATGTGAGATGACCTCTGTGTTTACGCAGTTCAGATGCAAGAAAAACTTTTCTTACAACAACAACAGTAGGTACAGATGATACTCCCATCACTCCCCAGTTCTCCCACAGCTTTATTTCGGTGCTACCTTATACCCTTCAAATGTACTCAGACTAGAACCTCTGTCCGAGGAGCTTTTAACCTTTATTTTATTGCTGTAGGCACCAGTGTCTTCCAGTCGGGTGATCCTCTGCTCTTGTTTCCTTCAACATCAGGGGTTAGACAACCCTTCAGTCGTTGCACAGATCAGGGGATTATTCTGCCCCGATTTCAAACAATGATCTGTGTATTCTGGGATCACAGCTGTGTTCCCCAAGAAAAGGAACAGAAAGGTGTTCTCCTTATGACCAACAGCCTCTCGAACGTCGTTGGTGTGGTGTTCCTGGATTTCCGTCAACCCCTTCATGGTTATTGTTGTGTTTATGGGATCCATCCTTTTGAGGTGACTAACTGGAGCCCAAAATGCCATGACACTTGAACTCAGTTGATGTTTCCGCAGTCACCGTAACTGTCTCTGCTGCGAAGGATCCTCGTATATCTGTGACCTCGTCTGGTGTCTGTTCCTTTCTCTGTAAGAGACAGAAAACCAAAACACCTCTCTTCCTAGCTCTAACAATCTAATGTTGCTGTCTACTGATCTTTTGGTGATTCAGAATTGGTTTAGAACATTCAGAATGTCCCAAGGACTTATCCTAATTTAGTGTATGTGTGTGTAAGCGTGTTTGCATTTAGCCCGCTGCACTCAAGGCATTTCTTACACTTTATCAGTCCGGACTATCGCCGAACGAAGCTTATGACCTTCAAAAGACCGAGTGCCAACTCATTATAAGCACATTTGCAAGATATGTATGAAAATGATTAAAACCACTCATTCTAATAAAAGACATCAAAAACAAATTAGCCATTTCTAATTCTAACATGTGTCCATTCAATTAAGCTAGAAAATTAAAAGAAAAGGTTAGTGACCTCATATCTTAGAAAGTATCAGACTTTCTCCTATCCAGTGTCGTTGCTCCAGTCTTGTTATTCTGTGTTAGGGAATGAAATCAATTTAATTGTCATGTTAGATCTGTTCAACTCCTGGCTCCGCCCAGAGCCTGCGTCTTCACAATCGTCTACAAACAAAACCTGTATTATTATGAACTTCACTTCAACATGAACTTGTTGACTACTTTTGACACCTGTAGATAGAAGATTAACATGGGGTTATAACAATCACTGTAATACAAATGTTAATATGTCAATAGCTTCAATAAATGTTCAATGCAATGCTTGTTATATGATTTTGATGTAACAATAATGCTGATGCTAAAATAACAGTAAAACACACCCTTTTTTTTTTTCCTTACTAACCACAGCAGGGGCCTCTATGTTTTAATTCAGCCATGAAGCTCACCTGATTCATCACTGAGCCCCATCGGCACTGGCATTTGACAGGGTGGCGCTGCATATTCTTCCTTTAATGTCACTATTTTCAATCTGTTAATTAGAGTGCTTAAACATGAAGTAGACTACGTCCACTACAAGTCAATACAACTGTGAATGTGGCCAATTATCAATCTATTACCAATCAACAACAAAAAATAGCTTTTATTTTATGCATGCTTTTAGTCAACCACTCACCCAGAGGATCTCCAATCCCAGAAAATTCCTTCTCCTCATTTAATAAGTCTGTCCTCCTTCCGTGCCCTGGTAACTGGTCCATCCAGAGCTGTATCATTATGAAATATACATACAACAAGCCAAACCACACCTTGGTCACACCAACCCTTTTCCGCCCTGAAGATGTCCAACGCCATCTTAGTCTGGACTGTCAAAGGTGATTTTAACGCTGATTGTTCCGACAATCCATTTATAACATTTCCTGGTCAGATTAGCCAATCCCTGCACACTGGAATAAACATATTCAACATGATCAACATTTTTCCTGCGTGTTATTTCCCCATCTTATTGATTCCAACGCTCCATCCTTATGTGATTTGTTGCATTATGTTTATCTAGAACTCCACTCTGTCTCTAAATGTTTGAAGAATTTTTCATGTTTGGGGTCAAGTTTTAAGAATTTGACCATACGTGAAATTAATGGTGTTATTGTAACATGGTAGACTAGTGTGCCTGTGTTAATTCAGCTCCATATTATTGTGTGAAGTTGCACTGGGTTGGGAGTGGTTTTTTGTGCGTGTGTCACATTTTTGGTTAGCCAATGGCTGGAATGGGGTTGGACTAATTAGAGGCAGGTGTACTTGATTGCACTGATACACTGGTCTACTTATAGCCCACACTACAAACACTGCTGTGTCATTTTGTCTCTCTGTGCATGTATGTAATGTGATAATCTGATATGTTTGGGATGGATGGGTTTTGCGCTATGAATTTTATACTGAAGGTGTCATTTTGTCTCTCTGTGCAGGCCAGGGCCTATTATATGCCACAGCCTAAAGGCAGCAGAGTTGCACAGGTTGGAGTGATCACTGGCTATATGCTTGCAGGGTAGTGGGTCTCCAAGGACAACTTCTACCCCTGTTAAAGGCAACATGTGGAGTGCAACTGGCCGTGTGGCATAGCTGGCTCTGGCCTTGGGACTGTGTGTTTTTATTTGATTCATGAATGGGACACTGGACTGTTTTATCTTTTATCTCTTGATATTTTTTGTCACTAAATTATCTTTTAGAATTTTATTGACTGTCATCGTTTTGCCCACGACTGAGACGGTTGGTCAGACCTAAAATCTTTCTTTGGGTGTGTTACATTATCACCCCCATCGGGGCTTACCTTTCCCACTTCTGATGATATTCCTCCCTATTCTTTGCAAGTACCCGCTTTTGGTGGCGAGAAACTGTTGGTGTGGTCAAGTGGGCGCTGTAAAAACAAAAGCTCAGGACAGAACAGTTATCAGTCATGTACTTCATACAAAATTAGCATATATTGAATTTCATATTGATCCTCTGAGTGTAATGGTACATTTTAATTTTAATTTATCAAAGCTAAACACAATAATTTTTCTTTATTTTGCTCTTGTTCTTGTGCAGCACCACATCTCAGCACATGCCCCTGTCAGTTCTATCTTACTTTTCTAAATTATTGACTATTTCAATGGAGAACCTAAATGACGTGGACCAGTGTTTGTCATTACATATCTCTATTTTGAATGTGACAAGTCTATCATTCCCCTGTTATTCATAGACATCAATAGAGTTTTTTTGTTTTGTTTTTTTCTATCAAAGTTAATTGACTCTTTACAGTGGCCTGCTATGGTTAATAATAACATGTTCAGTCAGGAGTGAAATCAAAGCTTCTCTCCACTTTAGCATTTTAACATTCCCCACAATATAATGTGATACATTAATCGAAACACAGCTAATAAAACCCAATTTTCTTAATGGAAACATCAGTAGCTCAAAATTAGCAACCAAAGGGTTAAGTCTGCAGTTCACACTCATGTGAAGCTACAGTCTCCCCCCCTAGTCTCTGTCCTCCTACTCCTGCAAAAACAAAACAAAGCGAGACAAAACATCCACCCTTCTTTTACAAGCTGGGTGAATTGTTTGTGGACATGTACTAATCCTAAAGTCGGTACCGTTTTTGTCTCAGTATCAAGTCAGTTAAAACTTTTAGTCGTCAGTCCATCACAGTCCAGTCACATGCATACATTCACACACATTCATACCAGATATTGCTGATAATGGAGTCTCACGCGCAACCTAATCAAGCCTCCATCACCAGCAAGATGACGTCATCATTTTAAAGGAAAACAGTTCCTTGTTTTTTTTTGACTGGATTGACTCGCTGCAATCCTTTTAGGCTCAGGACTTCTCATGTGATCAATGTCCCATATAAGTGAATTTCTCCAGAGCCCATTATAATTATGGAGAAAAATACTTTGCGACTGTTTCTAGTAATCATGTTTTATAGCGCTTTAAAGTTCAATCTCTCAGGCCTGGATTAAAGAGCTGATTTGTTAAATCAGGAACTCACAAAATACCAAAATATCACCACCGGTGGATCACTCCTCTCAGATGTTCTTATTTCAGTGCACTGTAACAAAAGCAAAGACAAACGTAACCAATAAAATACTCATATAATAACAAACACTGGGGCCCGTTGGAAACATGTCCAAGCATAAAACCATCTTTCTCTCTCTTAGAGAAAGAAAACAATCCAAACCTCACTGATAAAATCAACCTAGTGTTAAGCAAAACCCAAAATCAACCAAAACTTCACCAGAAAGTTTTTCTCCGTCCCGGGACAATATTGTGTAAGCATACAGGTACCGTAACTTCTTTTTACACTGACAAAAACGTGTTGGACTTATTTGATTCAATAGTGGACACTAGTTGCACACAAATGTTTTGCTTTGGTAGAAACTTAAACAACTGAGTTAAATCAACACAACCTTTTCATTTTCAGTTGACCTGTGCATTTTGGGTTCATATTACACGATTAAGACATGTTCAGATGGAGTAAGTTGAGCTCCTGGAATATTTTAATCCTTCACAATTCTGTCATTTTATTTCAACACTATTCAATAACTTTTATCCAAATTCTACTTGGTCCCTTAAATACTACATGTTGTCTTCATATTGCCTACGGTTCAACAAAGTCTAAATTCTGATTACCATAAAAATTGAATGGGTCTACAACAACTACCATCCTCCTATCTTTATCCTAATTGCACGAGGGCTGGGAAATAACTCTAAAGTGATAGGTTACGAGGCAGGGTGCACCCCGAACAGGTCACCAGTCTATCACCTAGAAACAAACAACCATTTACACTTACATTCACGGATAATTTAGAATCATCAATTAACCTAACTCTAACAGCTGCATGACTTTTCACTGTGGCAGGAAACCAGAATACCCAGAGAGAAACCACTGCAAACTAGCCAGACTGTGGACTTGCACCCAGGACCTTCTTACTGTGGAGCAACAGCACTCACCAGCATGCCAACAATGTAGGAAATACAGGGAAGCTATGATTTCCTGTTGAATTTTATACAAATCTTTAAAGCCTGAGGCAATTGTGTTAAATACATGTGGGATGCTTACATAAATCCAAGGGCTGGCCCCCTTTTCTTTTTTTTTCTTTTATTTATTTATTTATTTTTTTTTTTCTTCAGTGTGTTCCTCCTTCAATTAAATCTCAATCACAAAAATGTGGTGCTCTGAAATAAGGCTCACACCGTTAATTCATAATTTTCACTCTGTACCACTGCTCCTTATCAGGCTGTGTGAAGCACAGTAAACAATTCAGTCGAGGTCTTGAGCCATAAACAGACATCACTCACAGACATTGTTTTCATAACCAAACTGCTCTAGACCCTGTCCCCTAAATCTACACAAATGCCCTCTGGGTGACATGAAATGCATTTAACCAATAAACAATCAATGGCTTCTTGTTGTTGTAACAAATTCTGTATTTGAACGTTTGTGTGCAGCATTTTGCGTATCAGCATAGCATTTGTTAGTAAAGCATTCTTCATTGCATCAGCGTGTGTGTATCACTCTTCATTGCACAAACATGTGTATGTGTGTGTGGATCACTTCTCCGTGAATTGAATCAGCATTTTGATTTGTGTGCGTGTGTGTGTGTCATTTCTCAGTCAATCAACGAGTGCATATGTGTTCATATGTGTGTTTCTCTTGATTCTGAGTCAGTGTATGTAGATGTGTGTGTTTGTGTGTGTGTGTTTGTGTTCATCACTTTCCTGTTCTGGTGTTCTGGGTAAACCATGGCCTGAAGCGTGCCCTGGGGTCCTGCTCTCCTCCTTTTCAGTCCGTTTGGGTCCATTGGTGCTGCTGCCCAAAGTTCTCTCCATACTGGTTCTGGCCCCAATTGAGGCAGTCCTTTTCTCCAGTGTCCTGCATCTTCTCCTTGTCCAACTCCTCCTTAACTTGACCCTTTTTGCTTCTGTAGCTCCTTCAGGGTTTGCTCCTGCTTCTCGTCAGGTTTGGCAACCTCCTGCTCCAGCAAGCTCCGGCCTGATTTCAAGTCCTGTATCTGGGACTCTAAGCCTGACTGATGGGTTCGATTAGCAGCCAGCTCCTCCTGAGCCATGCTCAGTTTCTGCTCTGATGTCTTGAGCTCTCACTGAGGGCAGAAACCTCAGAGTCTTTTCCGTACAGGTCAGATTGAAGTTTATTGATGTTTTCCTTGCTTTGCTCCACGGCCTTCTGCAGCCCTGCTGTCCAGCTCTTCTCAGAGGTCAACTCCTGGCTGAGCCCCGACACCTGTGCCTTCAGCTTATGTTCTTCTGCTGCTTTTGTCCAATCTGAGGTGCCTTCTGACCTCAGTTACTCCTCGTGTCTCTGGCACGCCCTTTTTGCTGCCCGATCCTCCGTGTTGGTCCGTCACTGTCCTGCACAGTTTTAATGCAGAGTTGTTAAGGTCAGCATTCTTTTGCTTGGCCTCACTTTTCATCCGGGCTTAATAGGCGTCTCGTCACAGCTCTGTCAGCTGAAGCCGTCTGGAAATCTCCCCCGTGTAGTGAAACGGGCCTTGGATTTAACGTTCTCCGTCTCCGCTTCATGAGATCGCTTTCCTGCAGCACTGTTGACATTCTCAGGCTGTTGTTGTGGGTCCAGCTGCTGTAGCATTTGGTCAGGGTCACATCAAAGATGGTAGAAGGGAGAGCAAAGATGATAGAGGGGAGAGCAGGAGTCCAGGTCAGCCTCGGCTTTCCGGGCCGACAAAGCAGCCTGTAATTAAGCATAAAGAGAAAAAACAAAAACAAAACAAAAACAGACGAACAGGAAAATGATGTTGTTTTGGCTGTGTTATTCATAGAGGGGCCAGGCCCTGTGTCAGCCTTCTCCCCCCCCCTTTTTTTGTTTTTTCTCACTATATAATCAACTCCTAACCCACCAAGTTGACAGGACAACACAGGTACACGTTAAAATTCTCAAGATCATGTTTAATAATTCAAAAAAGGAATTTTATTTCATTCAGTAATCACTTATATTAATCAATCAGAAAAAAACATGTCACAATTCGACTCTTTTAACCACTAAATTTGTTGTTTCATCACTGGTTTGTGATACCAGTGTCTATTTTTTTGAAGTTAAGTTGTTGTCCTGCAACCCAGAGAGTTTAATTGTTAGTAGTGGATAGACTTTATCATTTAACATCAGGTGTATGTTAAGTTTCGCTGCTTTAACCTTGCTGGAAATCTTCACGTGTTCATGAGTGTAAGCTGTTTCTTCGTTGCGTGTATGTGCGTTTGTGGGTGGGTTATTTTAACTTTTTTCTCAAACAAGGCATTTCTCTAATTGTGTGTGTTTTTATTTTGTTTCCCAAATTTTGATTTCCCACCTTAAATAACAGCATTCCATGTCTTCAACCAGGAATTAGAGCTTGCTTGTGAGATTCAGGGACACATGGTGCCAAAAACAATTCAGTGAAAAACTTGCCTGAAAATTTCCAGTGATGGTAACCGATAACTGGAGGAGAAGATGTCCTTTAAGCCTCTTTCTCGGGTGGGGACAAAATGAGAGGTCAAGCTGTAAAATTTTGAGCCAGAGCTTGGCCTGTCTGTCGTCCCAATTTTGTTAATCTATCCTTTTGCTGCTGTACTCAGGTTTCCAGGTTGAGAGAAATCCACCTGTATTAAGAGACTAAAACATTCATTTACTATTTTTCTTAAAACATCCATTTGGTTCATCTGCCTAGATTTTACTCTCTCTCTTGGTGCATAGTTCACACAGTCAGGCAGTTGCCTTTTATGGGCATGCAAGTTTCCGGTCACTTACCCCCAACAGCTGCGAAGCCGTCTCTCCCATATCAAAACTCAGCCAAACATTAAACATTCACCGTAGTCATTCAAAACTTTATTTGTAATATTATAATCAGCAAAATCAGCGTTTTAATTACAGGCATGTATCATTGTTTGCAAATCATACGTATATAAAACTCAATAACACGCTAAACAGGAAGTCCTCTGTGGGCTTCACAGCAGCCACCTCATTTGCATGTTCACACACTATCTAAAAAATAGCTCGCAGCGCACTGTCGTCACACACAGCCTCGTTTCACACTCAACTTTCTATTATATTACAAAGACGTCTTATATTTACAATCACTCTCAGGCCTGAAAGTTTTAGCGCCTACACAATTTTGACAAATTTAAGATAACGGGTCCAACCGAAGAAAGTCCAACTTTTTTGTAATCAATTAACCAGTATCAGACTTTAACTGTATCTGGCCTCATCTCTAAAATCCCTAAGTCAATTTACAGTGCCCAAAAAAGCGCAGATACCGTTCCAAACGGTAAGGAGACTCTAACTCCTAGTTATTCTGGAGTGCCCCAAGCTCCACAGTGACCAACTGACTATCCCTCAAAGAGGACAAGGCCTAGGCGTCCCTGGCCTTGGCAAGCGTTACCTCTGAGCACTGCGCCTCCTAGTGGACTCCAACCACCGTTCTAACAAAATTTATAATACTTTTAAACAACAGACAACACCCAAAGACAAGAGTATGACTGAGGCAGATGCAACGTTATGGACAATGGAGACTCTAACGCGCAACATGACCAACACAGATGCAATCTTTAGACCAATGGAGACTCTAACTCACAAACTGACCAATTCCCTATCAAACTACCTGAGACTCTAACTCAGTATTATTACCTTTACCTGAGACTCTAACTCAGTATTCTTACCTTTACCTGAGACTCTAACTCAGTATTTTTACCTTTACCTGAGACTCTAACTCAGTATTTTTACCTTTACCTGAGACTCTAACTCAGTATTTTTACCTTTACCTGAGACTCTAACTCAGTATTTTTACTTATAAGCTTATTTCAAGTTTCAAAACTCATGAGATTTTTCATCAAAATCAAAACAGACACTCACCGGCAACTTTTACTGAATAGACATTTAATTTTATCGTCCAATTCAGCACACTTCGGATAAAATCAACAGGCCTGTGCCTACCTCTTTTATAAAGGCGCCTGTCCACTCAGTTCGATTGCCGGATAATGTCTGCCCGTCTGACCACCTCGGACCGTCCAAGCCTCCAAAACTTCCATCCCAATACCACAGGACGAGCCCCCAAAACTGTTACGGATTCAAATATTGGGGATGGATACAGGAGGAAAACCCAAATAACCACACTGGTCCGGCCGGGTCAAGTCAAACGATGATTTAATGAACACACGCGTGGGAGATGGACACCATACAGCAGACAGCATCAGATCTCAAAATGGTGGAGCCTTGATCAAACTCTTATAGCCTCTAGTGGCCCCCACCTAGTCATAAAAGCCTAAACATTCACATTCTTTCTCACACAGCGCCTAAGCTACGACCTTGGCTCCCTGTTTATCTGCTCCTGATGAAATGGGGCAGTATGCTCTGTTCTCTTCTAATCAGACAAATAAGGCGATGACTTTCTGTGAACAGTATTTCTTATAACTCAGCAGTATAATGCATCATAAAACAATATCATTCATTCACAATAAATCAACAGTCTAATGTAATGCAAATCAGTTTACCAAATATAATAATTATCACCTTCTTCTAATTCAGGAGCATAATGCAAACTAAAACTACATAATAATTCACAATCTTTAATTGGGGGTCTAACATGGCATAAAATAATATCATAATCCCACAAGACCTACCTCAGCCTTTGGGATCTCATGTTGACCAGAGAGCCGTACTGCTCAGAGTACAAGGTCAGTTTTGGTTGATGTTCTTTCCTAAGATTGTGTGAGTTTTGCTATCTAACACAAATTGGTTCAACAAATCTCTTGAAAGTATTTGTCTCTCAGAACATCCTGCATCTTGTACACATTATGCTGGTCCTACCTGTCTCAGCTGCAGTATGTGAAAGAGGGTTCTCTGCACAGAAGAGAATTAAATCAGACACAAGAGCATCCCTTCATTCAGAGACAGTGGATGACCTGATAAGAATCAGTGTGGAGGGGCCAAGTCTGGAAGATTTTGATGCTAGAGAGAGTGTGGCAAGCTGGTTCACCCAAGGCGAACACATCTTTCTTTTAACACATCTTCAGTATCCTGGGGTCGTCAGGTGTTTCGGGTCTCGCAACATCATACACCCTCGCCCAAGTGACCCAGACGGGGGTGATCAGGCGCTGGCTTGCGTACCAGTAGCTACCCACGAATCAGCACTCTTAACATTCATGTTAACAAAAAACTCTAAACATTTATTTACTCTCTCTCTCTCTGTCACTATTGGGGAGGCCCTTCAAGGCCTTGAAACAAGGAACCAAAGCTAGTTAAAGAGCATGTTCTCAATGATATTAATAGGTCTGCAGTTTGTTGCAATCGACTTGGCAATTGGGTCAGTCAATATTTATATTTATATCAGTAGACTTACTGAGTTCCTGATGCTCCTTGAGTGATTTGTCGCAAGCTGGGTGACGTGTTAGCCAAAGTCCTAGCAGCATCCCCGGCTAACGTATGCTTCACGTCAATGTGATATTTTAAGCTGGAAGTGTTTCGGTGAAAACAAAATTCCTTCTTGCACAATGTGTCGTTGTTGGCCGACTGGTCTATCTTGTTTTTTTTGTTTTGTTTTTTTTAATACTCAATTTTCCCATCGAGAGGGCCAATGTGCATTTATCATCTTCCATATGATAAATACACATTGAGTTGATTGGTTCAGCTGCCTATCACTACCAGATCAACTGCCCGTTTGTGCATGTACAAAGATAACTCTACTTGGACAAACTGCCGAAATGCATTGATGGAAACATTTCAGGGATTTTGTGTCACTCTGCACTCCAGATGCATTAATTGCATTAAAAAAATTAATTGGGTTGATCGTGATGGCGGGCTAATTTGCGTTAATGCATTAATTTTGACAACAATACTTAATATATTGTCAAGCTTTTTACAACTACATAAATATCAAATTGCTGTGTGATGTGTTACTATTACTGAAGGATACTCTATACCGCCATACCAATAGCAAGTAGATTTTTAAATCATAATATAAAATGAGTAACAGTAGGGTGGACATTAGGTAAGGCTGCACTTTTTGCAGCGATTTCGTATAGAAAACTATTCTGCGCGTATATAAAACAGGTCCACGGCTCCAAACCGTAGTAAAGGGACCTCTGGCTAATACATCGGGTTCCATGTTGGGCTTGTAATCGAAAACTAGCTTCACTTTGTTGTCTGGGTCAGCTTTGCTAGCGAGAGACAGAGAGAGGCGTTGAAATGCTGCTCCAATGGAACTTATTGTTTCGGAGGAAAACTTGAACACAGTGTACAGTCGAGTCTTAATAGCTTACTTACAACTCGACTACACTGCCCATAATTTTTAGGGCTATGCCTGTACCACTCTGCCTATTACTTTCATATTAAATATTTTTTTGAGATTGAGGCACAGGCTCTAATGCCTGTGCCTCAATTAGAGTACATGTATTCTGTTACTCCCAACACTGTATAATGGTAGTTCAAACCAACCACATAACACCACAGTGCCGTGATACTGGGTTGTACTGAAGCTGATGTACACACAAAGATGAAGTCCGTCTCTTCAGCTCTAGCACTGCAAGTTTAATTGTTGAATGCAGCCAGCTGGGTGGTGTAGTCTATCACTGATAGAATAGGGGGAGATAGATTCACAGCCTCTGTCTCACTCTATCACAGGGCCACTAAATTTCTTGTTCTTATGTTCTTAATTTATAAGAACATATTTCACTTTGCATGCTAGAAAACTGAACTTTTCTAAACAGCATGTACGCTGTCTGTTACTTTTTGTGTAGTTGTGCTGAAATTTCTTCACTCTGTTAAAAGGTTAAACTGACAAGTGAGTGGCAAAAAAAAGACTGCTACAGTGACTTCCTCTTTTGCTGAACATAATCAGGAAGGACAAGAAACTTTTTACATTGTTTTAGTCTTTGGGTTTGTCATTAGTTCTTATTTTGACATTGGCAGCAACTAGTTCATGTTTTATTGTAATTCTGCTTCATTTTATTCTACAGTTACAAGACTTCACTTGAACTCCTTAGGTAAGAGATCCTTTTGTGTTAGTTTTTTTACTTCTTAAATTAAATTTTAAATTTGTAATTCATCTAATACAGATACACAGTATCGTTAGCCAGAAATCATGTTTAAAACAGTTGTATTATTTCAGAGGAAATAAGAGAGACATTTATGACTGCAGTATATATTGAAAGCAGGGAAACACATGTCTTTTTTTTAAATGCATTTGATTCACAACTGATTTGGTTACTAAATGGTTGTTTGTCTAAAGATAAACACTTTAAAATCATTATTGATTATCTACATGCAGATTCTCGGCCTTATTAATTGGGCCTTTTGTTTAATGGTGAACTTTACATGTATGTAGAAAACTTTTTTTATTCAGTTTCATGCACCTTAATGCAGCCACTGTCACAAACACCACCTGTCTCTCAGCATAAAGATTTACTTTCAGTAACATCCAAGCAAAGTTACAAAAACATGTTCAGCAGACATTAAACTTACTGCTGTGCTATTTTGGTGTCGCAAAAGTTTGATTTTGAAACTGTTTTTCAACCAAGACAAGAAACAAAAGAGGGTCAGCTGATGGCTATTCAGCATCAACATGTTTAGTGGGTATTTATTGGTGTTTTGTTATCTGTATGAATTCAGTTTTCTGTGTTTTGTTATTGTTTTTCAACGCACACAGCTCCACTGAACTTCAATCTGAACATGATGACAGTTGGCATGTTACTGATTGTCCTCTTTCTTTCAGGTGAGCTATTTTATATACAGTGGGGCAAAAAAGTATTTAGTCAGCCACCGATTGTGCAAGTTCCCCCACTTAAAATGATGACAGAGGTCAGTAATTTGCACCAGAGGTACACTTCAACTGTGAGAGACAGAATGTGAAAAAAAAATCCATGAATTCACATGGTAGGATTTGTAAAGAATTTATTCGTAAATCAGGGTGGAAAATAAGTATTTGGTCACCTCAAACAAGGAAAATCCCTGGCTCTCACAGACCTGTAACGTCTTCTGTAAGAAGCTTTTCTGTCCCCCACTCGTTACCTGTATGAATGGCACCTGTTTGACCTCATCATCTGTATAAAAGACACCTGTCCACAGCCTCAACCAGTCAGACTCCAAACTTCGCCATGGCCAAGACCAAAGAGCTTTCGAAGGACACCAGGAAAAGAATTGTAGACCTGCACCAGACTGGGAAGAGTGAATCTACAATAGGCAAGCAGCTTGGTGTGAAAAAATCAACTGTGGGAGCAATCATCAGAAAATGGAAGACATACAAGACCACTGATAATCTCCCTCGATCTGGGGCTCCACGCAAGATCTCATCCCGTGGGGTCAAAATGATCATGAGAACGGTGAACAAAGATCCCAGAACCACACGGGGGGACCTGGTGAATGACCTGCAGAGAGCTGGGACCAAAGTAACAAAGGTCACCATCAGTAACACACTACAACGGCAGGGAATCAAATCCCGCAGTGCCAGACGTGTTCCGCTGCTGAAGCCAGTGCATGTCCAGGCCCGTCTGAAGTTTGCCAGAGAGCACATGGATGATTCAGCAGAGGATTGGGAGAATGTCATGTGGTCAGATGAAACCAAAGTAGAACTTTTTGGTATAAACTCAACTCGTCGTGTTTGGAGGAAGAAGAATACTGAGTTGCATCCCAAGAACACCATACCTACTGTGAAGCATGGGGGTGGAAACATCATGCTATGGGGCTGTTTTTCTGCCAAGGGGACAGGACGACTGATCCGTGTTAAGGACAGAATGAATGGGGCCAAGTATCGTGAGATTTTGAGCCAAAACCTCCTTCCATCAGTGAGAACTTTGAAGATGAAACGAGGCTGGGTCTTCCAACATGACAATGATCCAAAACACACCGCCCGGGCAACAAAGGAGTGGCTCCGTAAGAAGCATTTGAAAGTCCTGGAGTGGCCTAGCCAGTCTCCAGACCTCAACCCCATAGAAAATCTGTGGCGGGAGTTGAAAGTCTGTGTTGCTCGGCGACAGCCCCAAAACATCACTGCTCTTGAGAAGATCTGCATGGAGGAATGGGCCAAAATACCAGCTACTGTGTGTGCAAACCTGGTAAAGACCTATAGTAAACGTTTGACCTCTGTTATTGCCAACAAAGGTTATGTTACAAAGTATTGAGTTGCATTTTTGTTATTGACCAAATACTTATTTTCCACCCTGATTTACGAATAAATTCTTTACAAATCCTACCATGTGAATTCATGGATTTTTTTTTCACATTCTGTCTCTCACAGTTGAAGTGTACCTCTGGTGCAAATTACTGACCTCTGTCATCATTTTAAGTGGGGGAACTTGCACAATCGGTGGCTGACTAAATACTTTTTTGCCCCACTGTATGATCACTGTCTTTAATGTTTGTCTTTGAGTTTTTACAATGAATCCAAAGTTTTAAATGGTGGAGGATAAATGCCTGTCACCTCAGGAATATCTGTTAAAACTTTACATTTGAAAATCTCAGTGACTTACTAGGATGTATAAGTGTAGTGTACTTTGATGAACATTTAATAATGTTTAAAGAAGAATAATGAAGGTGTTAATGTAATAATTATTCAGTTGTATTTACAGGTGCTTTGGCTGATTGTCCTGATGGAGCAGGCCTCTTCATAAATGCACCAAAGATGCTGGAAGCACTGAGTGGATCTTGTTTGCAAATCCCATGTAACTTCAGACCCAAAGAAGAACAGAAATTTATCAGCACAAGAAAAATCTTTGGAGTGTGGATTAAAAATGATAGATTTGTCAATAATCCAAACAATGTGATCTTCAACAGTAGTGGAGCAGTTAGCATCTATCCAATGAGTATTACTGGGAACCTGAGTCAGAGAGACTGCACCACTCTGTTTTCTAATTTAACCACCCAATACACAGACACATACTTCTTCAGAGTAGAGAGACAACCATTCAAGGCAACAGCAGAATGTGATCCACTTCAAATAACAGTCAGAGGTAAAGAATTTTCAAGTTTATTTTATAAGATAATTATACAATATAGTTACACTCATTTAAAAACTTACTTTTAATAGTATAATTTTCATTAATATTATCAATGAAAAGTAAACTCGATTTGATAATTGTATATTACACTTATAATGATTTTTATACGGAGTCCACTGAGTGGAAATTTCTACTTTCTTATTTCAGTTTGTGCACTGTTATTATTCTGAGTACCTGATTACATTTCTAAACATCTGAATTTAAGAGTAACATTTCACAGATTTTTTAAAGATTTTAAAAGCTGGTATGAGGTGCAGTCTGCCCTGTAGTATTGATGTTTGTGTTGTGAAACCACAGATTCTCCTTGGAGGCCCGATATTACAGTCTCAGGTGATCTGAAGGAGAAGGAGTCTATCACTATAACCTGCTCAGCTCTCACTCCCTGTCCACACTCCCCTCCTCAACTCATCTGGAATCTCCAACAAGACTCTCACAACAAAATAGAGGAAAACACAGATGGAAGCTTTACAACTAAAATCCAGCAGAACATCACTCTGTCAGACACACATGATGGAAAGAAGATCAGCTGCTCTGCCAGATATCCTGTGAACCAAGGAAAAGACACCAAGACAGCAGAGACAGAAGAGACTCTCAGTGTTTCATGTAGGACAATCAGAGTTTGTTGTTGGATCCTGTCAGCTCATTATGATTCAGTGAAAGTCAGCTATTTATAATGAATAATGATAATCTGTGTCACACTTTTCTCCAGATGCTCCTAAAGATACCTCAGCATCCATCAGTCCATCAGGTTTGGTGTCAGCAGGCAGCTGGGTGAACCTGACCTGCTCCAGCAGAGCCAAACCTCCAGTCAGCAGCTTCACCTGGTTCAAGAAGAGCAGAGATGGAGCTCTGAAAGTATCTGAAGGAGAGATTTACAGCTTCAATGTAACAGATGGAGGAGTTTATTACTGTGTGGCCACTAATGATCTGGGTAATCAGACATCAGCAGAGATTCCTCTAACTCTTACTTACTGTGAAGGTAAAAGTCAGTCACAGCAATTATTTAGCTTTATTTTTTTTAATTAATTCAATCATCAAAGTGTATAAAGTGTTTGTTTTTTCCCCCCTTCTTGCTAAATTGTCTTTGCATCATACCTTACCACAGTGGAGAGAAGGAAATGTGTTTAAGTGAGACTGAATTTAGTTTAATGAACTTTAAAGATCCTTCTACATGGGTTTTTTCAGCCTTGTTTCAAAATTATGATTTTCATGGATTTTGATTCACTTTAAAAACTTTTATTTACTGTTAATCAGTTATTCTGTCAATTACAGTTTTTCTTTGCTCTAAAATCCTGTTGCATTACAGCTGAAACACTGGATGGTATCTACACTATAGTGAAGATTGTGGGAATCATAATGCTTGTGAGCACACTGGGCATGTTTGAGTGGTAAGAAAAATGTTTTTCTAACTTGCAGAGGTGTCAAAAGCACAGAGATTCTTTGCTTATGTAGATGTAGAGATTCTTGTGCTAAAACATACTTGAGTAAAAGTTGAAATGCGAATTCAGCTTGTTTGGAAGTGAAAGTGAAAGTCAAAAGGTACTGGCTCTGAAATGTACTCAAAGGAAGAATGCAAAATGAACTCCTAGAAGAACCTTTTTACTACCTATTTTTATGCAAAGGTAAATTAACCATGTGCTATATTAATGTAATAATAACATTATATTGGTAAATAGCAAAACAAACTTTATTCCAGTCTCAGTATTAGACTGAAATAAACTATCTCTGCTAGTGTCAGTTAAGTAGAACATGAGCAGAGAAAAAGAAGGAAAATTAAAAATAACTCAATTTTCAGTTGATCACATTGTAACCAGTGGGTTTACCTCTAAACAGGAAAATGAGCACATTCAGGGGTTAAAGTGGGATTCAGAGGTTGGGGGAACCCTAAAAAGGAGTGGCTCAGCGTGGGGGGGAATCATCAACTCTATTGAGAGCTCCAGTAGATTTAACTGCTGCTCTGAGGTTTACTGCTTTTTGTGGATGTACATGTTCTCTTGCACTGAACTGAAGAGTTATTCTGCCATAGTTTGTTTTGTATAATATTGTTACGTCCCCACGAAGGAGGTCTAGGGGTGTGAGTGTGGGGACCGTTAACAAATGGGTCCGGAACAGAATGAAAAAGAACCAGACAGAGGTGTTCAGTACATAATATGGCTTTATTACAAATAATCTTAACCTAAAGAGCCGGCAACACCGTTTTATCAATAATGCCAAAAAAAACAAAGGAAGCAGTCGCAGCTATGGAGGACGAAAGTACCAAACAAATAAACGAGGCACTTCCCACTTCACTCCTCACCACGGGGAGACAACCTCCGAGGTGATTGCTGACTGGGTCCAGGTGCCAAACGAGGGTAATGAACAGCAGGTGCGTCCTGGAGAGACGGCAGAGTGAAAGAGAGACAGAAGGGTGGGAGGAGCAAGAGAGGAGGAGGCGTGGAGAACAACTAAGTTGCAGCCTACTTTAACCCCTGACTATGCCACGTGGTTTTATAGTAGTAGAAAGTACAGATATTTATTGTAAAATTTAGGGAGTAAAAGTAAAAAGATTTAATTAAAAAACTACTTAAGTAAAATACGCACATACATAAATAGTTGCACTTCATTATTTCCCACCTCTGCTCATTTAATCAGAATCATCAGAATACTTTATTGATCCCTAGGGGAAATTATTTTTCGTTACAGTGCTCCATTATAAACAAACATTAGACAATACACTAACTAAGAATAGCACAATATATACAGGCATATCTATACATAAAAGTCACTTATTAATAAATAGCTGAAAAAGAACATGTGCAAGAAGGGTGTAACTGTTGCAGTAAACAGTGTGTTAAGTGCATGAGTTGTACAGGGAGATTTCAAACTATATACTAAGTAGTTATTGCTTCTCATTTGTTTTGTTTTTATCCCTCAGCTGGTTCAGATCAAGACGCTCCAACAATCCAGAGACAGAAAGCTGTCAGATGAGCAGAGTCACATCACAACACATCAACTAAAGTGTCTGCAGGACAAACTCCACTGTAAAATATCACTTAATTTACTGCAATGTTGTAGAATTAGTAGAATCTTTTACATGTTTGGATATTTCTTTGTAGTTTGATGTTCAACAGCTGTACATGACCATCATACTCTGAGTACAGAGATGGTGCTGTCTTCCCAAAATTGAACTGTTCAGTTTTGCATCTTTAGAGCGAGATTTATTAAACAGAGCAAAATAGCATGCCCAAATGTTTCTGATAGGTCTGGTTAGTTTTACAGGCACAGTCAGTTCATTTCAGTATGACATGTCTGATCTGCCAAGAGTCACGCAACTTAGCTTAAGCTCATAAACTGACTGGGGATTAATCCTTCAGGGAGAAATTAAGATGTAGCTACATTATAACAATTATCTGGAGATCATGAATCAAACAATTTTATAAGTCCATTTGTGTACTTGATTCAAATATTGTACTTGCTATTTTATGCCTTCAGTAAGGAATTCCCTGAAATTAATATGCAAGAGGGTTGGTGTAGAAAACCACTGACCACTCTTTCTCTAATAGTCTATGTTCATCTTTTCTCTTAAAGCTGTAATAGTAATATGTAATTTATCCTTTCTAGCTGTCATCTTTAAACCACATATTGATGAATAAATGATCATTTATACACAATTTTCTGAATGTATTCTGTAAACATGGGAGGTAGATACCGTCTCTCTGTAAATATTCCACTTGCTTTTAAAAAAAAAAAAGCGCATGCAGACTGCTGTCTGTGCTTTTGTTTGATCTCTCTGCAAAGGTAAATAAAACTTATAAAGACAACCTGTTTGTGTGAACCTCAGTTTATTTTAGATTTCAACAACAAGCTTTGAGTCAGAGTAACATAGCTTAGGCTGTGAAGCACCAGGAGGATTGCCAGGATTTATACGTCGGGGAAACCAAACAGCCTCTGTAATGGTCTCCAGTCAAGGAGGCCAATACATGAAAACGGAAAGACCATCTCTGAATTGAGGAGGGGGCCTAAGTGTACATCTTTCGCCATCTTTCAACGCTGTGATAGCAGCCATTCCCCAACTCTCTGTGAATGGTACTCATGGCCTTTGATCAGTGGTTGTTGATCAATGGTGATGAAAATTTGCATAATTATGATGAAGGAATTGACCTCCAGCCCATTGTTCCTCAGTGGTGCTAGTTTCGGTTATTATGCAAATGTACTGTTTATAAGATTGGGGAAACCTGCAGTCAGCTGAGACTGAAGAAGTCACTTGGATGAGTGACGAAACGTTTCTTCCACTGAAAACTCTACGTCCAGATGAACATAATCATCTTTTGGATTTTATTTACATGGATGATTGAGAATGCATAAAGAAGATTTATTTATTATTTATATTGTGCAGTCTGATGGTGAGTAAATGCACTGATATTTCCCTCCCATGTGCATTAACTGGTGTGTGTTCTGAATGGAAAATAAAGTGGGTATTCTATTCTTTTTCTAAAACATGCTTATTTTAAAGGGTTCATATTTTAAAGGGTACATTTTTTTAACTGTTTACTGAGTCTGATAACTTTAAAATGCAGTCCCAGCATTTCTGTAGTATTTGAAGCACAGTAGAAATCCTACCAGGATGTAGCAGAAATGTATTATTATTATTAATCGACTTAACAAGTCACCATGATACACAGAAATACTGTGCCACCTGGTCATGGAGAGTGGTGTTGCCTCTCCCTATACCACTACTTGCTGCCCTTTCCTGGGATTCGGGTACTTGTTGGATTGGGGGGCGTGTTGCTGGAAGTTCTGGCGTGACCCATTGTCTTTGGCACTCTTTGGTACTTTTCAGTTTCCCTGCTACATTCTATTTTTTTTTTTGTTTGTTATTGTTTTTTGCTCTTGATTATGCCCCAAATTATGAATCATTTTTATTTTCAGTGTGTGGCTCCTGGTATTGGCAACCTTAAAATAATTATGCCAGATGTGTCAAGGGCGGTGTGGATGCAGGACCGAAACACAGGACTCTGAATTTATTTACAGTGAATGACAATGACGATAAGTAAAACAATCCTCCATGTGTGAGTTTCTTTTCCCCCCTTCTGACCTCTTTAGTGTAAGTGGTGAGCTTCCTTCCTCCTCATGGTGTTTATGTACAAAGTGCTTAACTCCCTCTACTTGTGTCGGCACACTCTGGAAAACAACAAGAAACCGGTAAGTACACGCCACATTTCACTCCGAAAACACTGTCACTCACTTGCTGGGAACTGAACTAAATGATTTCTCTTAACGATCCAGCATCGACTGAGGCTCAGCTCCTCTGTTCAGGAGCTCCTCAAAAGAGGCTGATCAGCAACAGATGAGTGTCATGGTCTTCCACGTGCGGCTGGTTTAATGGCAGGAAACCCTCAGAGCCAGATACCTCCGGGAAACCCCAACACGGTCCACTCATCATGTGAGTGAAGTTGCCCCCCCCCCCACCTTCTTCAAATCCAACAAAAGTGGTGTCAAACGTTTGTGCTACATTTGTGCTGGTTTGTGCTGCAAAATTTTTTGTTTGTGCTACTATCATTTAAAAGATATTAATAAAAATTTCTAGAGGTCATCAGAGGTCAACCAGCCCCCCCACATTAATTAAATCAAACAAAATGGGTGTCAATCAACTGTGCTACGTTTGTGCTGGTTTGTGCTGCTAAAATTGTTGTTTGTGCTGCTTCTGTTTTAAAGATATTAATGAAAATGTAAAGGTCAAAAGGTCAACCAGCCCCCCCCCCCCCCCCCCCCCCCCCACACACACACACACACACACACACACACACTACCCAAATCAAAGAAAATTGATGTTAAACGTTTGTGCTGGTTTGTGCTGCAAAATTTTCTGTTTGTGCCGCTATCATTTTAAAGATATTAACAAAAATTTCTAGAGGTCAACAGAGGTCAACCAGCCCCCCCACATTAATGGAATCAAACAAAATTGATGTCAAACGTTTGTGCTGCAAAATTTTTTTTTTGTGCTGCTAACATTTTAAAATTTTTAATAAAATAACGTCTTGATGCGTGCTTAATCATCCAGGTAAGTAAATCCCAAAAGGTTGATTCTGTTCATCTGGACATTTTCATTTGGAGAAATGTTTCGTCACTCATCCAAGTGACTTCTTCAGTCTCAGCTGACTGCAGGTTTCCCCAACCTTATAAACACATGTGAGTGAAATTGGGGGGGGGCAACTTCACTTACATCCACTCATCCAAGCAGAAACGAGAGACAGGGAGAGAAACAACAACAAAAACAAACATGGTCACCCAGCAGGGACTGCTTCTATGACAAGATGAGTGTTTTTTCTTTCTTTTTTTTAAATAAAAAATTTAACCCGCAGGGGATAGGACCAGCAAACTTTCCACCAAATAAGTATATGAAATATATTTAATAATATATATCTGCACTTTTAAGATATAAGGAAAATGAAATTGAAAATAAAATGTTAGTTTTCAGGAACTCTGAATCTTACTCATTTCAACATCATTTGTGTTTGCATA